>NC_058081.1:531482826-531816911 GCF_014858855.1 Bufo gargarizans
CTTCCCCCAGATAGTAATTTCCCCCACACTTCCCCATATAGTAATTTCCCCCACACTTCCCCATATAGTAATTTCCCCTACACTTCTCCCATATAGTATTTTTCCCCACACTGCTCCATAAAATAATGTCCCCCAAACTGCTCCATATAGTAATTTCTTCCACAGTGCCTCCCATGTAGTAATTCCCCCCACAAAGTAATTTGCCCCCACACTGCCCCCATCAAGTAATAACCCTACACACTGCCCCTATTAGATAATTTTCCCTGTCACTGCCATCCATTACCTAATTTGCCCCCGCACTGCCCTTCATTAAGAAATTTGCCCCGACACTGCCATCTATATAGTAATCCCCACACACTTCCCCTACAGTATTAATTTCTCCACACTGCCCTCACAGTATTTATTGCCCCCACAGTATTAATTGTCCCCCACACTGCCCCCACAGTATTAATTTCCCCCACACTAGTAATTTGCCCCCACTGAGTAGTTTGCCCTCCACTGTCCCTTAAGTAATGTCCCCCAAAGTTGGCAATTTGCACACACACAAAAAAAAAGCTAATACAGTTACTTACCTGTGTCCCACTGCCCCATATAGTATTTCCCCCACACTGCCCCCATATAGTAATTTCCCCCACACTATCCCCATACAGTAATTTCCCCCACACTATCCCCATACAGTAATTTCCCCCACACTATCCCCATACAGTAATTTCCCCCACACTGCTTCATACAGTAATTTCCCCCACATTGCCCCATATAGTAATTTCCCCCACATTGCCCCATATAGTAATTTCCCCTACACTATCCCCATACAGTAATTTCCCCCACACTGGCCTATATAGTAATTTCCCCATACTGCCCCATATAGTAATCTGCCCCAAACTACCCCATATAGTAATTTCCCTCACAATTCCCCATAATAGTATTTCCCCAACACTGCCCCATATAGTAATTTCCCCCACACTGCTCCAGTATAGTAATTTTCCCCACACTGTCCCATATAGTAATTTTCCCCACACTGTCCCATATAGTAATTTTCCCCACACTGCTCCATACAGTAATTTCTTCCACAATGCCTCCCATATAGTAATTTCCCCCACACTTCCCCCATATAGTAATTTCCCCCACACTGCCCCATATAGTAATTTCCCCCACACTGCCCCATATAGTAATTTCCCCCACACTGCCCCATATAGTAATTTCCCCTACACTGCTCCCATATAGTAATTTTCCCCACACTGTCCCATATAGTAATTTCCCCCACACTGCTCCATAAAATAATGTTCCCCACACTGCTCCATACAGTAATTTCTTACACACTGCCTCCCATGTAGTAATTCCCCCCACAAAGTAATTTGCCCCCCACACTGCCCCCATCAAGTAATAACCCTACACACTGCCCCTATTAGATAATTTTCCCTGTCACTGCCATCCATTATGTAATTTGCCCCCGCACTGCCCTTCATTAGGTAATTTGCCCCGACACTGCCATCCATATAGTAATTTGCCCCCACACTGCCCTTCATTAAGTAATTTGCCCCCACAATGCCCCTATCAAGTAATAACCCCCTACACTGCCCCCATTAGATAATTTGCCCCCACACTGCCCCCACAGTATTAATTTCTCCACACTGCCCTCACAGTATTATTTCCCCCATGGTAGTAATTTGCCTCCACAGTATTAACTGTCCCCCACACTGCCCCCACAGTATTAATTTCCCCCACACTAGTAATTTGCCCCACTGAGTAATTTGCCCCCCACTGTCCCTTAAGTAATGTCCCCCAAAGTTGGCAGTTGGCACACAAAAAAAAAAAAAGCTAATACAGTTACTTACCTGTGTCCCAGTCGGCGCTCACTCGTAGACGGTGCAGGTGCGCTGCGCACTCACGTCAGTGTGCTGCATCCGGGCAGAGACGCGGCGCGATTACGTCATCACGTCCGCCTGCGCCAGGATTTCACTATTGCATAGGCTTAAGGCCTACTAGGCCTAAAGCCTATGGCGGTGGACGGCAGCGGGGCAGGGAACTATGCGCTCCCGAGCCCCGGCGTATTTTGTGGGCTTTTGGGTCGGTGTTGGGCCGCTAAGCAATGCCAGGCCCGGGGCTACAGACCCAAACGCCCCAATTATAATCCGCCACTGATAGCAGTGAATAGAGAGTGCACTGCGCATTCACAATCACCTCTCGAATTACTGTTATGGGACTGACGGAAATGAGCCTAGCCAGCACTTGGCTAGTTTTTGAACTCTCATAGTGGTTAACGGAGGGCAACCACACTTGTGTGGAGTGCTCTCTTTCAGTTTGGGGGTCTCAGTTTTGATATACAGTAGGAGTAGGTCCTAGCGATATGCCACTAATGTCTGAGATGGGAATACCTCTTTATGCGAAGGAGATCTTACTTTACTTTATATATTAAGAAATTCTATAGCAGTGAATGACGGGTGGCCGTGTATGTGCAGCTCTCTCTCCATTCACTTCAGGCCCTTCTTGAGACAGGAGGTGGGACCCGCACCTTTCGGGCATTTATAGCATATCCTATCGATATGCCTTAAATGTCCTAGATGTGACAACCCCTTAAAGCATTAGCTGTGCACTCTTTTCTCCATAAAATTAAGTAACATTTTACATTTGATGCTACCCTATAATAGTTGCGAAGGTGAGTGTGTAAGTGCCTCCTCCGCTATGCATTATGTGGACACCACAAAACACATCACAGAGCGCACGTTCAATCTGATGAAAGGCGATCTATTAGAACGAGCGTTATCTGCAAACTTATTAAAACTGTTATTTTAAATGCGGAGGAAACTTTTTAAAGCATCATCCTCAAACAACGAGGAAAATTGGCGTCTACACTGAGAGCAGATAAAGTGCGGAATGTTCACATTCATGAGACAATGGCTCAGGCGGAATACGACAAAATGAAATCTGCTCTTTCAGGTTTTCTTTTTGAAGAAAATTGCATAAATAATACATTTGGGCCTTGTAATAGCAAACAAGCTCCATAGCAGCTTCACGGCTGCAGATATCAGGGTTTTGTTTAAGGAAGCTTTCACAGAATGAAGGCCATCGTTTTCATTTATATTAAAAGGCCAATAATACGAGCGCTGATTGGCTGCAGCTGCCGCCTTGAGAGCTGTTATCTGAGTCTTCTGCTGGGAAATGGAACTCAGTAAATTGCTTTTCCACTTAATATATAACATTAAAAAACTGTGTATTTCACGTTAAATTCACAGGGTCTCAATTATTTAACAACTAATGTTAAATCATCAGGCCAAGCTGCAGAGGCGCTCTGCTTATTTTAATGTCATTCGTTTGTCAATGGAGAAAACGCTTCAGAGAACATAAAGAGAGGTACGGGACCACCACATGATCAAAGCATGATGAAGACTACAAGTGGACACAATATACAAGAATGTAACTGCTCACCTTGAACAATATACTTAAAATGTCTGGGGTCAGGTACCCTATATAACAATAGGTGCAAGGGAGTAAATAGAAGGAGAAAATCGCGTCCCCAAAAATGTTTCCTTACCTGCTCTACGTATCATTATCGTGATCAATCAGAGGAGGATAACGAGTAAAAGCATAATAAGACTTCATAACACGTCATACAGTGTAATATATGAATAATATGACTTCATACAGGGTGATATATAGATAATAACGCGTCATGCACTGTAATATATGAATAATATGGCTTCATACAGGGTAATATATAGATAATAACGTGTCATACAGTGTAATATATGAATAATATGGCTTCATACATGGTAATATATAGATAATAACACTGCCTACAGTGTAATATGGCAGGGAAATATATAACAGCTCAGGGAGATCTGCAGTAACCATTGTGACACAGTGAGTGGTTTGGTCTGGGAAAACAGGTATTTTCCTCCCAGCATGTGCTGTTGGGCTGATTTACAGCCAGGTGAGGTCAAATACTGGACCAGATTTTAAGTGCCGATCCGGGTTTTGGCAGCACCTGGCTGTCCTTAAATAGGCAGCTGGGCTCAGAAGCGAGGTCTCTGTGTTGGGATCTGGGAGCCTTGTGTCTGGATGAAGGCTTGCTACCTGTTTGGCATGAAAACAGGTTGGTGCTGCTATGCTCAAGGACTCTATGAGGCAGAATTGCCTGCATGGTGTGAATTACCACCAACACCGCAAGGTGACTTTTTGCTTGTTTATGACTGCTTGTTTTGTCACTTGCCTAAAGTGTAAATAAAACACTGAACTGTTTGATCCAAAGAACTTGTTGTTGCCTCTGTACTGCATCCGCTAATCCTGTCTACCACAGCGAAACCCCACAATTGGTGGAGGATGCGGGCAAGAGCAGTGAGGCTGGCGTGAACGACGATATTTTTGGTTTCTGCATTTTTCAGGCACAGTTGTATGTCATGCATTAAACCAGCTGTATTACAACCAGTGCCCCATGACAAAATAGAGGCTGTTGTGAAGGCAGCAGCGATAGACAAACCAACAGCAACGCGAGGCTAATAAGCAGCAGCAGGAGACTAACCAGTTGCTGCTACAACACGTGATGGCTTTGCAGACAGCAGGAGCAACCCCGAGCAGCCACGATGCCTGGAAAGCAGTCCATGCCGTGATTCCTAAGATGACTCCCGCAGACGACTTGAAACCTACCTGGCGATATACGAAAAAGTGTCCATCAGGGAAAAGCTACCCGTGACCAGTGGGCTGTGGTTGTCGCTCCGTTCCTGGCATCCGATTCCCAGCGGGTGTATTTCGACTTGCCAGACGATCAAGCAGCCAACTACCAGAAAGTCAAGGGTGAGATTCTGGCAAGACTGGGGGTGAATGTGTTGGTCCTGGCCCAGCGGGTGCATCAGTGGGGGTTCAATTCGGCTGAGCCTGCAAGAACCTAGTATTATAACTTACTTCACCTCTTGCAAAAATGGCTACAGTCTGACGTGCTATGCTGGATCATCTGTTAGCCGATATGTTCTAGAGGGCTTTGCCATACCCTCTCCAGCACTGGATCGGCCAGGTGTCTCCTGGCAATGCCCTTGATATGGTGGACCTGGTGGAATGCTATGAAGTTACCAGGAATCAAAAGGAGGGTTCTATTGGGAGGGGGGTGGAGGGTCGGCAAACCCCGGAAATCTCTACCCCAGGCCCAGAGATTTGAGCCGATAAAACCCGCCCGGGATTTACCCACGGCGGACCTGGCTCCGATAGTCTGCTGGCAGTGTCAGGAGCCTGGCCATGTAAGCGCTGACTGTCCCCATCGGATGGACACTTACTATGGCTACCAGTCTCTATATGCCAGGAGGCTGTGTGTAACAGGTACCCCAGAGTCTCTAGATCATTTGTGCCAGGTGGAAGTGGAAGATACTCTGGTGGAGGCTCTGCTGGACTCACGGAGTCTGGTGACCCTTGTAATGGCTACCCTGGTGTGGTCCCCTGAGTATTCTGGCCAGAAAGTCGGGGTGATGTGCATCCACAGAGAATTAAAAGACTACCCCACCGCGCTGGTGTCTCTAACCACAGTGGCCAGTAGATGGACCCAGGAGGTGGCTGTCACCACAAATCTACATTATGAACTTATAATAGGGAGAGACTTCCCGGCCTGTGGCCTGCTATGAGAGTGACTAATTCCCGTGAGAAAGGGGTAACCCTAGCAGAGTGGCCCGGCTCAGGGGGGAGACCAGAACCCTAGGAACCTGAGACCAAAGGGCCAGCGGTCGGGGTGACCGCCAGTTGAGTGGTAGAGGGGGAGACAACCCCGATAAGTGTGATGGTGGGAGATGTGGAGGACTTGCCGCCGGGGCCTGAATTGGCAGACCTCAAAGTCTCTGAGGATAATTTTGGTACCCCCAAACGTTGGGACCCAACCCTATCCCACGCCTGGGAAAATGTGTTAATAGTTCATCAGGATATGTTGTGTTATAGAAATATTTATAGTAGAAATCCGCTCGCATCAGACTTTGTGCAAGGAAAGGTAAATCTCTTCAACCGCAGTCTTAGTCAGAAAAAGGTGTTTTCATGTTCAGTTCTGCTGAGCAACTGCCTTCCTCCCCCCCCCAGTCTGTTCACTTTTATTGTTTACTCACAAAAGGTGTAACAATAGAAAAAGGGCTGGCCCATCACCCGACCACTTCCTTCATGTAACAAGGATGCAGGAAGTGATGACATGCAGGAAGTGATGACATAGGAAGACAAGACACCATAATTTAGAATAACATAGCCAGCTAACACCCATTACCACTGGAGTGAACTTTATCCAGCCTTGCTCAGTGATCAATGCCAAATAAAGTTACTATGATCCTCATGCATGTTTATTTACAGGACAACGTCATTATCTCCAACGGCTGATCAGGCGCACTAGAGACAACAAACGCACATTCCTTTCATATATTGTTCTTTTAACAAATGTATCCACACCAAACCAATAAATCTGCGTCTTGCGCGGGGGCCCTAGCCGGCGTCCATACAATAGCCAACAAAACACTGTTCTGCTGAACACATCAGTCTCTCCCAGCCCACAGCCAAGTGCTTAGCACATAGACCTTTTGCCGATGGAGACCCCTGCACCCAGCAGCTGTGACAAGACATACACAAGAAGATATCCACTCCAATGGTTTACCCTGACACTGAGAGACATGATGGCAATACACAATATATTAGAAACACATCCTAATAAAATTTCCACAACAGTTGTATTGGGTAAACCAACTATGGGGTGAGCCTATTGAACAGTTGGTGGTCCCCAAGGCTTATCGCAAACTTGTGTTAGATCTAGCCCACCAACATGTTCTCGGTGGTCACCTGGGGCTGCAGAAAACTCAGGATCGTATTCTACAGCGGTTTTACTGTCCCAGCATATTCAAAGAAGTGGAAGAGTTTTGTAAGTCTTGCCCAACCTGCCAGATAACTAGCGCCAAGCCACGTTTCTGTAGTCCCCTAGTACCTCTCCCGATTATCGAAGTACCGTTTGACCGAAAAGCTATGGACCTCATAGGCCCAGTACCGAAGTCCGCCAGAGGACAGCAACACATCTTAGTCATTCTAGACTACGCCACTCGGTACCCGGAGGCGTTGCCACTGCGACATACCTCGACCAAACTCATAGCTAAGGAGTTAATGGAGATGTTTTCCCAAGTGGGACTACCTCAAGAGGTTCTGACTTACCAAGGGACCCCTTTTATGTCCAAGGTGATGAGGGAACTCTGTAAGTTGCTGCACATAAAACAACTACAGGCGTCTGTTTACCCTCCGCAAACGGATGGTCTGGTAGAACGGTTTAACCAAACATTAAAAAATAATGTTGAAAAAGGTAGTGTTTAAAGATGGGAAGGACTGGGAACTCCTTCTGCCCTATCTTATGTTCGCAGTGCAAGAGGTACCCCACGCCTCTACTGGGTTCTCACCCTTCGAACTGCTATATGGCAGACACCCTCGCGGTCTCTTGGACGTGGCTAAAGAGGCGTGGGAACAACAACCCACTCCAGATAAAAGTGTCATTGAGTACGTTACCCAGATGCAAGATCGGATAGAGACAGTGTTGCCTCTTGTTAGGGAGCATATGGATGCAGCTAAGCGAGCCCAGAGTCGGGTCTATAATCGGCAGGCTTGGGTCTGAATCTTTAACCCGGGTGATCGGGCTTTGGTTCTGGTGCCGACCGTGGACAGTAAGTTCCTGGCTATGTGGCAGGGGCCTCTACGAGGTACTCGAGAAAATTGGAGATGTATACTACAAGGTACACCAGCCAGGGGCAGGTTTACCATGTGAATTTACTCAAACCGTGGAAAGATAGGGAAATCTGTACAGAAGACAGCCCGTGGCCGGGTTTTCTAGGAGAAGAGGTACCGGCCCCTCTGTCTGATGCAAGAGAGGCGGCTGCCACAGTAAAAATTTCTGACAGCCTCTCCTCTAAAAAGACTCAGGAGGCCAGGGTGTGCTAGATGTTTGGCGTAAAAACAGGTTGGTGCTGCTATGCTCAAGGACTCTGAGGCAGAATTGCTGCTTGGTGTGAATTACCATCAACACCGCAAGGTGACTTTTTGCTTGTTTATGATTGCTTGTTTTGTCACTTGCCTAAAGTGTTAATAAAACACTGAACTGTTTGATCGAAATAACTTGTTGTTGCCTCTGTACTGCGTCTGCTAATTGTGGGATTTTACTAGTTATACGACGTAAAGTCATGATTTTAGTAAGACACGGAGGCGAGTATTGCTATTCTCTTTCTTTACTAAAATTATAGCAGCAAATACACAGGAAGAGAAAAAAGTGCCCCGGTAACCAAGGCAACCAGCCACTCCCCCGGACTAGCCAGTATAAGAACCAGCTCCACCACACAGTCCTCCTCTTTCTTTGTAACCCATCACAGCAAACAGTAAGAAAACCAACAACTGGAAACTGCGGAACTCCAATCATCTTGGCAGACACTTGACCGCATCAGCCGGAAACCGAACAGTCCTGGCACGGCTTGTCAACGTAGAACTAATCGCCAGGTAGCGAAAACAAAGGAACATCTGGAACTGTGAATCCTGGAGATACTTCCGGAACTGCGACCTCTGGAGGTGTCAACCTGAAAAGGCAAAAAGCACAAGATGCGGTGACTCGACACCGTCCTACCACGGAAGAAACCTCTTATGCCTGCAACCGGCAATATAGATAACATCATCAATAACCACATCATGCAGAGAAGCACTTACCATACCCAAGAACCAACAAGGGTGGGAGCAGAAGAAACAGGGAGGGCAATACTCGCCTCCGTGTCTTACTAAAATCATGACTTTACGTCATATAACTAGTAAAATCCCACAATTTTAGAACAGACACGGAGGCTTCGTATTGCAAGTTCAAAGCTGCATGACTACCGCAGAAAAAGCATGAGGAGACGGGCGGAATTAGAAATCCTGGAAAGTGGACTCTCGCGACCAATCGGCCGCCCTAAGGATACCCAGAAGTCAACATAGCAGTGGCCGAAGCGCTGCGCGTGGAATGACCGTAAAGGTGGAAGTGTCTACCCCAGCCAGAGAAAGAATCCACTTGACCCAACGGGCCAAGGTGGTGGTAGAGACAGAGGCAAAGGGAGCGCGCCAGGAGAGGAAAAGATTCGGGCAGGTAGGAGAGCGGTGCGCCTGAGTCCTAAACTCATACTCACGAAGGCATGCGACTGGACATAAGTCCGGCCTAGCCGCAAAAGTCGGGTAAGAGACTGAACGAGAGGAAGACTTAGTGCGCCTGGAAACTATAAAGGACACCCCATCGGGCGTAAACGACCTAGCCGTAAGGTCCAAAGCTTGGACGTCGGAAACCCACCTGCAAGAGACCAAACACAGGAGGGAGACGAGCTTGGCCGACAGCTGGCGCAAGGAAAGATCTGAGTTAGATGGCCAGGACGAAAAAAGCGACAGAACCAATGAAACATCCCAGGTAGAAGTATACTTAGGCTTAGGGGGACGAGCCCTTGAGAAGACGGCACACTAGGGGATGCTGTCCAACCGAAGGACCATCAAAACCCTGGTGGGCTGAAGAAATTGCAGACCGATACATGTTGATGGTCCGGTAGGCCCGGCCCTCCTCAAACAAAGCCGTCAAGAACCTAAGGACGGCTGGCACAGATGCTGATACGGGATCCAAGTCCCTTCCCATGCACCAACTAGCCCAAGCCTTCCAGGTGGAACGATATGCGCGTCTAGTGCTGGGGGCCCAAGCGTTGGCCAGTAGGCGTCTAGTCGAGACCGGAAGTCCCTGGAGTTCTGGAGTTCCCCGGAGATCCCGAGATCCTCCAAGCCAGGAGAGACAGAGATCCCCCCGTCAGAAGGGGGTGAAATTGACCGAGGGTGCCCAAGACCAGGTCCGGAAGGGCCGGCAACAACCTGGGGATATCCACCGCCAACTCTAGGAGCTGAGGGAACCATGCTTGAGACCTCCAAAACGGGGCCACCAAAACCAATTTGCCCAATTGGCGTCTGACCTGCAGGAGAACCCTGGGAATGAGGGCAAAGGGGGGAAAAGCATAAAGGAGCGTGCTGGATCAATCCAGGAGGAACGCATCCACTGCTTCCGCCGCTGGATCCGGCTTCCAGCTGAAGAACCGCGGGAGTTGGGCATTGAGCCGAGAGGCAAAAAGGTCGACAGACAGAGGGCCCCACAGAGAGCAGATATCCCAGAAGACTTCTACCTTGAGTTTCCAATCGCTGGAGTCCGCCCAATGGCGAGAGCTCCAGTCCGCTTCAGTGTTGTGGAGGCCCGGAAGGTAGTCTGCCCGGACAACCAGATTCTTGGAAAAACAATAGTTCCAAAAATCCTTTGCCAAACGCGCCAGCAAGGCGGAGCAAGTGCCGCCCAAGTGATTGACATACCTCACCGCGGACACGTTGTCCATGCGGAGGCGAATGCAAACATTCACCTTGTCGCACGTAAAACTCCGGATCGCGAAGGATCCGGCTAGCAATTCCAGGGCATTGATATGGAGGTTGGACTCCTCCTGAGACCAAAGGCTCACTGTGGACACCCCTTCGCAGTGGGCACCCCATCCTAGAAGGCTGACATCGGAGTCCACGGTGAACTCCGGGCGAGAGCCAAAAATGGCCCTGCCGTTCCAGGCCGACAGGTTGTGAATCCACCAAGACAGCTCGTCTCGTGTCTCGACATCCAACGAGACGACATCCGCATAGGAGGCACCCCCCTTCCCCCCGAAGGTGGGCGATCTTCAGGCGCTGCAGAGCCCGATAGTGGAGGGGCGCTGGGAAGACCGCCTGGATGCCGAAAGGAGGCTGATTATGTGGGCCAGATGGCGCAGAGAAACCTGGGGGCGCCGTAAAGTTCACCGCAACTCATTGCGTATGGCGCGCACCTTCTCCAAGGGGAGGCTGAGAGACTCGGATTCCGAATCCATTAGGAAACCCAGGAATTCCATGCGTCTGGATGGTGACAGGCATGACTTCTCCCAATTGAGCAGGAAACCCATCTGCGAGAGTAGGTCCGTCGCCCACCGAAGGTGGGACAACAGCGTATCCCTGCTTTGGGCCATTATCAGGATGTCGTCCAGATAGATAATGAGACGGACACCCCTGGCCCGAAGCCAGGCCACCACCGGTCGTAGGAGTTTGGTGAAACCCCAAGGAGCAGAGGAGAGGCCAAAAGGCAGACAAGTAAAACGCCATGTCTCCCCGTTCCAGAGAAACCTGAGAAGGTCTCGGGACTGAACAGCAATCGGGACCGTCAGATAAGCATCTTGGAGGTCCAGCTTGACCATCCAGTCCCCCGGGAGCAGAAGGTCCCGCAAGAGATGGATGCCCTCCATTTTGAAGTGCCGGTAGCGCACTAGAGCATTGAGGGCGCGGAGGTTGATGACCGGGCGCATCTGACCCCCCTTTTTCTCGACCAGAAAGATGTTGCTTACTACCCCTGGAGAACAGGTGAGAGCCCGCTCCACGGCTCCTTTTTCGCAAAGGGTGGAGAGCTCCTGCTGGACCAAAGCGCGGTCCGCAGCGGAAAGAACAATTGGGTGGGGGCGCGGAATGCGGTCTGGAGAAGCAATTAGCTCTATCCGGAAGCCCCGGACCGTGGAGAGGACCCAACTGTCCGATGTAATGGTCTGCCAGGCAGGGAAAATTTTTTGGAGTCTGCCCCCTACAGGTGGATTGAAAGAAACATGAGGAAACGGCAATCTTACCATACGGGCGTCTAGATCCGGGAGTGCCTCTGAAACCTCGGGAACGCCATGGTCTCCCACAGGAAGGGAAGAACGGGGTTTGTTGACGTGAGTCCTGGTAGGAAGATCCTTGGAAACCAGGTGGCTGGGAGAAGGAGCCTTGGCCCCCGGTACGGGCCTGGTAGGATGAACGGCCGGACAGGCGGCCCCTGACACTGCCAGCCCTGGAAGAGACCCGTCCATGAAACACCCTCCTCATGGAGGATTGCGCCTTATCCAAGGCTGTAAAGGCACCTACGTAGCGACCCAGATCTTTAATAAACGAGTCCCCGAATAAGAGGCCCTGGGCGTCTTTGCCCGGTTCAGTGAGGGCGAGATTCGCCAATTTGGGTTCTATTTTAAACAAGATGGCTTTACGCCTCTCGATGGACAGGGATGTATTGACGCTACCTGCAATACAAATTGCTCGCTGTACCCAACCCCGGAGATCCTCCAGATCCACTTGCCTATTTTCCGCTCTTGCGGATTCCGCCAGGTCAAATAATTTTGCCAGGGGCCCAAAGATATCGAGCAGCTTGTCCTGGCAAGCCTTCAACGCAGAATCCAGGCCTTTACGTGGATTCCATCCCAGTTTGGCAAGAAATTGTGTCATTTTGGGGTCCACTGTAGGGGTGTCACACACTTTATTGGGAATGATTGGTCTAGGGCATTCAGCCTTAAGCTTATTCCGCGCCGCTTTGTCAAGCGGACGACGGACCCAATTTTCCAGGTAGCTGGATACGTGTTCTGCAGGGAGCCATTCCGCCGACCTGGGATGGTATAAGGCGTCAGGATCAAAAAGAGGGTCCCCAAAAGGGTCTAACAGCGCACCTTCCGTAACAACAGATAGATCGCCCGGTGCGCCAGAAGGGTGTAAGGCTAGAGGCGGAGGGTCAGAGGGACCCGGGCTCTCTGTTTCTGTGGCGTCCCCAGAATCGTGGGTGTACTCATCCTCAGCCTCCTCACTAGACCCGATTTCTGAGTCGGAGTCGCTCTCAAATTGCGCTCTGGCGCATTTCCACTGCCGCGCCCGTTCCGCCTGGCGTGGTAAGGCTCTTTTGCGTGCCCGCGGCACACTATCCTGAGGGTGAGACAAGTCACCAGTCATAAGGGTTCTGGAGGCCTGAGTATCCTGTAGGGGCTCATTCACAGCCGTGGATGAGGAAAGCCCAGAGTGAGACCCCTGCGCCACATTCTGCGCGTCACCGGAGCGGGTCCGGAGCGCTTGGGACAGGGTATGGGAGATAGAGGCTGAAACCGAGCCCATAGCAGAAGCAATGGCATCCGCCACCGCCTTCTGAAAAAATGAGGCAGCATCAGGGACCGGAGCAATGCCGGCGGAGGATGGGGCATTAGACAACCCAGACAGAGGGATATTAGGAGTCAAAGGAGGAGCACCATCCCCAGGGGAAGAAGGGTTAATAGGTGGGGCAGACATGGCACAGACAACCCTAATATGGTCACCACTAATGACACAGATAACCCCAATATGGTCACAACGAAGCGCACCTAAATGGAGCGATGCTCTGAACGGAGGAGCAGGGTCAGCAGGGCACGGCAGGCAACTGACGAATCCCCAAGATGGATGCCGAAGTCACGCGAGACTTCCGGTCATCGGGGAGCGCGCGCTGCCGTGATCTCGCGAGACTTCCGGCGCAACCGCCGGAGCCATAGCGAGACTACCAGGGATGGAAACGGAGAGTGGGGAGAGGCAGATGGGGTAATCTAGAAGAAAAAAGAGAGACCCCACCTAACGAAACAACACCCAGGGGGGACAGCAAGACGGCTAACAATACAGCACTGTAAGGAAAAAAACAAAACACAGGTAAACGATATTACATAGGACAGGTATAATGACAGATACTCACCCTTCCTGTGAGCAGCAAAGAAAGAGGAGGACTGTGTGGTGGAGCTGGTTCTTATACTGGCTAGTCTGGGGGAGTGGCTGGTTGCCTTGGTTACCGGGGCACTTTTTTCTCTTCCCGTGTCTTTTCTGCTATAATTTTAGTAAAGAAAGAGAATAGCAATACGAAGCCTCCGTGTCTGTTCTAAAATCCTGTCTACCAGAGAGAAATCCCACACCATATAACTCTGATGCAAAAATCACAACAATAAATAGAGGAACAAAATATGTTATTAACATTACAAATACACATTGTAGAAAACTTCATTAAAACATAGTGGATATAGGAGAGTGTCCAGAGCTGAGCAATGAGCACCTGTGAGCATTACCAATGTTAAACCACAATGGTAAAGGTAAATATTAGCAGAGCTACCACACAAATACTAACCAATATTGTGCATAGTAACACCAACAGGTCAGTGGCGTTAAAGTCAGGCCTGATGTGTGATTCGCCCTATAGCTTCTACAGGTGGTAATAATATATGACTAGTTCATACAGAAAAACATATAGAACACTGTAGTGTATGGTTAAGATGGCTTTATACAGTGTAGTGCATTTAAAATATTGTTTAATATGCTCTTTGTCGATGCGGGATAGCGATCAGGCTGTTCTTTACCAGCACTGCTATCCCTCCTCGACGTCTAACGCCCACATCCATACTTCTATCAAATACGTACTTCACAGTAGAGGCCATTTTTTCCATAGTAGAAATTACATGTTCTCCATGACATGTCTTTCATAGCTGAAATATTTTCAAATAATATATATACCATCATGTATAAAATTACCCCTTCATACATATATCTGCAAAAGACCTTTTTGTACAATTTAAATAAATTGCATGAAAAACCCAATGGTCAAGTTACACTGTGAAAATCCATATAGTAATTAATTTGGTATAATTACAATATACATATGGATACATATGTATTCATATATTAATCTTACAGATCTATACTAATAATATCACTGTACATTGTCATTATACATGTAAGGTTGTTTAGTATCTGAAAAATAATATTTACTATTTGAATAATCGGGAGGATTGTTAACTATTCCAAAAGATCTGTAGTATTATTCACCATCTGGAAAAGACGCATGAAAAACGCAAGGTGATTCCATTTTATTTAATCAATGAAGATTGATGGAATACCGATTCCATGCCAGTTTTTCCATTAAACTGAACACATCAATTGAATAAGACTATATAAGGTCCGTTACATTTGGGGGTCTCCTAACCACTGAGGAAGGAGACAGAGATTTCTGAAACGCGTATGGTGAGGACCCCCAGACGCTATCCATCATTTTGAAGTTCCTTCTTAGAGAGCTCTAATTCCTATTATTCAAGCAGTATCCAAAACCACGAGCATTTGGACCCTGCAACTCCGGTAACTACTCCTGACCAGAAGGAGACACCGGAAAGTCGGGACATCATCAGCGCTGTAGGCAAGTGGGACGCCGCGGCCACAGACATAAGCAACATTAACTTACTGCTCCAAATACCGGGATTATAAAAACATCACCCGCGGCAGACGTAGTACAGGTCCTTCTAAAAAAATTAGCATATTGTGATAAAGTTCATTATTTTCTGTAATGTACTGATATACATTAGACTTTCATATATTTTAGATTCATTACACACCAACTGAAGCAGTTCAAGCCTTTTATTGTTTTAATATTGATGATTTTGGCATACAGCTCATGAAAACCCAAATTTCCTATCTCAAAAAATTAGCATATTTAATCCGACCAATAAAAGAAAAGTGTTTTTAATACAAAAAAAGTCAACCTTCAAATAATTATGTTCAGTTATGCACTCAATACTTGGTCGGGAATCCTTTTGCAGAAATGACTGCTTCAATGCGGCGTGGCATGGAGGCAATCAGCCTGTGGCCCAGGATGCTTCGATAGCGGCCTCAAGCTCATCCAGAGTGTTGGGTCTTGCGTCTCTCAACTTTCTCTTCCCAATATCCCACAGATTCTCTATGGGGTTCAGGTCAGGAGAGTTGGCAGGCCAATTGAGCACAGTAATACCATGGTCAGTAAACCATTTACCAGTGGTTTTGGCACTGTGAGCAGGTGCCAGGTCGTGCTGAAAAATGACATCTTCATCTCCATAAAGCTTTTCAGCAGATGGAAGCATGAAGTGCTCCAAAATCTCCTGATAGCTAGCTGCATTGGCCCTGCCCTTGATAAAACACAGTGGACCAACACCAGCAGCTGACATGGCACCCCAGACCATCACTGACTGTGGGTACTTGACACTGGACTTCAGGCATTTTGGCATTTCCCTCTCCCCAGTCTTCCTCCAGACTCTGGCACCTTGATTTCCGAATGACATGCAAAATTTGCTTTCATCCGAAAAAAGTACTTTGGACCACTGAGCAACAGTCCAGTGCTTCTCTGTAGCCCAGGTCAGGCGCTTCTGCCGCTGTTTCTGGTTCAAAAGTGGCTTGACCTGGGGAATGCGGCACCTGTAGCCCATTTCCTGCACACGCCTGTACACGGTGGCTCTGGATGTTTCTACTCCAGACTCAGTCCACTGCTTCCGCAGGTCCCCCAAGGTCTGGAATCGGTCCTCCTCCACAATCTTCCTCAGGGTCCGGTCACCTCTTCTCGTTGTGCAGCGTTTTCTGCCACACTTTTTCCTTCCCACAGACTTCCCACTGAGGTGCCTTGATACAGCACTCTGGGAACAGCCTATTCGTTCAGAAATTTCTTTCTGTGTCTTACCCTCTTGCTTGAGGGTGTCAATGATGGCCTTCTGGACAGCAGTCAGGTCGGCAGTCTTACCCATGATTGCGGCTTTGAGTAATGAACCAGGCTGGGAGTTTTTAAAAGCCTCAGGAATCTTTTGCAGGTGTTTAGAGTTAATTAGTTGATTCAGATGATTAGGTTAATAGCTCGTTTAGAGAACCTTTTCATGATATGCTAATTTTTTTAGATAGGAATTTTGGGTTTTCATGAGCTGTATGCCAAAATCATCAATATTAAAACAATAAAAGGCTTGAACTACTTCAGTTGGTGTGTAATGAATCTAAAATATATGAAAGTCTAATGTTTAGCAGTACATTACAGAAAATAATGAACTTTATCACAATATGCTAATTTTTTTAGAAGGACCTGTATATCGGCTGACCCTCGGCAGTACTGCGATACTGCCAGGCTGTGCTCCAGTCGAATCATCAAAATGTAAGTAAGGACATTGCCTCCTTGCCTGATTACTTACAATTGCAGGAACCGCTGAAAGTTGCAACAACTGCTAATGTATTCCAGGTTATGATACTTCATGTCAATACTGTGGCGATGCCTTGTTATACAATTGGAATTATTTGAAGCCATTTACTGCTATTGCTGTTTTTTATAGTGGATGAACTTTTATTATATTTTTACCAGTGCAACTCCGCTGTTGATGAAGGATCTATACACACAATTTTCTAGGTGGAATCCTCCCTCTCTTTTTCCTTTTACGTTACAGGTGGAACTCTCCATACATAGGTGGAAACATCCTATATTTAAATGAACGTTTTATATATATTTGTTATAGGTTGGACTTTATTTAATTATTATAATTTTTAAAGGTGGACTCACGTTATAATTACTTTAAAGGTGGACTCACGATATTAATTGATCACAATATTTAGGTGGTTTCATGATTTATCATATTTTTCACGTTTGCATTTAATTTTATTATTTTTATCTTGTGGTCTCATTGTGGATACTGTTTTCACTTGGCTGAATTCTGGATGAATTTCGATCACTATATTGATGAATTCTGATTAATGATCATACCCGTTTGAAGAGAATTGCTCCCTTTATATTTTTTTATATTTACAACATTATCAATTATAGTACTTTTTCTGAATGGTCAGAGGTTTATAAACATATGGGGACTATCGGAGACATCCATTGGCTTACCTGACCCCGAGTCGCCCTTGAATGTCTCTGAGATTCCTTATATACTGCCTTATATCTACTATCCATTATATTACTCTCTCCGAACGGTTAGAGGTATATAATCATATGGGGACTATCTAAGACACCCATTGGCTTACCTGATCCTGGTCCGCCCTTGAGTGTCTCTGAGACTCCTTATATATTGTCATATAATTATTGGATTAAATTTTAATCAATATATTCTTCTATGCGTTAGTTGTATTATTCCAAATTAGGTGTGCACAACTACTCTATACTCTACATTGATCCTTTTTGTATAGACGGGGTGTGTCTATATCAGTTGGGGTACCCAATCCATATACAATAGTAGGGTGAGCCACCACAAACCAACATATTCATAAGTTGCTTGGTGATCGTTCTCACACATGAAAAGTTCATATACAAAACAGTCACCTTTTCTCCTGGGTGTTACTTCACAGCATGTTGAAGTTCTGCTTTTCAAGTCCACAGGCAGGTGTTAGGCGCCTATTCGCCCTCACAGGGGTCTGAGCCCTCCAGCTCGGCTCAATCCTGCGGATCCCAAAACAGCCCTGAGATCACAGCACACAGACCTCCTGAGCTCCACTGTCAGACAAAAGTAATCCTCTCCACCTGGCAGTGCTGGCTGGTTTTTATGCCTGGCAAAACACAGCCTGGAACATGTGGTGCATGCGGAACCGCGCCGGCATCCTCCATTGTACGCATTTTTTGCTGGGGATGGTCGTTTGCTGCGGTCTACATGCGGTGGGACTGCTCCCCCAATGAAAAACACGCTACAGTGTTTGGGGTTTTAGCAGTTCCCCCATATTTGCCACTATATTTCTACGATTTTGTTTTATATGTATTGAATGTGCCTCTACCTGGCATCTAAACATTCTTTTGCACCCGGTAACCTCCATCACACGGTCTGATATGGGTGTGGCTTGCAGTCTTGCTTTGTTCACATTGCATTAGTTGTCCTGCTAGGCGGTTGTGTGGAAGCTTGACTGTGAGCTGGATTACATCACCTTCAGACCGTGTTCACACCATAGTTAGCGCAGTGGTAGGACCCCTTGCCATGCTGAGAGACATTGACGTGGTGCATGATGGGCTCCGATATGTTCCTGACAGGAATATATTGGCAAAAGTCTCAGCTTTTAATATCTGCTTGTATGGCTAGCTAGTATAGTCAGTGGCATATCCGTTTGGTGCATTTTCTCTGTAATACATAGTACTACCCCCAAAAATTGTGATGACTTTACATTCCCCATATGTCTACTTCATGTTTGAATTATTTTGGGAATGATATTTTATTTTTTGGGGATGTTACAAGGCCTAGAAGTTTAGAAGCAAATCTAAACGGACCGCGGTATGGAAAGGGTTAAACGGCTGACATCGCATCACCGATGTCAGCCGTTTATACCAGGGTGTCAGCAATGTGCTGACACCCTGATATGCCACTGCACACCAACGATTAGTCAAAGGGAGGCGGGCGGGGGATCGCGATCCCGCCTGCCGCACCGCCCGCCTCCTGCACCGCCCGCACCGCCTGCGACACCCCCCCTGCACCACCCGCCCGCATAATATCATTCAGGGGTGCAGGGGGGTTAATAAAACTTTATTTGGGGCATTCAGAATCGGCTGAAAGTGCAGCAAACCGCAGGTCTGAATTGACCTGCGGTTTGCTGCGATCGCCGATACGGGGGGGTCACATGACCCCCCCGGCGTTGTGATAGGATGCCGGCTGAATGATTTCAGCCGGCATCCCGTTCGGATTAACCCCCGGGGCACCGCAATCTTATTTTAAACTCATGACGTACCGGTACGTCATGGGTCCTTAAGGACTCGGGAAACATGCCATGTCGGTACGTCATGCGTCCCTAAGGGGTTAAGTAGTTTTACACTAAGTCCACTTTCTAGCACTCAGGTACTGAATATAATGTTTTCCTATTTATCTTGAGCAATCCAATAAGGGTGTTCTCCCTCATGGCAGGCAAACTCTCTGCTACATTATTTGATGCAGGATGCTCTCCTGAAATATTCACTATGTCCCAGAAGGCATTTAGTGAAAAAGGAAAATTCTGCACACTAATTATCCAGTTGTGTCCAGGTACCTTTGAGTTCCTCCCGGTTACTTGTGCTGGTGAAGTCCCTTGGCTAGACTCAGCTCTAATCTTCACTAGAATTTCTTTATATTCATACTTAGGGCTCTTTCACACCTGCGTTATTGTCTTCCGGCATAGAGTTCCGTCGTCGGGGCTCTATGCCGGAAGAATCCTGATCAGTTTTATCCTAATGCATTCTGAATGGAGTAACTTCCGTTCAGGATGCATCAGGATGTCTTCAGTTCCGGAACGGAACGTTTTTTGGCCGGAGAAAATACCGCAGCATGCTGCGCTTTTTGCTCCGGCCAAAAATCCTGAAGACCTGCCGCAAGGCCGGATCCGGAATTAATGCCCATTGAAAGGCATTGATCCGGATCCGGCCTTAAGCTAAACGTCGTTTCGGCGCATTGCCGGATCCTACGTTTAGCTTTTTTAGAGTGGTTACCATGGCTGCCGGGAGGCTAAAGTCCTGGCAGCCATGGTAAAGTGTAGCGGGGAGCGGGGGAGAAGCATACTTACCGTCCGTGCGGCTCCCGGGGCGCTCCAGAGTGACGTCAGGGCGCCCCAGGCGCATGGATGACGTGATCGCATGGTACGTCATCCATGCACATGGGGCGCTCTGACGTCACTCTGGAGCGCCCCGGGAGCCGGGCGGACTGTAAGTATACCGCTCCCCCGCTCCCCGCTTCTACTATGGCACCCAGGACTTTAATAGCGTCCTGGGTGCCATAGTAACACTGAAAGCATTTTGAAGACGGCTCCGTCTTCAAATGCTTTCAGTACACTTGCGTTTTTCCGGATCCGGCGTGTAATTCCGGCAAGTGGAGTACACGCCGGATCCGGACAACGCAAGTGTGAAAGAGGCCTAAGACTTAATGTCTTGTGCTGGGCTGCAGTAAACAGCTACATTGTGGAACTTGCCTGTACTCCCTCCTCCATTAACTTCCTTCTCCTCTCTTTCTCACTTCAACTAACTACTTAATCTACAACTCCTACAAGTCCTTCCTGTAGCAAACCCCAAGCTATATAATAGATGTCATGACAATGCCAGCCTGATATTAGGAAATACAATACATTAAATACAGAAATGTAAGGGGACCACTTGTACACACATAAGTGGGACGCTGCATAATTTCTTAACCTAATCCCTTCCCTTCAGCCCATGGCCCTTCGGCTGCCCCTCTCTTGCCCCTACCTGGTGCTGCCTGAGACTATCACCTCACCTGGCCTCATAGGTGGTGCACCCTTATGTGTGTGTGTGTGTGTGTGTGTGTGTGTGTATATATATATATATATATATATATATATAAATACTGTATATATATACACACACACATATATATATATATATATATATATATATATATAAAATGTAATACAGGGTAATATGGATAATATAACTTCATACAGAGTAATGTATGGATAATATTGCTGTATATGCAGTGGCCTGGAGGGGAAGAGGGGAAGAGTGGTGGTGGCTATGATGGTATGATGGAAGTAGTAGTCCTAACTTTGATACTCCCTGGACCATGAACTGTGAATGAAGGGTGCACCCTTTCTTCCCTCTAAGCGCTGCCTAACTTTCTGGGGCTTCTGCCTCATGGTATTTGGTTTGCCCTTGATGTTAGGTGGTTGGCAGGATGTAAGGCATGAGGTCGGATACAGGGCCAGCGGATCTATCATGGAGTCAATAAGGACAGTTTGCCATGTCTCCAAATAACTACGTGCGTGCTTTTCTGTACTTGTTAACTCTTTCTGCAATTCTTGAGCTGAGAGGTGCATAACTAGATCAGGATGGCCAGTCCCTCCCAAAGTGTGGCAGGTTCTGGAGGCAATGTACCTTTTCCACAGTAGTAAAGCCTTATCCATAAATGAATTAATACTTTACTGATGTTATCTTGCACAACATTTATGCTTCTGGACCTTCTAAGGTGGTTGGTCTCTTTCCTTCAAGGATACTCTGATGATAAAGTATGTTCTTTGGCAGCTGTAGTCTCAGATAAAAAGTTTCTCTGGACTTGGGCCTAGTCTGAAAGATCTTGTACATGTAGGTTTTGTCTGTAGCTCTGCTCAGCTAAGACTTCCTAACAAAATCTTCCACTGTTGACCATATATTGCCCATACTGTACATTGCTATTAGGTATACGTAGTGCATAAAGAAATATGAGCCTCAACAACAAATCACAACATTTCATTCAGCAACATTAAATTAACCCATTAAGCATTAATTAACCCTTTGCAATAGTCCTCTGTGGCACTGCATATACTGTACAATATAATGATAATATATGAATAATATGACTTTATACAGTATAATATATGGATAATCTAGTTTTATACAGCATAATATATGAATTCTATGCAGTGCAATATACAGATATTATAGTTTACTGCAGGGTGATATGAGGAATTAATATAGCTACTGTACATACAGTGTAATTTATGGATAATACCGAATACCGAATCCTTATTATACCCTATCCAATTACAGGTTTCTGCAAAAAAGGATAAATTTTAACAAGCCATGAAACAAGACCTGAAATTGCTGCATGATGCTTCTATGCAATACAAGGAGTGAACAGAAGGCTTTAAATCAACTACACAAAAATAATTATTGTGTAAGTATGTGATAAGGGCGTTCAGATGTTGTCTTGGACAGTGAAAGAACAGGAGATCATACTTAGTGATACTACTATGTATCGTGCATTACCATCATGTCCCACAAGCTTGCACAATCTTTATGGTCTATACAGCAGGAAGGTGTGAGTCACAGCATACTACTCAGAAACACTTTGACTTCTTTATGTGGAAAACCCATTGGGGAAATTTATCATAGACCAGCATTTTACGCTGGTCTATGATCTCTCCTGCGCTGGCAGAAGATTGACCTAATTTAGAGGAGCTGAAGATCAGTTCCAACATGCAGCTAGATAGCCCAGGTTCCTAGATTGCATCCAGGGGAAGAAGTTGCCTCCTGAGAAACTAAGTTCCTTTAAAAGTACAGTACAGAGCCATGTTTTTCCCAGCCAAACAGAGAGCTGAAGGGCAGAAGGATATTCTACAGCAAGGAGACATATACCAGAGGAAGGTTTCCCTACCCAAGGATAAAGCCAGCAATATGGCATATGGGCCTTGGAAAAAGCCAGACAGGAACTGAGGAAAAATACAGCCTGATCTGTAAGTGTTATTCCCTCTGAGTATCTTGCAAGGACTTTGCCTGCCGTTTCTGTGACACTCTTTTACATGTGGAACCAACTAAAGACTGTAAATAGTTGAACTGTTTCAGTAAAAGAAGTTCTGGTTTACTGCAACTTGTGTTCCTCAATTATTACTATATAAAACCTACACAGAAGAATGCCAGACCGCTTATACTAATCAAATTCTTTATTACAAAAATCACAATATGCTTGCATGATTAAATACAGACATGATTAAAACAAAGTGCAGGAGATAGAAAACGACATCACTGGAGGAGATGTACAGCGGATCCAAGTCCATTATTATTCAACATGATTCTCATTCACTAAAGTGCATGTGCAACAAAATGATAAATATATTATAAATAGTAAATATTTGGACATTTACCCATGCTGTTTCTCCTCCAGGATGGCATGGGTAAATGTCCAAATATTTACTATTTATAATATATTCATCATTTTGTTGCACATGCACTTTAGTGAATGAGAATCATGTTGAATAATAATGGACTTGGATCCGCTGTAGATCTCCTCCAGTGATGTCGTTTTTTATCTCCTGCACTTTGTTTTAAATCATGTCTGTATTTAATCATGCAAGCATATTGTGATTTTTGTAATAAAGAATTTGATTAGTATAAGCGGTCTGGCATTCTTCTGTGTAGGTTTTATATATATATATGATAGCTGCCATAGGCTTAACCAATTACTTGGACAAGTAATTAACCCTTGGTTGGGGTGAATATCGGATGTTATATTTACATTCTGTTTTGTTACAGATTTAACCGCAACCAGTACAATGGATTACAGGGCCAGGGAGCAATCCTGGCTCACATCCTTGGAATGCATTTTTAAAGACAAGGGTGCGGGTGTTGGGTGTGGAGACCCGGTGAATGTGAAGGAGATGCAATCAACCCTGATGAATCTCTTCCACAGAAGGATAAAAACATGGTGGAACAAAGCATTCCTGGAGAGGTACCTTCAAATGGATTTGATACCACGCGGCCTACGTATACAGGTGACACCGTCTTTTGATATTGATAGTGAAAGTTTCCTATCCAGTTGGGAAGAAATATGTACGGAATCAGCAAAGAAGTTAATGAATCTGGTAGTTAAACACAATAGTCAGACTCTTACCTCACTGGACACAGATATTGAAAAGCTACAGGTTACTTTGAAACAAGAATGCAGTAGAGAATCTCTGGCGGTTTTTGAGGGTACGCTTAATAAAAATTTTGAAAAATGGGAAAAGGAAATCCAGGAAGTCAAATCGAGGAAATTCACTAGAGACTGTGAGGATTTCCAACAGAAGCATGTATACAAATGGAGACAGAAGAATACACACCAGCAGAGGAGAGGTAATTACATCCCCTGGAACCGGACATCGTCAACATTGTCCTTGTCATCAATTTCTGACAACCAGGAGTCAGATGGAAGGTTGACTAGATCTGGCATGACACAGAAAAGAAAGATACCACCCGGATCAGCCTCAAATGGAAAGAGGAGGCCCTTTGGAGATAGAAGGGATAATAGTAATCGTGACGGGCTAAAGGTAATTAACCTATCGGATCATATTCTGACACCAGCAGATATATCGCTGCTGGAGAAGGGTCTAACGTTTTCTCCCTGTGCACATTTTGATTCATTCACAGCAGTAAAGGATCTGCATTTTTTCGCCCACTCCCTCCTTTTGAAGAGATGGCATCATAGAGAGGGCGATTCTGTTTTTTTTTTCCCCTGTAGAAGAGCTACAGGCGGTACGAATATTGGAGGAATTGGCAGGAGAAGACGAGTCACATACTTTGGAGGAGATTCCGGCTTCCATAAAATGTAAGTCTAAAAAATTCCCTCCCCTGTCACTATGCCCTGCAGTTGATCTATTCGTAAAACTTGTTTCCAAGGAATTTGATAGCATGGCGATATTCACTCCAAAGGATAATTTATCAGGAGCACAATGACAGAGCCTGAAGACCCTTGGTAGATTAAAGGATGTAGTATTTAAACCCTCTGATAAGGGTGGTAATATTGTTGTATGGCCCCATAGCCAATATGAACGAGAGGCTTATAGACAACTGAGGGAGAAAGAATGTTAGAATGTTATAAAAAAACTGACGTTCAATCCATTACAATCATTTGAGAGCAATCTTTGTAAAATTTTGGGGAAAGCAGTTGACAATCAGATAATATCGAAGAATCTATATGATGCTTTGATTGTCAAAGAACCGGTGATACCCACCTTATATTTATTACCCAAAATTCACAAAAATGCCAAAGTACCACCTGGTAGGCCGATTATTTCAGGCCGTGGGAGTCTGACGGAGAAAGTGGGGAGATATCTGGATTCCCAGTTAAAAAATCTGGTGTGTAGTCTTCCGTCGTATATCAAAGATACGACTGATTTTTTGCGTAAGATCGATGGTGTCCACCTTGGGGATGACACACTTATGGTGACGTGTGACGTTGAGTCACTATATACGAGTATCAGGCACCCAGATGGTATCCAGGCAGTGGATTTCTTTTTGATGCAGGAGAATGTAGGCAATGACAGGAGAGGGTTCCTGTTGGAACTCTTATCCTTTGTCCTGACACACAATTTTTTCTCCTTTGGAGGGTCCTTCTACCTGCAGCTCCAGGGCACGGCAATGGGGGCGCCTTGTGCACCGTCATATGCCAACCTGTTCCTGGGGCTGTGGGAGAGGGACCTGTTCCTGTCAGATCGGTACGCGTCGATGGACCGCGCCATCTTTTGGGCGCGGTACATCGACGATGTATTTATGATCTGGCAGGGAAGCACAGAGGAGCTAAGTGATTTCTTTGGGGTACTGAATAGCAATTGCAAGAACATCAAATTAACATATAAATATAGTAGGGAATCTATTGAATTTCTGGATGTGCAACTGGAAAGGGGTGTTGATGGATCTATAGTAACGAATATATTTAGAAAACCGACGGCAGTAAATTCATATTTACATGCATCCTCATCTTATCTGCCACAGATGATAAATTCGATCCCGACGGGGCAATTTCTTCGGGCCCGGAGGATATGTTCAACAGATGAAATTTTCAAGCAACAAGCCCATCAATTAAAAGAGAGATTCACTAAGCGTGGATACAGTCAACGTGTGATCAAGAAGGCCTACAAGAGAGCAAAGACATGCTCTAGACAAAATCTTCTGTTTTCTGGGAACCAAAGGACCAGTGATAGCAGGACACATTTTATCACAGGATATCATGGAAGGTGGATGGAGATGAAAGAGGTCCTGGGGAGATCGTGGCTTGTATTATTGACTGATCCTATTCTGACAAAGTATCTCGCACCGTATCCCATGGTAACAGCCAGACGATCTAAAAATTTAAAAGATCATCTTGTACGCAGTTTATTTGTGAAGCAGAATCAACCATTGTTTCCGGGAACTGGAAAACTTAAATGGGGCTTTGTTCCATGTGGAAAGTGTATAGCGTGTCCAAACATGGAAAGAGCGACTTCTTTTGATGATTCGACCCACACGAAAACTTTTAAAATAACCCAGTGTCTCTCCTGCACCAGCACAGCAGTCGTATATTACGCAAAATGTCCTTGTCCAAAAATTTATGTGGGCTTGACCACGAGAGAACTAAAGGTGAGAGTACGAGAACACGTTAGGGATATAAGAGCGGCAGCCAGTGAAGAAGATCTGTCCAATTTAAAACCTGTGGCAAGGCATTTTAAGGCATATCACGACTGCAGTCCATCACTTTTAAAGGTGCGGGCGATAGACTGTGTTATGAAAAATATCAGGGGTGGTAATATAACCAAAAGATTGGGACAACTCGAATGCAGGTGGATTTGGAAACTAGGCACACTGCATCCGAGCGGTCTCAACGAATCCACCGGTTTCTCCTCATTTCTATAGTATGGGGTTCACGGGTCTCCACACCCAAAGGGGTTTTCTGTTTAGTTTTAATGTTATTTTAGAAATCATGTTTATGTACGCCGAAACGCGCGGTGGGGTTGGCGCCATCCTGGAGGAGAAACAGCATGGGTAAATGTCCAAATATTTACTATTTATAATATATTCATCATTTTGTTGCACATGCACTTTAGTGAATGAGAATCATGTTGAATAATAATGGACTTGGATCCGCTGTACATCTCCTCCAGTGATGTCGTTTTTTATCTCCTGCACTTTGTTTTAATCATGTCTGTATTTAATCATGCAAGCATATTGTGATTTTTGTAATAAAGAATTTGATTAGTATAAGCGGTCTGGCATTCTTCTGTGTAGGTTTTATATATATATGATAGCTGCCATAGGCTTACCCTTCCTTGTGCTTCCAGGATCTGTGCTGCACAAACTCTGCTTGTAGACATAAAAAACTTAAGTAGAAAAAGGTTAGCATTTCATAATCCATACATTGGGGCTTTATTCAAGAAAATCCATACATTAAAAGTTGCAAAAAGATACAAACAAATCCTGTGCATTTCTACATCTTCTGTATCCTTAAACTGCAATGAGTATGGACAAGGAAGCTGTCTGACATGCATACAGTAGGTGTTGTCTGGATCTTTTTGCAACCACTTGTTATGGATATTCTTGAATAAACCCCCAAATTATGGATTCTGAAATACTAGACTATTTTCTACTTTAGCCTTTCGTTTTTCACTCTTCCATGTACCAGACATCTTATTATTTGTGGTCGGATCGGCTATCAGAAAGGTGAACCTAACCTATCTAACCCTATCTACAACAAGCAGTAGAGTTATGCCATAACTGCTGTGGTAGGGCAGCCTAAAGGGGCCCACCCTAATGAGAAGTAACTGTAAGAAGGTGTGGGTGGGTGAAATCAGCTGAATCAGCGTCAGCCTGGGCCCACGGGTGCCTGTAAATAGCCTAGTAATCAGCCAGCCTGGCCCACATGTGCGTATAATTAGCCTTGTAATCAGCCTCCCCTCCCACAAATGTAGCAATACATTGCTTAATACTTGTGGTCGGATCTACTATCAGAAAGCTGAATCTAACCTATCTAACCCTATCTACAACAAGCAGTAGAGTTATGCCATAACTGCTGTGGTAGGGGCCAAAAAGAGCAGACCTTAGTTTAGAGTAATATATACATACCGTTACGACACCAGATTTTGAACGGAAAAGATCTTTCACGATGAAGGTGCGGAATATACCGTATATATCAGTGACTTCCATCTACCTTACCTTTTTGTTATGTGCACCACCACATCGTTCTTGG
Organism: Bufo gargarizans; assembly: GCF_014858855.1. Lineage (NCBI taxonomy): Eukaryota > Metazoa > Chordata > Amphibia > Anura > Bufonidae > Bufo > Bufo gargarizans. The sequence continues at coordinate 531,510,837 of NC_058081.1, forward strand.
AGATGGTAAATGCTGATGCGATTGAAAGAGCGGCCGGTAACCAGGAACGATTTACTCCCATGTTGACTAACATATGACCCTATAACGAGAAGGTCTGAATCCTGAGAGCTGCAGACTGAAACAAACAATGGTGAATCTGTTGGAAGGCCTAGATGAACTCCAACCATCCGCCAGGGGCCCTGATCAGGCACCAACTATTCCTGGTGGCAAAATACTTACCTCTACTTATACCCCAGGCCACACTTTCTATTAAGGGCCCAAAAGTTAGAACATGGCATCTTCCGTCTTACTGTAGTAGTAAATTAAGTGAAATGTGTAAACTCACCAGGCCTGGGGAACCATACACAGGAATACATGGCTATTTCGATTAACGAGCTAATGTTGCCTGTAATAAGGACAGAACGTACACATAATACCTGCAGTTGTGACAGAAAATAAGCTTAAGGTCGTGATAAACTATGTATGCTGCGCCTGTAGTCGTGATAGGACTTGTTGTGTCCGAAGACATGACAGACTTCGTAAACTGCGCCTTATTACTGTACCTCCTACTGGAAGACAGATGATACCCAGGACTTAGGCCGGACACCAACACCCTCGGCCCAAGTTTGTAGATGAAGTAAGCATGCCTGGGAGAAGATGATGTCCGCAAAAGCAGGCTTGGGATGACTGTTTATAAAGAAAAACAATGAAAACCCAACCACCTGGAAAATAAAAGTCAGGGAAAACAATAACGCGAGTGAGACTCTAATGGCACAAGCCATGCGTGCGAGCCACCACAAGTATTGTGTTGTGAGCCACAGATGACCGAGCCATGCAAGCGGGTCCGAAGGCAGAAAAAGACATGGAACTTACTTGTTGTGGGACCACACAGCCGGCCTCGAATGGCGGAGTTATGTGTGTAAAATTTAAACGGAGAAGCCATACGTGAGAGACTAATGGCGGAGCCATGCGTGAGAGACTCTAATGGCGGAGACATGTGTAACAGTAAAGGGAGAAACCATGCGTGAGAGACTGATGGCGGAGTCATATGTGTAACACTAAAACGGAGAAGCCATGCGTGAGAGAATAATGGCGGATTCATATGTGTAACACTAACAGGGGAGAAGCTGTGCGTGAGAGACTAATGGCAAAGCCATGTGTGAGAGACTATAATGGCGGAGTCATATGTGACACTAAAAGGGGCAAGCCATACGTATGAGACTAATGGCTAAGCCATACGTGAGAGACTCTAATGGCGGAGTCATATGTAACACTAAAAGGGAGAAGCCATACGTGAGAGACTCTAATGGCGGAGCCCTGCATTAGAGGCTCTGATGGCGGGGTCATATGTAACACTAAGGCCCCTTTCACACGGGCGAGATTTCCGTGCGGGTGCGATGCGTGAGTTGAACGCATTGCACCCGCACTGAATCCTGACCCATTCATTTCTATGGGGCTGTTCACATGAGCGGTGATTTTCACGCAACACTTATGCGTTGCGTGAAAATCGCAGCATGTTCTATATTCAGCGTTTTTCACGTAACGCAGGTCCCATAGAAATGAATGGGGTTGCGTGAAAATCGCAAGCATCCGCAAGCAAGTGCGGATGCGGTGCGATTTCCACGCATGGGTTCTAGGTGACAGTCTATTCACTGTATTATTTTCCCTTATAACATGGTTATAAGGGAAAATAATAGCATTCTGACTACAGAATGCTTAGTATAATAGTGCTGGGAGGGTTAAAAAAAATAAAAAAGTTAACTCACCTTATCCCCATGATCGCCTAGTTCCCGGTCGGTCTCTTCTTTAGCTGTGACTAAAGGACCTGTGGTGATGTCAGATCACATGCTCCATCACCATGGTGATGGACCATGTGATTGGAGCATGTGATCTGACATCACCAAAGGTCATTCAGCCCAAGCCCACAGCTAAAGAAGAGACCGACCGGGAACTACACGATCATGGGGATAAGGTGAGTTAACGTTTTTATTATTTTTTTAACCCTTCCAGCGCTATTATACTAAGCATTCTGTATTCAGAATGCTATTATTTTCCCTTATAACCATGTTATAAGGGAAAATAATAGAATCTACAGAACATCAATCCCAAGCCCGAACTTCTTTGAAGAAGTTCGGGTTTGGGTACCAAACATGCGCGATTTTTCTCACGCGAGTGCAAAACGCATGACAATGTTTTGCACTCGCGCGGAAAAATCGCGGGTGTTTCCGCAACGCACCCGCACATTTTTCCGCAACGCCCGTGTGAAACCAGCCTAAAAGGGAGAAGCCATGCGTGCGAGACTCCAATGGCCGAGCCATGTGTAAAACTAAAACAGAAGCCATGCGTGAGAGACTCTAATAGCGGAGTCATATGTGACTCTAAAAGGGAGAAGCCATACGTGAGAGACTAATGGCGGATTTATATACATTTTTTATATATTTTTTTTAAACCACTTATGCAGCACCAGTATGACTTGGGGACTCGCATAACCATGACCCTCTCCGACAATAAATCTAGGATGCTAACCAGCCTACAACCATATTGTACCCCTAACGAACAACATGAAGAACGGTCATCGGGCCCCCGAAGCCATGAGGCCCCCCGAAGCCAAGACACTGACCTGGATGACCTAACAGTGACGATAAGTAATTAAAACGTGAGCCAGACCTAATGGAAAATGCATAGACATTAGAGATTCGAACCACTTGCATGAATGAAACATTAAATCAACCGCGAAATTGAAACAGAAGGGAGAAAAACAAGAGCCAGAGGCATTGCAGTTCGCTAAGAAAAGACCCTTGTCGTGACAAACGAATGAACCACTGTGAAAACATAGTAGGAATTTACTCCTATTGGCCCACTGACCACTAGGGAGCTATTTGGTTAACTGGGGCGGGAGATCAATCTGAGTGAATGCAAACCAGAAGTAAAGGAGACCAGTCTGAGTGAATGCAAACCAGGACTAAAGAACACCACCCAAATGTTTATTTTATTTTATCTTTTCTTCTTTTCCCTTTCTCCCCCCCTACCCCCAAGTAAACAGAATAAGGTAGGCCTAAGGAATGTAACAAACCACCGGGGAAAGAACCGTAAGCAGCTATGTTTATCGGAAGAGCGGTATGCTGATAGCCCTAGTAAGAATACTGAGTAACCATTATGTAGCAATGAAAAGAAATGCAGCTTTAAGTGGAAGCAGAGTATAACACATGATGTAAGAACAAGTGGGTAAATGCAGCTCTGGATGTGAGTGGTGCTTAAAAACATGGTATGGGCACAGCTCTGAGTATGAGCATGAGGAACATGGTATAAAGCAGCCGTATGAATGCATTCTGAAAGTGAGCAGAGTATTAATGTAATGCAACAGCGGACGTATGACCACAGCTCTAGTAGTGAATGTTGTATAGGACAAAATGTGAACGCAGACACACGGACGTAGCTTTGAAGGTAACCAAGTCCGATCCTACCGTGAATGCCAGCACTCACCTGGCACCTTCTGTGTGTTATTGCAGTAAAGTGCGTTTGCTGCAACACTAAACTGTATATTGCAGTAATATACAAAATGTTCAATAACACAGGCTCGATAATGGTGTTATTGTAGTAAAATGTGTTTGCTGTAACAATGAACAGTATCTTGCAGTAATATAAAGTGCGTTCACTAACACTGGTATAAAACACAGTCGAGTCACATTATTATGACAACCAGCTAATATCTAGAGCAACCGGCGTGTGCAGCACAGACAGCAGAGCAGATTGATAGGTTGGGAGTGACTCAAAAAGGTCCTTGTAGGTTGTCCAATTCACAGCTGCTTGAGGGTGCGTGGAAGAGAATCCATAGAGGGAACACAAAGATCAAGGTGATCCCACAGATACTCAACCTGATTCTAGTCTGGGGAACTAGGGGGCCAGGTTAGTACTTGGAAGTCTCAGGCATGCTCTTCCAAACAATGTTTGATGTCTCATGCTCCCTGAAGCACTCTTTCACAATTTGAGCCCGATGAATCCTGGCATTGTCATCTTGGAATATGCCAGTGCCATCAGGGAAGAAAAAATCCATTGATGGAATAACCTGGTGATTTAGTATGTTCAGGTAGTCAGCTGACCTCATTCTTGGAGCACATACTGTTGCTGAACCTAGACCTGACCAACTGCAGCAACCCCAGATCATAGCACTGCCCCCACAGGCTTGTACAGTAGGCACTAGGCATGATGGGTGCATCACTTCATCTGCCTCTCTTCTTACCCTGATGCGCCCATCACTCTGGAACAGGGTAAATCTTGTCTCATCAGACCATATGACCTTCTTCCATTGCTCCAGAGTCCAATCTTTATGCTCCCTAGCAAATTGAAGCCTTTTTTTCTGGTTTGCCTCATTGATTAGTGGTTTTCTTACGGCTACACAGCTGTTCAGTCCCGATCCCTTGAGTTCCCTTTGCATTGTGCGTGTGGAAATGCTCTTACTTTCACTATTAAATATAGTCCCGAGTTCTACTGTTGTTTTTCTTTGATTTGATTTTGGTTTGTTGAAGTCATCACCGATCACGATCATTCAGGACTTTTTTCCCGCCACATTTCTTCCTCGAATACGATGGGTCCCCACTATCCTTCCAGTATTAAATAATGCGTTGGACAGTTCTTAACCCAATTTTAGTAGTTTCTGCAATCTCCTTAGATGTTTTCTCTGCTTGATGCATGCCAGTGATTTAACCCTTCTCAAACAGACTAACATATTTTCCACGACCATGAGATGTGTCTTTAGACATGGTTGTTTAAGAAATGAGAAGCAACTCATTGCACCAGTTGGGGTGTTGGGGTTAAATAACTTGTTGCCAGCTGAAAGATAATCGCCCATGCAGTAATTATCCAATAGTAGGCTCATAACTAGTTGCTTAGTTAAATCCAGGTGGCGACTTTTTTTTGGACAGGCAGTTTAATTGAGCTGTTGCAGTAAAATGCTCAACACTAAACTGTATCTTGTGGTAATATACAACACATACAATAACATGGGTATAACAATGGTAATATTGCAACAAAATGTGTTTGCTGTAACACTGAACAGTATCTTGTGGTAATATACAACACATACAATAACATGGGTATAACAATGGTAATATTGCAACAAAATGTGTTTGCTGTAACACTGAACAGTATCTTGCAATACTACACAATGCGTTCAGTAACATGGGTATAATAAGTGCATTATTGCAGTAAAATGCTTTTACTGTAATTACTGTAATTACCCATTATCATGCAGTAAGTTACAACACGTTCAATAACACGGATATAAAAATGACTTTATTGCAGTAAAATAATTTTGCTGTAACTACCCATTATCTTGCAGCAATAGAAAATGTGTTTAATAACATAGGTATATGTCACGACCATGGTCATGGTCGTGACTCCTTATCCGCATGCAGTTGCCTGCGGTTTGGTTTTTGTCAATCACATTGTGAGGGCGGCTGGATTGTTGCCTCACATGTGGTTGCCACTGGCAACATGTTTATACTTGGCAGTATAGCAGCCTGAGCTGTTGCTAGGCAGCTTGCTGCAATCTGTATGCGGTTACACTTGGCAACGTGTGTTTATGTGTGCACTTTCCTTGTCTGGTGTGCACAGGGTTTATTGTGTTTATTGCCCTTTTAGTTGCTGTCTTCCCTCCCCTGATGTGAGAAGGGTTAATTCCCTTCCTAGTCTGTGAGCACTGGGTGTGTCTGCGTGGGTGTGGCTACATGGGCTATTTAACCTCAGTTGAGACCTGAGTTCTGCGGGGTACTCCAGCCTTGTAGTAGCTGGAGGCACTCTCCTGGTCCCATATACCATCTGCCCGTGAGGGCCACCCTTGTGGTCATAAATTGTGATACTATATGTTTATGTGATGTTATGTTTATGTCTAAGTGGTGTCTGTTATTATTGCAGCTATGGTTCTGGGCTCCTGTGTGCTTATGTGTGCTGTGTCCTTTTATGTTTGTGTGTGGACAGCCAGCACTTGTGTCCAGGGATCCAGTCAGTGTGTCTGTGGCAGGTAGAGGTGGAAGTCTTTCACTCTCCTGCCATATCCATAGTCTGTTTATGGTTACATCCCATTGCAGCTCAGCCAGTTTTAGACTCCTGTTTCTCCGCATCCAGGAGGAACAGGTGGTCTACCCAGCTCCTAGTTCAGGGATCGGCGGAGGGTGAGTAGGGATCCGAGGTTCCTGAGCATGGGCCCTCTTACCTTCAAGGTCGGCTCATGCAGCTAGGAGTTAGGGTCGGATTAGGGATGCGTTAGGAGGTGACCTGCTCCTTAATTCTGTCGTCCTGGCCGAGCAGCCACTAACATCTTCCGGCATCTCACGGCTGAGGGTTTTCCCCATCCTCAGCCGTGACAGTATAATAATGTTGTTATTGCAGTAAAATGTATTTGCTATAGCACTGAATGCTATCTGCTGTAATATACAACACATTCAATAATACGGGTATAATACAGTAAAATGTGCTGAAAAGTGTTTTTTATAAAAATAAAAAAAAATAAGGGGGACAATTCCTTATAGGGTACAGCAGAATATATGCTATTGGGGTGTTGACAGTAAGTCTATGAACTATAAAAACTTTTCTGACAAAAAAAATGCTGTCTGACTGTTCATACAAAAAATATGAATTTCACACAGGATTGTGTAATACAGAAATTGCCAAGAACCTGTATGAAACAACTGAGACCGTGACCAGTTCCTCACTCTTTCTTTATGCTTAACTTTCCCTGATAAAACTCTAAAATGTACCCAAATATATCTCCATTTCTCTCCCTATAATGCCCTTCAAGTGATCTTTATAACGGGCTTGTGGCAGACACAGCCACAATACATCCTTTCGCAAACCTATCTGGAAACAGAATGTTGTTCCTTCCTTCTGAGCAGAAGAACCTGCCCGCATACTGATCCCTGATTGGCTGATCAGGATGTCTGTCAGCCTCTGAGCCAATCAGGACAAAATTCAGTGTCGTGTAGACCTTTTTTTCCCCCACCAATTTTTATAGTAAAAAGATGCTGGATTATTTTAACCCTTTCCCGACCAGCGCCGTAGTACTACGGCGCTGGCCGGGTCTTTAAAGATAGTGCCTGCTCCTGAACGCAATGCCGATCGCGGACATTTAACCCTGACCATGGCATCTGAGCGCGTGAAACACCAGAAGAAGCAATTGGAGGAACCGCAGCTTATATGCATCAGCCCCTGTCTTCGTGAATGACAGGAGACGGCTGCACAGTATTTTCTATGTACTAGCATTGGAGTCCATGAGAAAATTGCTAGTTTCCTATGGAGCCTATTATAGGCAAGGGCTCCATAGACAACCAGCAATTTTCTCATAGATTCCAATGCTAGTGTAGTGGAGTCTATGAGAATAGCAATCTAATGATTGCTTGTTATCGTTCCCTATGGGAACTATAAAAAGTGTTAAAAAAAGTTAAAATAAATAAAGTTTAAAGCAAAAACATAAAATTCAAATCAACCCCCTTTTCACAAAATAAAAATAAAAGAACAATTTTTTTTTTTTAAATGGGTGTTGCCATGTGTGAAAACGCTCATAGTATAAAAATATAAAAATATATTCCCCATATGGGAAACAGCAAAACAGAAAAAAGCGTCGATATTCTCAGTTTTTGGTTGCTTCATTTACTACAAACATTTTTAATAAAAAGTGTTCAAAAAGTCATACACACCCAAGAATGGTATCAATGAAAAGTTAAGACTTCCCCGCAAAAAATGCCCCCACACACTTTCACACTTTTTCACACTTTTTTATTATTTTAGCACTATCAAAACACAAGAAAAACTATACATATAAGGTATCGCCAGATTTGTACTGACCTGTAGAATAAAAGTAACTGGTCAGTTTTATAGCACATCGAATGTTGTAAATAAAAAACCCATAACACTGTGGTGGAATTACTTTTTTTTGCAATTTCACCCATTTGGAATTTTTTTCCCACTTCCCACTACATCATATGGAATATTAAATGGTGGCGTTTGAAAGTACAACTTGTCCTGCAAAAAACAAGCCCTTATATGGCTATGTCAACAGACAAAAAAAAAAGTTATGGCTCTGGGAAGGCAGGTAGCGCCAAATTGAAAACGCAAAAACAAAAGTTTGTTTGAAGCTAATCAAAAAACTTTTGAGAAATTTGTAACAAATCTGATTAATTTACAATTGATTTGCTTATTTCTAATGGATAGATAGATAGATAGATAGATAGATAGATAATGAAATGATAGATAGATAGATAGATAGATAGATAGATAGATAGATAGATATAAACAAAAGATAGCAGCAGCACAGTCAATAGTGAAATTGGGTGCAATACCTCCTGGACTTTAGGCATAAATCCATAGACAATATCCAAAAAGCAAATAATGAGGCAGCACTCCGGTATCAGTGAAAGGTGTTAGACCAGTTTATTTCCCCAGTCACAACGTCTCAGCCCAGCACAATGAGGCCTTTGTCAAGCAAATAAAATGGTGTCACGTGAGAACATATATACCCATAGACTAATCAAAATCAAAGATTGAGTAATTAATGTCAATTACAGTTATTATGTACATAAAACATAAGCAATCCATCAATGTACGTATGGTACATGATTGTTATATTATAAATTCAATATGTCACGATTCCATAAAAAATAGTGAAAAAAAAAGTGCCTAGTGCATAAAAGTGCTAATGATATCACCTGAAGTGAATATAGATCCTCTAAGTGAAAACAGCAAGAACTGCCAGAAGACATTAAGAACTAATAACTACTATACCATTGATGGTTCCAGTGAAAAAATGTGCCGTCTAATGTGTGCATGCCCAGGAGACGCATGGCGCCAAACAGCACGCCCCAGAATGTCTGATCAGTGCCTCCAGGATATCATCGTGCACATCACGTGAGCGCTCTATGGTGCATCATGACGTCATCAAGGGGCGGGGGGAAAAGCGCCAAACTATCACCTGACTAGTACACTGTCTGGTCCTTATACAATTAGTAACAACAAGGCCATCTCCATAGAAACCGCATATAGTTTAATGTTAAATCAGTAGATCGCAAACAGACAAAGAAATAAAGCAAAATAAGCAAGGAGAACCATCCAGGACTGAAAGACTCCATTATGTCCAAGCACGGTAACAGCAGCTATATGGACAATATAAGGGATATAAACAAAGAACAAAGAAATATATCTCCACTTAAAGTAAATTAATAGATGAACCATGGGTCCCCTATCTGTTTTCTCATAGGACTATCTTTGCCCCTTATAGAGTCCATAAAGAAAAGGGGAAAAGCTAACTGTGTCTAGGGAGTGGTGAGGGGGATGACCAGTGCCAATGATCAACAGTGATGGCCAGTTCGCAGTGTTCGCCTGCGAACACATGCGATCTGCCATCTTAACTGACTGGTCTGGCGAGGAACAGGTAAGTCCTTACCTGTGCCTGTGCGCGAGCCGGTCTGAAATGAAATGCGGTCTCCGGGAGCAGGCAGTTCTCCCGGAGAACGCATTTCATTTCAGACCGCTAGTAGTGATGAGCGGCAGGAGCAATATGCGAATTTGCAATATTTTGCAAATATTTGGTAGAATATTCATCATATATTCACGAATTCGAGAATTCGCTATTATTTTCTTGTTTGCAAAAATCGGCAATGTAATACAGGCGTGGGTCCTTTTGCTACAATTTCCAAGGTGCTAGAAGTTTCCTGAGACTGGCAATTAATAAAGCGCATATTTTGGCGCACTACGTGCAACTTCACATTTTAGCAGGTCTGACTACATATTACTGATTGGTGCACTAAGTATTGTTGTGACATCACAGCACTATGTATGTATGTATGTATGTATGTACTGTGGATATAAAAAGTCTACACACCCCTGTTAAAATGTCAGGTTTCTGTGATGTAAAAAAATTAGACAAAAATAAATCATTTCAGAACTTTTTCCACCTTTAATGTGACCTATAAACTGTACAACTCAATTGAAAAACAAACTGAAATCTTTTAGGTAGAGGGAAGAAAAAATATAAAAATAAAATTAATATGATTGCATAAGTGTGCATACCCTTAAACTAATACTTTGTTGAATCGCCTTGTGATTTTATTACAGCACTCAATCTTTTTGGGTATGAGTCTGTCAGCCTGGCACATTTTGACTTGGCAAGATTTGCCCACTCTTCTTTGCAAAAAAACACTCCAAATCTGTCAGATTGCGAGGGCATCTCCTGTGCACAGCCCTCTTCAGATCACCCCACAGACTCTCAATCGGATTCAGGTCTGGTCTCTGGCTGGGCCATTCCAAAACTTTAATCTTCTTCTGGTGAAGCCATTCCTTTGTTGATTTGGATGTATGCTTTGGGTCGTTCAGCTTTCTAGCAGAAGCCTGAAGGTTTTGTGCCAATATTGACTGGTATTTGGAACTGTTCATAATTCCCTCTAGCTTAACTAAGGCCCCAGTTCCAGCTGAAGAAACACAGCCCCAAAGCATGATGCTGCCACCACCATGCTTCACTGTGGGTATGGTGTTCTTTTGGTGATGTGCAGAAAACAAATAAAACTAAAATAATGTGGTTGCATATGTGTGCACACCCTCTTATAACTGGGGATGTAGCTGTGTTCAGAATTAAGCAAGTTTTCATAGTTCTATAAGCACCCTTGTTCTGTGGCGGCGGACAGAAAATAATCTGGAAGTGCCTCTCCCGAGACCAGGCTCTGGATCCGCCACTGGTCTGGACCGCTCACAGGAGTGTACATTTCTTCTATACTGTAATCCGTATGCTCTGACCTGCAGAAATCGACAGTCGCTCTGTAACAACTAACAGGCAGGACCTGTAGGCTGTAGCCTGGCCCTGTTACCGAAGCTAGCCGAGTGGTGTAAGGTTAAGGTACTAGTAGAGATGAGCGGCCGCTTAATCCTGATTTAAAGTTTAAGTTACTGCAGGATATGGATTACAGTTTAGAAATGTCAAATGTACACTCCTGTGAGAGGCGGCTCGGGAGATCTGTGGATGACACTGTTATGGAGGGGGAAATGGGGATGACACTGTCATGGGGTGTATCTGTGGATGACACATATAGCATAAGATGCTATATGCGGTATGTGTCATGCACAGATCCCCCCCATAGCAGTGTCATCCACAGATCCCGCTCCCTATAAAAGTGTCATCCACAGGCAGCTAGGACATGTTGAAATCTGAGTTGTTGTTATTTTAAACAACAGACAGCAGGACCTTTCTTTCCTGTTGCGGTTTTAGGTATTGGGTAAAGTATTGCAGCATTTCTAAGTGTACTTGTGTAAATGCATCGTTGCTATAGCTGCCCCCCTACTTTTGTCCTGGCCCCCAGTGTGCCCCCCCAAAATTTGAAAGCTAGAGACGCCACTGCATGGCGTGTCCCCAAAGTGGGGTGGATGAAGGTGTCACCTTTTAACATGTACAAGCAATTAACACAACTCAGACAGGGATAGCAACCCAATTTATTTGTGCTGATATATGTTTACACAATTCTCTTATTAGATACATCAGCTTTCACTAGTTTATCCCGCAAGTTAGGTGGGCGCCGATGTGACATCAGTGGAGGTATAGTTAGTTCAGTTAGTTTCAGATTACTGGTCAATACTGGCCAGTGTTTTCTGATAATGCTGCTGATCTGACTACTTTGTTCTGAAAAAGTAGAGACAAAGGGTATACGTGTAAAGGAAGTCTTGTCTTTGTTTCAGAATGTTGATAGCTGATAGGTCAATACATTAGACAAATGTTTCTGCATAATCTTCGAGGGATAACCTCTATGTCTAAATTTTTGTGACATTTCTTGATATCTGATAGGCAGTTTATTTGGGTCCTGTACAATGGGCTTAATTCTCAAAAACTGACTATACGGTAAAGCATTAACTGTTGATTTCGGATGGCAGCTTTCATATCTCAATAAATTGTTGCAATCAGTAGGTTTAGTGTATAAGTCCGTACTCAATCTATCACCTACGACATATACTGTTGTGTCAAGAAATTGAACGTGTTCAGTTGATGATGTCAGTGTAAAACTGATGTCAGAATCAATCTGATTCAGATAGTGATGGAAATTGTGCAAAGCAGATTCATCCCCTGTCCAAATCAAGAAGATATCGTCTATGTATCGCCACCACCCCAACACATGTTTGAAGTGGTGGGACACATAGACGTATCCCTCTTCAATGGCTGCCATAAATATATTTGCATACATGGGCGCCACGTTAGATCCCATGGCGGTCCCACGCAACTGCAAAAAAAAGTGGTCCATGAATGAAAAATAGTTGTGCCGCAAAACTAAATTGAGTAAATCAATGATAAACTCTTGACCTTCTTTAGTATAGTGGCTGGTATCCAAACATCGCTGTACTGCTGCAATGCCCCTGTTGTGGTCTATTGAGGTGTACAGACTAGTGACATCAAAAGAGGTCAGTATACAGTGTAATGGTAGTGTATTGCTCGCAAATATGTCCAAAAAAATCTCCTGTGTGCCTAATATAGGACCTAGTCTTGATAGCATAGTCTCGCAAAAGTTTGTCTAAAAAAATGGCAATATTGGAAAAAATGAATCCTCTGCCCGAAACAATAGGGCATCCTGCTGGGTTAACTAGTGACTTATGTATCTTAGGTAAGATATATAACAAAGGTGTTCTAGGGTGTGTGATCAATAAAAAGTGTAAAGGTCTGCATCTATGATCCCACCCAATTTAGCAGCATCCAGTTTTATTAAAATTTGGATCAGGGGATGATTCTGCTTTGCACAATTTCCATCACTATCTGAATCAGATTTATTCTGACATCAGTTTTACACGGACATTGTCAACTGAACACATTCAATGTCTTGACACAACATTATATGTCGTAGGTGATAGCTTGAGTATGGACTTATACACTAAACCTACTGATTGCAACAATTTATTGAGATATAAAAGCTGCCATCCGAGATCAACAATGAATGCTTTACCGTATAGTAAGTTTTTGAGAATTAAGCCCATTGTACAGGATCCAAATAAACTGCCTATCAGATATCAAGAAATGTCACAAAGATTTAGACATAGAGGTTATCCCTCAAAGGTTATACAGAAACATTTGTCTAATTTATTGACCTATCAACATTCTGAGACAAAAAAAGACAAGACTTCCTTTACACGTATACCCTTTGTCTCTACTTTTTCCGAACAAAGTAGTCAGATCAGCAGCATTATCAGAAAACACTGGCCAGTATTGACCAGTAATCTAAAGTATATTAAAGAACTAACCATAACTCCAGTGATGTCACATTGGCACCCACCTAAATTGCGGCATTGAGCATTCTAATCCTATGGTTACCCCGCTGCCCCACATGCGCTGCTGCGATCAGCAGCAGGGGCCCAGCCGATACTGACAGCCATGCCCCTGCTGTATCTGCCAGCATCGGTGAAAAGACCGATGCCGGCGGAATAACACCTTGTATGCCGCGGTCACGCTGACCGCGGCATACAGGGGGTTTGAGGCAGCTTGTACATGCCCATCGGGTCCACGTGCTACGGTGACGGGGACCTGATGGTTGCTATGTCATCGGGACTGCCAGCTACTGAAGCCCAGGAGATCCAGCCCCAGGACTGGGTCTCCTAGGCGACTGTTAGCATCTTACAGTGTAAGACACTGACAGTTCAAAACAGCACAATACAAATGTATTGTGCTGTATTGAAACAGGGATCAGACCCTGAAATGTTGAAGTCCCATAGTGGGACAAAAAAGAAAGTGAAAAAAGAAATGAAAAAAAATAAAGTTTTACAAAAGAAATTGAAAGTTTCAAGTTAAAAAAAGCGCCCTTTTACCAAAAAAGAGTAAAACTTTTTTTTTGTCACCTTACATCACTAAAAGTGCAACGCCAAGCAATCAAAAAGGCATATGCCCCCCAAAATAGTACCAGTCAATACCCACAAAAAAAGAGTCCCTACCTAAGACAATCACCCAAAACTAAAAAAAATTATGGCTCTCAGACTATGGAGACACTAGACATCAAAAATGCTTTTATTGTGTTAAATGTAAAAAATATATATATATATATATATATACATATTAGGTATAACCACGTCCGTAATAACCTGTTATATAAAAATACCACATAAACTAACCCCTCAGATGAACACCGTAAACAAAATAAAATAAAAACGGTGTCAAAAAAGCAATTTTTTTTGTCACCTTACATCATAAAAAGTGTAATAGCAAGCGATCAAAAGTCATAAGCACCCCAAAATAGTGCCAATCAAGCCCTCATCTCATCCAGCAAAAATTATATCCTACCTAAGACAATCGCCTAAAAAAGAAAAAAAACTATAGCACTCAGACTATGAAGAAACTAAAACATGATTTTTTTTTTGTTTAAAAAATGATATCATTGTGTTAAACTTAAATAAATAAAAAAAGTATACATATTAGGTATTGCCACGTCCGTAACGACCTGCTCTATAAAAATATCACATGAACTAACCTCTCAGATGAACACAGTAAAAAATGTAAAAAAAAACCTTTCAAAACCATTTTTTGTTACCTTACATCATAAAAAGTGTAATAGCAAGCGATCAAAAAGTCATATGCACCCCAAAATAGTGCCAATCAAAAACTCATCTTATCCCACAAAAGATGAGATCCTAACTAAGACAATCGCCCCCCAAAAAAAACTATGGCACTCAGAATATGGAGACATGTAAAACTGAAACAAACAACCAAAAAATATTTGGTATTGTCACATCCGTAACAACTTGCTCTATAAAAATGCCACATGATCTAACCTGTCAGATGAACATTGTAAATAACCAAAAATAAAAACGGTGCCAAAAAAGCTATTTTTTGTTACCTTGCCTCACAAAAAGTGTAACATAGAGCAACCAAAAATCATATGTACCCTAAAATAGTACCCAAAAAACTAGCACCTTATCCATAGTTTCCAAAATGGGGTCGTTTTTGGAGTTTCTACTCTAGGGGTGCATCAGGGGGTCTTAAAATGTGAAATGGCAACTTAAAATTATCTTAGTGAAATCTTCCTTCCCAAACCATATGGCATTCCTTTCCTTCTGCGTGTGTCCTGCCGTGTGCCCGTACAGCAGTTTACAACTACATATGGGGTGTTTCTCTAAACTACAGAATCAGGGCAATAAATATTGAGTTTTGTCTGGCTATTAACCCTTGCTTTGTTACTGGATAAAGTGGATTAAAAAGGAAAATCTACCAAAAAAGTGGAATTCGGAAATTTAATCTCCATTTTCCATTAATTCTTGTGGAACACGTAAAGGGTTAAAAAAGTTTATAAAAGCAGGTTTGAATACCTTGAGGGGTGTAGTTTCTAAAATAGGGTAACTTTTTGGGAGTTTCTACTCTAGGGGGGCATCAGAGGGTCTTCAAATGTGACATGGCAGCTTAAAATTATCCCAGTAAAATCTACCTTCCAAAAACCATATGGTGTTCCTTTCTTTCTGCTCCCGGCCGTGTGCCCGTACAGCAGTTTACGGCCACAGATGGGATGTTTCTGTAAATTACAGAATCAGGGCAATAAATATTGAGTTTTGTTTGGCTGTTAACCCTTGCTTTGTTACTGGAAAAAGTGGGGTGTAGTTTCTAAAATGGGGTCATTTTTGGGTGGTTTCTATTATGTAAGCCTAAAAAAGTGGGTTTTGGAAATTTTCTGAAAAATGTCAAGATTTGCTTCTAAACTAAGCCTTCTGACGTCCCCAAAAAATAAAATTTCATTTACATAATGATCCAAACATGAAGTAAACATATGGGGAATGTAAAGTCATCACTATTTTTGTAGTTATTACTATCTATTATAAAAGTAGAGAAATTGAAATTTGCTAATTTGTCAAAATTTTTGAAAAATATGGTATTTTTTTAAAATAAAAATAAAATGTGATGAGAAAACAATCTCAGAATGACCTGGATAAGTAAAAGTGTTTTAATGTTATCACAACATAAAGCGACACTCCTCCTAGGTCAGGTAGGGGACACCAGTGTTTTGGGTCCCCTGCCAGTGCTGCTATTGGCTGGAACAACACTCCAGCCAATGGCAGCGCTATAGCTGCACAGCAAGAAGTAGAACTTCCCTGCATGCAGCCATTCTAGCTGGTTACTGCATGCAGAGAGGTTTTGTGCCTTTCTGTGCTGCTTGTGGCTTGCTGGTACTTGTGGTGCACTACCATAGTGTTTCAACCCCTTTCCCCTGTCATTTTTTTACGGACGCCATTTGGTCCGTGCGCTTTTTTAAATCTTTTTATTTTTTTTAACCATTTTCCAGCTCTGCACCACTTTTTCTGCGTGCGAGCTGTGACCGCCAAGTGCTGTTCAGTGCGTACCTGCCTGATCAGCACCTGCAGATTATTTATGCAGATTGTTTGGCATATTTTGGTTAAAAAAGAAAAAAAAAGTAGTTAGTGCTTTATATAAATATATATAGAGTTCTATATTTCTATATATACAGTATATAGATATAAGTTAAATTTTTAGCCAGTGTTTACTGTAGTGAATTTTTATACTACAGTTTTTGCACACACGATCTGTGTGCGTGCTGCAGGGCACCGATCAGTAGTGTTCTCAGTAGCATCTGCACATTTTTTATTTTTTTTATTTTATTTTTTTGGGTGTGAAAAAAGAGCTTCAGTTAGAGGTAGTTTAGGTTTTTGCACAAACGCACCATCTGCATGCGTGCATTTTGCAGAGCACTGAGCACCGATCAGTAGTGTCTGTTACTAATCACGTCTGCTTTTTTGTGCAGAAAATACATTTTTTTCTAGAAGACTTTTTTTGTGCAAAATACTTTTTTTTTTACAACTTTTCTTCTAAATTTTAATTTATTACAATTACAAGCCCCTTCATGTGTGAAAACACTACATACACACCTCACACTAAATAAAGTTTTACACATTTCACACATCACACCCCAATAAAATAAAAATGGCCCGTCCATCCCAACGAGTGTACTCAGCTGAAGAGGCGTACGCCATTCTGGCCTCCGATACTGGGACTGCTAGTGTGGGAGAAGAGGATGCCACTTTCCTCTACTCCTCTACCCCCTCACCATCATCATCATCAGCTGATGAGGAACCCTCTAGAAGGCACCCCAGAGTAGCAGCAGAGGCGGCCCCCCGAGAGTGACCCCATATCAGATTTAGTAAATTTTATCGTGGCCCAAACAAATTTATATGCCCAGCAGTTTATTACTCAGAACCCCACATCGCCATTCGCAAGACCCCTTGGTTGGACCCCAATTACAGCAGCAGAAATGAAAAAATTCTGGGGGCTTCTGCTGCATCTGCTGCTTCTTAAAAACAACTGAAATTAGACAGTATTGGAGTGCGGATGTCTTGTACCACACTCCAAGATTCAGTAATTCCATGGCCCGGAATCGATTCGAGCCGATTCTGAAGTTTTTTGATTACAACGATAATGCAGTGTCCGCCCCAAAATGACCCAACATTTGATCGGCTTTTTAAAATTAGGCCCGTCCTTGACCACATCAGCACCAAGTTTGGTGACGTGTACACACCAGAACAAAATATCTGTATAGATGAGTCCCTGGTACATTTTAAGGGGAGGGTAAGATTCCTCCAGTACCTGCCCAGCAAGCAAGCAAGGTATGGCATAAAAATGTATAAACTCTGTGAGAGTAGCTCCGGATACACCTATAGGTTTCGGGTTTATTAAGGGAAAGATTCCCGGATAGAACCACCAGAATGCCCCTGTCCTAGGAGTTAGTGGGCAGATTGTGTGGGAATTACTGCACCCACTGCTGAATAAGGGTTACCACCTCTATGTGGATAACTATTATACCAGCATACCCCTATTCATGTCCCTAACTTCCAGAGGTATTGTGGCTTGCGGCACAGTACATAAAAATCATAGAGGCCTCCCTAGATCCCTGGTTGGGTAACCACTTAGAAAAGGTGACATCAGGGCTCTCCGCAATGAGAACATGCTGGTGGTTAAGTACAAAGACAAGGGGGACGTCCTTGTACTAACCACCATTCACAGTAACGCCAGCTTCCCTGCCGCTGTATGTGATACCACTACCACTGTCCTCCAACCAGACTGCATTCTGGACTACAACAGGCACATGGGCAAGGTTGATCTTTCAGATCAAGTTCTGAAGCCCTACCGTGCCACACGAAAAACAAAAATGTGGTACAAAAAGCTGGCCATACACATTGTACAGACGGCAATGTACAATGCGTATGTGCTATATAAGTCTAGTGGACACACAGGAACATTTCTTCACTTTCAAGAAGTAGTGATTAAGGCCCTAATTATTCCAAACCAAGCAGAAGAGGGCCCCAGTACTTCTGTAAGTGGCCGTGTTGTACCAGGACAACATTTCCCAGCTAAAGTCCCCTAGACAGCAAGAAAGGGAAGGACCCAAAAAAGATGCAGAGTGTGTTCAAAAAGGGATATTAGGAAGGACACCATTTACCACTGCGAAACCTGCCCTAAAAAACCTGGCCTGTGCATGAAGGAGTGTTTTAAAATATACCACACATCCATGGAGTATTAATTTAATTTCATCCTTTATGCTCCCTGTAATATTTCCACTTTATATCTCTGGTTTAGTCCACCTCGTTTGCATATCCACTTTTCAACAACCACTACATATTTTTTTCTGTGGGATAACTGTGCCCTTTCCACCCCTTAAAATGTCCGTACGGGGGTGCACTTTCCAAAAAGGGATCACTTCTTGTTTTTTTTTATATTTCTGGGGACCTCAGGAATTTTTTTATGCGACATGGCAGCTAAAATCCATGTCTATTTATTCAGGCATATACTGGGGTGCATTTTCTCCTTTGACCCCTTGTGAAAGTGAAAAATTGGGGTCTGCTAGTAATTTTTCATTTTTACAAATGTGTGCTTTGAAATACTTTCTCTACTATTTCTGCTTTCTGTGAGACACCTGTTTGCTGAAAAGTACCCTTTCCACCACTTAAAATGTTTGTACGGGGGTGCACTTTCCAAAATGGGGTCACTTCTTGGGGTTTTTCATTTCTGGGCACCTCAGGAAATGTATTTAATGCGACATTGCACCTAAAATCCACGTCTGTTTATTCAGGCCTGCAAAAAACAGTTTGTTCAATTGCAAGATGGCACCTGTGAATTATTCTGGTGAAATCTGCCTTCCAGAAGCCATTTGGTGCTCCTTTCCTTCTGACCCCTGTGGCACGCCCATATAGCAGTATACAAGCACATATGGGGTATTGCTGTAATCAGGAAAAAATGGGCAATAAATTAGGGGGTACATTTTCTCCAGTTCCCCCTTGCAAAAGTGAAAAATGTCGGCCTAAAGTCAATTAAAGCATTTTATTTTCACAGCCAATTCCATGAATCACCTTTGAGGACAAAGGTCTCACAACACATCTTGAAAAATTCTTTGAGAGATGTAGTTTCCAGAATGTTTTTTTGGGGTTTCCACTCTAGGGTACTTCAGGGTGTCTTCATATGCGACAAAGCTCCCAAAAGTCAATCCTGCAAAATCTGTCCTCCAAAAGCCCTATGGCGCTACTTCCCTTTTGAACCCTGCCATGCACCCATACAGGTCACTTTTTTGGGGTTTCCAATGTAGGGCCACCTCAGGTTGTTATAGCTCCCAATTACCATTCCAGAAAAATCCGCTCTCCAAAAGCCATATGGTGCTCCTTCCACTCTGAAGCCTGCTGTGTGCCCATACATCAGGTTTTGAGCACACATGGGGTGTTTCTGTAAACTCCAGATTCAGGGTAATAGATTTTCAGTTTTGTTTGGCTGTTAACCCTTGACGTGTTGCAGAAAAAATTAGATTAAATTAAAAATCTGCAAAAAAAAAAGTGAAATTTTGAAATTTCATTTCCATTTTCTTTTAATTCTCGTAGGGCACCTAAAGCGTTAACAAAGTTTATAAAATCAGTTTTGAATAACTTGAGTGGTGTAGTTTCTAAAATGGGGTAATTTATGGGTGGTTTCTAATATGTAAGCCCCAGAAAGTGACTTCATAACTGAACTGGTCCTGAAAAAAATGGGTTTTGGAAATGTTCTTAAAAATTTGAAGATTTGCTTTTAAACTTCTAAGCCTTCTAAGATCCCCAAAAAATAAAATGTCATTTTCAAAATGATCCAAACATTAAGTAGACATGTGGGGAATATAAAGTAATTACTATTTTTGGAAATTTGCTAATTTTTCCAAATTTTTGGTAAATTTGGTATTTTTTAATAAATAAAAATGAAATTTTTTGACTCATTTTTACCACTGTCATGAAGTACAGAAAACAATCTCAGAATGGCCTGTGAAAGTAAAAGCGTTTTAAAGTTATCACCACATAAATTGACACGTCAGATTTGCTAAAAATGGCCTGGGCAGGAAAGCGAAAACTGGCCCAGGGTTGAAAGGGTTAATGTCTTCTGGCAGTTCTTGCTGTTTTCACTCAGAGGATCTATATTCACTTCAGGTGATATCATTAGCACTTTTATGCACTAGGCACTTTATCTTTCCACTATTTTTTATGGAATCATGACATATTGAATTTATAATATAACAATCATGTACCATACGTACATTGATGGATTGCTTATGTTTTATGTACATAATCACTGTATTTGACATTAATTACACAATCATTGATTTTGATTAGTCTATGGCTATATATGTTCTCACGTGACACCATTTAATTTGCTTGACAAAGGCCTCATTGTGCTGGGCTGAGACGTTGTGACTGGGGAAATAAACTGGTCTAACACCTTTCACTGATACCGGAGTGCTGCCTCATTATTTGCTTTTTAAATAGATAGATAATGAATAGATAGATATATAATGAAATGATAGATAGATACATGCATACATAATGAAATGCTAGATAATGAAATGCTAGATAGATAATGAAATGCTAGATCCAAAAGACCGACAGATCCTAAGCCGGTACAGACTGAGCGCCCACAGCCCGCTCATTGAATCCGGGCGTCACCGACAGAGGTACAAGCCTAGGGAGAGCAGACTGTGCCAGCAGTGCGACCAGGAGGCCGTGGAGGATGAGGCTCATTTCCTGCTGCGATGCCCCAAATACTCAGCATGGAGGGAGACTCACTTCAGGAGACTGTCTGATCTCTGCCCAGACTTCATCTCCATGGAGGAGGAAGAGAGACTCTCCATACTGCTGGGGGAACACAGCGGCCACAGCAGTACAATATATTACTGCCTGCCATAGACTGAGAGGAGCCTGATATACCATGGACTCCTATACCCACCCTGTATATGTCCCCATCCCCCAACCCTGCCTAATTATTTCCCACTTGCTTTGGCAATGCTAAAATGTATTTAGTCCTGCCAATAAAGCTTATTTGATTTGATTTGATAATGAAATGATAGATAGATAAATAGATAGATAACGATTGATTGATTGATTGATTGATAGATAGATAATAAAATGATAGATAAATAGATAGATAGATAGATAATTAAATGATAGATAAATAGATAGATAGATAATTAAATGATTGATAGATAGATAATGAAATTACAGATAGATAATGAAATGATTGATAGATAGATAATGAAATTACAGATAGATAATGAAATGATAGATAGATAGAGAGATAATCAAATAATTGATAAATAGATAGATAGATAGATAATGAAATGATTGATAGATAATGAAATGATAGATAGATAATGAAATGATAGATAGATAGATAGATAGATAATAAAATGATAGATAGATAGATAATGAAATGATAGATAGATAAAATAATTGATAAAGAGATAGATAGATAATTAAATGATTGATAGATAGATAATGAAATGATAGATAGATAATGAAATGAGAGATAGATAGATAGATAGATAGATAGATAGATAGATAGTGAAATGATAGATAGATAGATAAATAGATAATGATAGATAGATAGATAGATAGATAGATAGATAGATAATGAAATGATAGATAGATAGATAGATAGATAGATAATGAAATGATAGATAGATAGATAGATAGATAATGAAATGATAGATAGATAATGATAGATAGATAGATAGATAGATAGATAGATCGTGAAATGATAGATAGATAGATAGTGAAATGATAGATAGATAGATAATGAAATGATAGATAGATAGATAGATAATGAAATGATAGATAGATAGATAGATAGATAGATAGATAGATAGTGAAATGATAGATAGATAGATAAATAGATAATGATAGATAGATAGATAGATAGATAGATAGTGAAATGATAGATAGATAGATAGATAGATAGATAGATAATGAAATGATAGATAGATAGATAGATAATGAAATGATAGATAGATAATGATAGATAGATAGATAGATAGATAGTGAAATGATAGATAGATAGATAATGAAATGATAGATAGATAGATAGATAGATAGATAGATAATGAAATGATAGATAGATAGATAATGAAATGATAGATAGATAGATTGATTTGATTGATTTGATTTGATAGATAGATAATGAAATGATAGATAGATAGATAATGATAGATAGATAGATAGATAGATAGATAATGAAATGATTGATAGATAGATAATGAAATGATAGATAGATAGATAAT
This sequence comes from Bufo gargarizans, assembly GCF_014858855.1. Taxonomy (NCBI): domain Eukaryota; kingdom Metazoa; phylum Chordata; class Amphibia; order Anura; family Bufonidae; genus Bufo; species Bufo gargarizans. The sequence continues at coordinate 531,533,381 of NC_058081.1, forward strand.
AGATATGAAATGATAGATAGATAATGAAATGATAGATAGATAGATAGATAGTGAAATGATAGATAGATAGATAAATAGATAATGATAGATAGATAGATAGATAGATAGATAGATAGATAGTGAAATGATAGATAGATAGATAGATAGATAGATAATGAAATGATAGATAGATAGATAGATAGATAGTGAAATGATAGATAGATAGTGAAATGATAGATAGATAGATAGATAGATAGATAGATAGATAATGAAATGATAGATAGATAGATAGATAATGAAATGATAGATAGATAGATAATAAAATGATAGATAGATAGATAGATAATGATAGATAGATAGATAGATAGATAATGAAATGATTGATAGATAGATAATGAAATGATAGATAGATAGATAGATAGATAGATAATAGATAATGAAATGATAGATAGATAATAGATAGATAGATAGATAGATAATAGATAATGAAATGATAGATAGATAATAGATAGATAGACAGGGTTTATTCTCCTGTTTTGCTCCTATTATTGGCTGACTATAGCCTGCACATCATTATACACATTATCAGGTGAGGACGGGCTGTTGGCGGGATGCGCTTCTTTTTCTCCAGCTGATGTCTGTTCACAGATAATGGGTGATAATTGATTTCATCCGCTCTATTTAACAAGCATTTCATTTGGATTCGAAACTTTCAATAGGTTTTATAAATGATTTATAGAGATACAGAGGATTCCACTAATTATCCTCAGCAGAAGGTTGTGTGCAGTGTGAGAACACAGCAGCAGCAGGACCTGACATCGCCCACTACAATGACTCCCAATTGCCATAGATCCTTCTACTTCATCTTGTCCTGGCGCCTCCTGATCCTCACGCTGCAGTGCCCTCGTGGCGTTTTCTGTATTCTGAACAGCTGAGTCCGTGATTCCCTCTGCGCTGTGAATATTAAAGATTACTGAGGAAATGTTTTCACATGAAGAAGAGATTTCAAGAAAATGAAAATGTTTCAAATTGTGTCACAAGAAAATCGACTTAAGAGGCGTCACGAGCGGGGATGACTTAAACATGTGATTTCTCTATTTATTACAGAGCGACGCCGTTTAGTGTGAGGCTGTCGCCGCCTCTCGATCCTCACAGACTCTACTCCAAAATGCTGTTTGGCACCAAAAATAAGCAAAGACACTGGAAAAATATTAAAATCTCTCCGGGAGTGACAGGGAAAAATGGAGTGAGACAGATTCCTATGCCGCCACCCTGCGCCATTCTTCTCCAGTTATTGAGTGTATAAATTTCAATCCGCCAGTACAAGCTGGAGGAAGAGCAGATTACCATATCATTCACCGACGCCGCACCGCTACCCAGAAGATGAATTTTAATCCGTGTTTTAATCGCGGTGTTATATTGTAGCCAATGTTCATCTCTTCCATCCATCACTAACACTCATGTCTGCAGCAGCTTATCCGAATACATGAGCTACTCGTGAGGTCAGAGTGGACCCCGCCATAACTGGGACCTCCATACTGGGTAATATCCTGAGGGCAGAGGGTGATGAGATGTAAAAACGAATTGCTAAAGATTCACATTACCCATTCCCGACCTCTGACCTCAGAATGCAGCCACATACCTAGAGACTGTATGTCAAGGACGCATGGGCAGTAGCTACAGGTTCATGGACCCTGGGGCAAGAGTTCAGCTTGGGCCCCCTTCCATCAGTGCTTTGTGGCCAGGGGCAAGGAAGCAAATAGCGTTTGTACTGCTTGACGCAAAAATTTAAATGACAGCCCCCCTTCGCCCCCATGCTAAATTCGTGACCTAACCCCTTCCCTCCAGCCAGAGGTGTAACTTGAATAGCATGGACTTTCTATAATACCGGTGTCTTCTTATGTGGAACAAGGGTCTTTGGACCCTCTCAGGCCCCTGGGCCCAGTACCTCTGCAACCCCTATAGCTACACCCCTGCAAGGACGCTAAATCTTAGGGAAGAGCGCCGATGTGCACTTATTATATAAAATTCATGGATCTCTCCTCCACAGTCACTAAATAACAGTTTGCCTGTGCACCCCAGTCCTGTATCCGCTCTACAGCAGCCACCTGGCTTCTCATCTCGTGTCTGATGTCCCCACCTGAGGATCCCATGATTCTGTTCGACACTGGAGACATCTGCTGCACTACAGTCAACTCTACAAGCAGGATGGGACCAAATAACAAAACTAGACTGATACCAGATCCCCGAGCTCCCTTGCCCTCCCCATACCTATGGTTATCTGATGATCACCTAGATGACACCACGTAGCCTACACCCTATGTATATAAGGAATGCCAGTGATGCCAGAGGCACTGGGCACAGCGCAGGAGGGCTCCATGCAGGCATCTGACCTTCTCCATAAATGCTTTTTAATTGCTGGAAGGGAAGGATTTATAATCATCTCATTTCCCGATTCAGAACGCACAACACAACTGCAGACTTAATTGAATTCTTGAGTTTGTGTGTTTAGTATCGACACCTTGTGTGCTCCCCATTACGGCGCTTAACTGAACTCGCAGAACGGCAAGGTCAGGCGTAATGGTCACACGGGGCGTAATAAAGCAATTACAGCACAAGTGAGTGCGGATCTATTACGACTTTGAGCGCTCACATCTCTCCAGAGTCATTAGAAAAGCTTCTCCCCAACAACACGCACCGTATCATAAAGGAGAGCGTGCAGCCAGGCATGAGTGCCGCGCACACTGCCATGTTACAGGAGACGTACTTCTTATTCTTAGGACAGAACCTCACTATCTGGAGGATGGAAGGAGCCTTATGTTAGGGTACAAGACTCAGCAACTGCCTTCATTTTATTTGAAGAACGCTCAATTATACAGTACAGGTCTATACACAAGGTTACATACATTAACACACACAATCATATGTACACATGCACAATTATACATGCATTTATACACAGCTACATAACCATACAGACACAAACATATGTACCCTTGCATTCACATAATCAGACACATCTACAATCACACATACACAGTCATACATTCACTCACACATCATACATGCATTTATACACAATCGTACAGAAATAATCATACATTCAATGTTGTATACAAACACACAATCCTGCATGCATTCATACATACTTATGAAACACATAATCATACATTTATACACAATCGTACATAAACAAACACACAAAATCATACACACACAAACATACTTAACCATGCATTCACATAAACAGATACATGTACAGTCGTGGCCAAAAGTTTTGAGAATTACATAAATATTGGAAATTGAAAAAGTTGCTGCTTAAGTTTTTATAATAACAATTTGCATATACTCCAGAATGTTAGGAAGAGTGATCAGATGAATTGCATAGTCCTTCTTTGCCATGAAAATTAACTTAATCCCACTGCATTTCATTGCTGTCATTAAAGGACCTGCTGAGATCATTTCAGTAATCGTCTTGTTAACTCAGGTGAGAATGTTGACGAGCACAGAGCTGGAGATCATTATGTCAGGCTGATTGGGTTAAAATGGCAGACTTGACCTGTTAAAAGGAGGGTGACGGTTGAAATCATTGTTCTTCCATGTTAACCATGGTGACCTGAAAAGAAACGCGTGCAGCCATCATTGCGTTGCATAAAAATGGCTTCACAGGCAAGGATATTGTGGCTACTAAGATTGCACCTCAATCAACAATTTATAGGATCATCAAGAACTTCAAGGAAAGAGGTTCAATTCTTGTTAAGAAGGCTTCAAGGCCTCCAAGAAAGTCCAGCAAGCGCCAGGATCATCTCCTAAAGAGGATTCAGCTGCGGGATCGGAGTGCCACCAGTGCAGAGCTTACTCAGGAATGGCAGCAGGCAGGTGTGAGCGCATATGCACGCACAGTGAGGAGAAGACTTTTGGAAGATGGCCTGGTGTCAAGAAGGGCAGCAAAGAAGCTACTTCTCTCCAAAAAAAACATCAGGGACAGATTGATCTTCTGCAGAAAATATGGTGAATGGACTGCTGAGGACTGGGGCAAAGTCATATTCTCCGATGAAGCCTCTTTCCGATTGTTTGGGGCATCAGGAAAAAGGCTTGTCCGGAGAAGAAAAGGTGAGCGCTACCATCAGTCCTGTGTCATGCCAACAGTAAAGCATCCTGAGACCATTCATGTGTGGGGTTGCTTCTCATCCAAGGTAGTGGGCTCACTCACAATTTTGCCCCAAAACACAGCCATGAATAAAGAATGGTACCAAAACACCCTTCAACAGCAACTTCTTCCAACAATCCAACAACAGTTTAGTGAAGAACAATGCATTTTCCAGCACGATGGAGCACCGTGCCATAAGGAAAAGGTGATAACTAAGTGGCTCAGGGACCAAAACGTTGACATTTTGGGTCCATGGACTGGAAACTCCCCAGATCTTAATCCCATTAAGAACTTGTGGTCAATCCTCAAGAGGCAGGTGGACAAACAAAAACCCACTAATTCTGACGAACTCCAAGAAGTGATTATGAAAGAATGGGTTGCTATCAGTCAGGAATTGGCCCAGAAGTTGATTGAGATCATGCCCATTCAAATTGCAGAGGCCCTGAAAAAGAAGGGCCGACACTGCAAATACTCTTTGCATAAATGTCATGTAATTGTCGATAAAAGCCTTTGAAACGTATGAAGTGCGTGTAATTATATTTCACTACATCACAGAAACAACTGAAGCAAAGATCTAAAAGCAGTTTAGCAGCAAACTTTGTGAAAACTAATATTTGGGTCATTCTCAAAACTTTTGGCCACGACTGTACAATCATACACACACATTCATGCATGCTCTAATAATCATCCAAACACATACAGTAATCATACAGAAAAAATCATACACTCAATATTGTACACATACAATCCTACATGCATTCAAAAATAATCATGAAAGAAAGGGATGCAAATTAGCTCCTAACATAACAAGTTCTGCCTCTAATGCCACCAGATGTAAGGCAGCTATCCTTAAAGTCAATGATTGACCCTTTAACTAGGCCTAGAGACTTGACTTGGATAATACATAGGCCAGCGCCTCATCTGCTCATTTGCATCCCTTTCTTCCCAGAATTCCAAAGGTGCATGTATGGCCTATAACTCTCCTCACGCCGATTCCCCCAATATTCTCTACTCTGCATTAATGAGGGGCAATCACCCCGAAACAGCTGTCTGCAGATGAGATGCTGGCTTATTTATTGCTGGTGGCATTAGTGGCGTAGCTTGTTAAGAGTTCATTTGCATATCTTTATTCCCAGAATTCCACAGTAGCATGTATGGCCTATAAGTCTCCTCACGCCGATTAGGGCGCTATCTCCCCAAGGAGAGATAGTACCTCCCAAATACATAATCAATCATACATATATACAATTATCCATATGTATACTCAAACATAAGCAATTATATATGCACACAATCATCCAATAAACAGAATACTTAAATACACATACATATAAAATAATTTTGTTTCTGTGATTCTTTGTCTAACATTACATACTGTATAAAAATAAGAAACTATCCAGATATCACTGAAAAAACATGCGTTTCTATTGATATTTGAGGCTCCATTTACAAACAGCATTAACAATGGAAAGTAATCAGCATCAGTGATCCACTCTGGTCTCTGTGTGTGCAGAGCACAATGGTTGTATAATGGAACTAATAGCGGAGCCATGCGCCGGTCCTGGAGGAAGTCAGAACTATTGCGCCCATCACTGCTCACCATGAATTGTATGTGGAAATAGCAAAGCTGATTACAACTAATATTACGATGATGGAATCCAGACCACCAGCCCTCAGATCATGAGCCAGTGAGAGGCCATGTGATTTCTATACATGGTGGTAGATTTAAGATATTTAAAAGAAATACAACTCTACCATCACAGATCAAAAAGTGGCATATCTCTCCCCATAAGAGGCAGACCATGCAACTGATATAGGACTTAAAGGGGTTGTCCAAGTTATTTTTCTATTCTTTTTATGTTTCTATTTAACAAAAAGTAACTTCTTCTACAGTGGCCCCTTTCTCACATTTCACTGAGCGTCACATGATCTGTGACATCAGCTTCGTCCCCTGCTCTGATGATCTTCCATGCACCAGCCTAGGGCTGCAGGAGGGAGCAGTCCTGCATCTGCGCACGGAACACCGCTGGAGTCTGATCTGTGGGCTCTGCGTGCTGGAGGGTCCTCACCACTAATGTCTACAGGCTTAGCTGTCAGGCATGTCCAGTTCATTCAGAAGGCTTCCTCATAGAGGCTAGCCTGTCAGCTGGTATTGTGTATGGGCCATAGGAAAATCAGCACTGAGGTTCGAAAGTGGGGTGGAGCTTGTTGGTGTGAAGCCACGCCCCTGCAGGTTACCTGAGGCAGAATGGCCTAGCATTAGCTTTTATAACCCCATAAGCAGAAGAGGAATTCCATTCACAGTGAAAGCTAACAGGGTGGGGGATGGCTTACTGGACAGGAACAGGTGAAACTCTGACTATATGGAATAAGCAGCAAGATGTAAATGGCCAGGAGAGAAACCATAAGAAAGAATGTCTGTATGAGGTCAGTGACTACTGGGAAGAGCTGCAACATGAGAAGATGGATCTGTCAGCAGAGAGAACCAAGACCGGGCAGTGGGAGGGGAAAGGCAGTCTTAGCTAACACACAAATATTCACATAATTTTGTTACATGACCCCACAGCTCTGCACCTGCATGCAAACAATGGGGCCAAAGGAGTGCTAGGTATGTGTTGAAATAGCATTTTTCTTTTGCTAGACTTCACTTTTCTAATGTAAATATTCCTTAATATCAGGTTTGCAGTGTCATTTTCTTTCTGTAACTCAGACAACCCCTTTTAAAGAGGTTGCAGGGCTCAGCGGAAGCACTTTCCTAAATGATACTTTTCACATGACTTAAATCTTCCAGAATCCCAACTGATCTAGGCTGCATTACTGACTTATTCTGTGCTCAGAGAAGGGGAGGAGTCTGAGGGCTGACTTATTCTGTGCATAGAGAAGGCCAGCAGTCTGAGCACTGACTCATCCTGTGCAGAGAGAAGGGGAGGAGACTGAGGACTGTCTATTCCTGTGCAGAGAGAAGGCCAGCAGTCTGAGCACTGACTCATCCTGTGCAGAGAGAAGGGGAGAGCCCGGAGGACTGACTCATCCTGTGCAGAGAGAAGGGGAGGAGTCTGAGGGCTGACTTATTCTGTGCATAGAGAAGGGGAGGAGTCTGAGGGCTGACTTATTCTGTGCATAGAGAAGGGGAGGAGTCTGAGGGCTGACTTATTCTGTGCATAGAGAAGGCCAGCAGTCTGAGCACTGACTCATCCTGTGCAAAGAGAAGGGGAGAAGCCGGAGGACTGTCTATTCCTGTGCAGAGATAAGGGGAGGAGCTTGAGGACTGACTATTACTGTGCAGAGAGAAGGGGAGGAGACTGAGGACTGACTAATCCTGTGCATAGAGAAGGCCAGCAGTCTGAGCACTGACTCATCCTGTGCAAAGAGAAGGGGAGAAGCCTGAGGACTGTCTATTCCTGTGCAGAGAGAAGGGGAGGAGACTGAGCACTGACTATTCCTGTGCAGAGAGAAGGGGAGAAGCCTGAGGACTGTCTATTCCTGTGCAGAGAGAAGGGGAGGAGACTGAGGACTGACTATTCCTGTGCAGAGAGAAGGGGAGGAAACTGAGCACTGACTATTCCTGTGCAGAGAGAAGGGGAGAAGCCTGAGGACTGTCTATTCCTGTGCAGAGAGAAGGGGAGGAGACTGAGGACTGACTATTCCTGTGCAGAGAGAAGGGGAGGAGACTGAGCACTGACTCATCCTGTGCAAAGAGAAGGGGAGAAGCCTGAGGACTGTCTATTCCTGTGCAGAGAGAAGGGGAGGAGACTGAGCACTGACTCATCCTGTGCAGAGAGAAGGGGAGAAGCCTGAGAACTGTCTATTCCTGTGCAGAGAGAAGGGGAGGAGACTGAGCACTGACTCATCCTGTTCAAAGAGAAAGGGAGAAGCCTGAGGACTGTCTATTCCTGTGCAGAGAGAAAGGGAGGAGACTGAGGACTGACTATTCCTGTGCAGAGAGAAGGGGAGGAAACTGAGCACTGACTATTCCTGTGCAGAGAGAAGGGGAGAAGCCTGAGGACTGTCTATTCCTGTGCAGAGAGAAGGGGAGGAGACTGAGGACTGACTATTCCTGTGCAGAGAGAAGGGGAGGAGACTGAGCACTGACTCATCCTGTGCAAAGAGAAGGGGAGAAGCCTGAGGACTGTCTATTCCTGTGCAGAGAGAAGGGGAGGAGACTGAGCACTGACTCATCCTGTGCAGAGAGAAGGGGAGAAGCCTGAGAACTGTCTATTCCTGTGCAGAGAGAAGGGGAGGAGACTGAGCACTGACTCATCCTGTTCAAAGAGAAAGGGAGAAGCCTGAGGACTTACTATTCCTGTGCAGAGAGAAGGGGAGGAGACTGAGAACTGACTCATCCTGTACAGTGAGAAGGGGAGGAGCCTGAGGACTGTCTATTCCTGTGCAGAGAGAAGGGGAGGAGACTGAGAACTGACTCATCCTGTACAGTGAGAAGGGGAGGAGCCTGAGGACTGTCTATTCCTGTGCAGAGAGAAGGGGAGGAGACTGAGCACTGACTCATCCTGTGCAGAGAGAAGGGGAGAAGCCTGAGAACTGTCTATTCCTGTGCAGAGAGAAGGGGAGGAGACTGAGCACTGACTCATCCTGTTCAAAGAGAAAGGGAGAAGCCTGAGGACTTACTATTCCTGTGCAGAGAGAAGGGGAGGAGACTGAGAACTGACTCATCCTGTACAGTGAGAAGGGGAGGAGCCTGAGGACTGTCTATTCCTGTGCAGAGAGAAGGGGAGGAGACTGAGAACTGACTCATCCTGTACAGTGAGAAGGGGAGGAGCCTGAGGACTGTCTATTCCTGTGCAGAGAGAAGGGGAGAAGTCTGAGAACTGACTCATCATGTACAGTGAGAAGGGGAGGAGCTTGAGGACTGGCTTATCCTGTACAGAGAGAAGCCCAGGAATGTTAGGCGTGACTAATCCTATCCAGATAGAAGAGGAGGAGCCAGAGTAATGTGCAGATGGAAAGGGCAGTTGCCTGAACACTGATTCTGTGCAGAGTAAAGGAGAGAAGCTGTAGCACTAACCATTTCTTTGCAGAGAGAAGGAGCCTACAGGTGTGAGCCAAGCAGTGATTTTCATCTTGTACAGACGTGCTCTCCTCCACATTGTTCTACAGTCAGGGCCGGTTCCAGGTTCATGTGGGCCCTTGGGGGATAAATCTCAGTAAGCCCCCTTGTGGCATTTGTGAAATGTCACCATGGCATCTGAGAGTGTTAAAAAAAGGAAGCGCGGACTTCCTGCTCAGACACGCCTTCTCCCAGCGGAGATCAGGGAAAGCACCCTGTTCTAAAAATGAGCCGCAGCCTGTACTAGGCTTCCAGGCTCATTGTTAGTATATCCCAGTTCAGGCCACTAGGTGTCAGCACTAAACTGTGATATAGTGATTTCTATAGAGAATAATGGAGCCATTTCCATTATTCTGTATAAGTTGCAATCTAATGAAAAGTAATTTATAAAAAGTAAAAAAAAGTTTTGAGACTATTTAAAAAACGTAAAACGTTAAATCCCCCCACTTTCCTCAAAATAAGAATTAACAAAAATAGAATAACATTATGGGCATTGTCGCACGTGAAAACACCCATACTATTAAAATATAAAAAAAGTTAGCCCATATGGTGCCGTTTTTTCATCACTTTATCTCCCAAGAAAATTGAATAAAAAGCGATCAAGTCATACACACACCAAAATGGTGTAAAAAAGGACCGATTTTCCTCAAATGAGCCCCCACACATCTCCGTAGACATAACTATAAAAAAAAGTTATGGGGGTCACCGGGGAGCAGGGGTTCTGTTAGGGTTGCCACCTTTCCCAACAAAAAATAATAGTTACACAAAGTAAAAAGGTTGGTGTGTCTATTTAAGTTTTATTTAGCCTCTATTTAAAAAAAAATTAAAGTCAAGAACCTTAACCACTGGGCTCTAGAACTTCATGTTAACCTACTGTAACTATATTATGGCTAAAAACCTTAGTAGTAGTTTTTCACATATGCATTCATATATATCAGAAGTATGATTTTATATATATATATACAGACCAAAAGTTTGGACACACCTTCTCATTCAAAGAGTTTTCTTTATTTTCATGACTATGAAAATTGTAGATTCACACTGAAGGCATCAAAACTATGAATTAACACATGTGGAATTATATACATAACAAAAAAGTGTGAAACAACTGAAAATATGTCATATTCTAGGTTCTTCAAAGTAGCCACCTTTTGCTTTGATTACTGCTTTGCACACTCTTGGCATTCTCTTGATGAGCTTCAAGAGGTAGTCACCTGAAATGGTCTTCCAACAGTATTGAAGGAGTTCCCAGAGATGCTTAGCACTTGTTGGCCCTATTGCCTTCACTTTGCGGTCCAGCTCACCCCAAACCATCTCGATTGGGTTCAGGTCCGGTGACTGTGGAGGCCAGGTCATCTGGCACAGCACCCCATCACTCTCCTTCAAAGCAGCAATCAAAGCAAAAGGTGGCTACTTTGAAGAACCTAGAATATGACATATTTTCAGTTGTTTCACACTTTTTTGTTATGTATATAATTCCACATGTGTTAATTCATAGTTTTGATGCCTTCAGTGTGAATCTACAATTTTCATAGTCATGAAAATAAAGAAAACTCTTTGAATGAGAAGGTGTGAACTTTTGGTCTGTACTGTATATATATATATATATATATATATATTGTAGTAATTACACATTTATTTTGTGCCATACATTTTTCTACAATTACAAAAAATAAATGCATAAGAAACTACTATGAGGTTTTTCTAGCACAGTTTAGCATTGAGTTCCATAGCTCTCAGTGTTTAAGGTTCTTGCCTTTAATGTAGAAGGTTGTGAGTTCAAATATTGGCAGAAACATTTCAGAAATAGAGGCTAAATAATACTTAAATACATGGGGTGTCCCAAAGTATACTGACAATGCTTGGGGATATCCCCTTCATGTTCATAGCACTGACTCCATATATGGACATAGCCATATATGGAGTCAGAGCAGGGACTACTAAGTTGGGAACTAGAGTCCTGACACTGGGAGATTCCCTGTATAGCCATCATCTGCATAGACCTGAGTGGGCCCCCTAAGAGCAGTGGGGCCAAGTGCTGACACCGGCCCTGTCTACAGCAGATATAAAGGGACTTGTTTTTTCCATACAGCTCCACTTCTGCCAAACATTTTCTACACGGCTCAGAGATCCTCCCGTAGGTTGGTACAGGTGTGATATATTCCTTGTGTAGAGCAATGCTCTCCTCCTTCGCATCACCATCAGGTGTGACTGTTGCATGTGTAACACCCCAAAGTGGTGTTACCACTTCTGCACCCTGCTACTGTATTTATTGCGCTAACAAAACTTATGTATTTTGTTCAGGTACTACACACTGTGGGCAGCATAAAATTGTGACAGAAATGCTGATTTCAGTGGTGTGTCATTTATGAGCTAAAAGTAAGTGGTTGCTGAGAACCAACATCATAATCATTGCAGCCCAGGCCCAGAAAAGAGTCAAATCTACCTGAGAAGAGTCAGTGTTATCCATAATCTCCTGCTCTCCCGCCCATCTGCAGATGACTGGCAGTTCTCTCCTAGACAGAAAGGGAGAAAACTAGGTAGAAGACGGTCAGTCATCGGCAGGTGGGCAGGGAGAGCAGGGATTTACGAATAACCATGACTCTTCTCAGGTGGCCGTGACTCTTTTCCAGGCCTAGTCTGCAATGATTGTGATGTTGGTTCTCGGCAACCACTTACTTTTAACTTATAAATGACAGACCGCTGAAATCAACTCACCTGTCTCTACTTTATAATGCCGTTAGTATGGGCACCATAAAGTTGATGACTCAAATGTCTACTTGAGCTCATTATGGTCTTTAATGTGAGTTTGATTGCACCATGTTTTTGTATTATGCATTTGAGCTATGTTTGCATCAATGTTTTATAATTTCAGGAGTTTCTGCAACATTCAAGCACTGTAGCCTATTCTCAGGACTCTTTTTTATGGGTACAACAATGTGACCTCATGCACTTTAAATGGACTTTGGTAAAATAATGTAGTTAGCAAGATAGCTAGCACCTTACTTCTTTGCTCATATGAACTGACTCTGAGGATATTAATACTAATGGTCTTATGTCACCTTGCGTTAGCTTATAAAGCCTAGGCATGGTACTTTATTATTGCTACACAAGGGGGACCAAGTGGTAAGTCACAAGAAGGTCTAACACCACCAAGGGTAACCCCGCTGCTAATGGGTATTTAGAGGGAGTAGCCCTCATGGAAGTTCTAGGAGAGAACTTCTCCTCCTAGTTTAGTGTGTCCTAAGGCCTTGTGCACCGCCTTAAGGAAATTTTTTAAGTTACCTGTTTAGTCATCAAGGTGACCATGCGAAAAGCTTTATATAAACCTTGGTGCTAGGAAGGGATTACAGGATGAAGCCCCCCTCTTTTTTGCAGGCATCTCATAGCATTGTGGAGGGATTACAGTACATGACACCCCCACGCTCCATATACGACTATGGCCACGTCATGGAGTATTTGAGCGCTTTGTGCAGTCTCTTTGGTTCTCTGGTTATTACCGAGAGGGAAACAGTAAATAGACACACTACTCAGAGACCTTGTGGTAGCCATCTCTATATCAGTCTATGTATACAGTAATAATAAATAGTTTCATGCAACACTCTAACCTTCCTTGGATACTTTTAGAGCACATCCTAAGCACAAGCCGAGGACTGCTTTGTTTTAAGTAAGGGGGAATGTAATACCCTGGAGTGGTGTTACCACTTCTGCACCCTGCTACTGTCTTTAACAAAACGTCATCTTATGTATTTTGTTCAGGTGCTATACACTGTGCATTTCTAATGTTTTGCAACTGCTATGTTTAAATGGAATGTGTCTGGTTCACCAGCAGGTGGCAGCAAATTTGGCAGAGCTACAGTTAGGTAGAATGGAGTTTTCCATTCCATTCTTACCCCCCCCCCCCCCCCATTCCTGTGGACCAGTTAGAACTGGTTCTAGTGCTAGTGGTAGTGTGTGTGCTGGTAGGGACTCCATGTTGGAGCTCACTGGACTCTACCACAACCCTTGGCTGAACATAAACCCAACCAAAGAGTGAAGCACAGTATCACGAAGAAAGCAAAGACACTAATTAAGCTTGTCAGGACAGCAGAGTCAGTTATATCAGAGTTGAGTTTGCTTGCCATTTTAATGCTAAAGCCTGCTGGAACCAAGATAAAGCCTGAAATCTGTCTTGGAAAAAACATTTACTCAAGTAAAGCTGCCATTAAACTTAAATTCTTCCTTAATCCCTCAATTATTCACCGTATTTATTGCTTTGGAGCCAAAGCCTGGGGTCCAGCGGTATCCAGGTAGGAGCACCATGACACAAATAAAGAGACATTTCGGCCGCACTATTACTCCACTTGGCATTTACTACACCTGGGACGCGATTTATAATAGGGCCCTGGGGGGAGGACGGCCGTTGCATATGATGGTCTTACTGGTGCACACTGAATTTACAGCAAATATAATGGGACCTAAGTTGCCCATAAAGCTACACTTCTCAGCATCGCTTTGGTCATTTCAGGGTTTTTTACAGATGTAAGCCAAGCATTTCTGTTCCTCTTGGATAGTGGTGCTCCCTCCTCCTCCAAGACTGAAAAGTCAGCTGATCTTTGGAGATTCTAATGGGAGATTGTGTTACTTCCTCAATAAGACGTCTCATTGAAGTCAAAGATGATCTGAAAGCACCTTTGTGACCCACTGTAGGCTTTCCGCTTACAGGGCCAGAACAAATCTGGTGCACCCTAAATTCAGTAATGCAGCCAGACAAAAGAAAACCTGCAAAAGCTTTCCACATATGGCAACATTGACAGTGTGACACTTCTTAGCCCATGCCTATGCCAAGGATAATTAGTTCTCAGAAATCAGAGGCTATTAGTGGGGCAGTAACCCAGAGCCTGGCTGGTGGAGTGGACAATGAAACAGAAGCCTGTCTATAGTATTGCATATACTATGACATTATATAATAACAAATCATCAATGTCTTGGAAGGACCGATCCAAAACCCAAGAAGCTTCAGTCTGTGGACACAGATTTACTATTTTCTTGATTTTTCTCCATGTTTCACAGGGGACCAAACCCTTGAACTCCGGCTGTAACCCTAACATGAACCTTTTACAGTTTCCTATTGATTTCAATGAGCTGAGGTCATCTGATCTATAATGTCACTGCTGGGTCTGGGAGGCGACTGATCTCTGCTGTTGATCTATTGTCCTCACTGGTAGAGCCCCAACAAGAGCTAAGTTTTCAAATACGTGAGTGCAAAGAATTAGGCAATAAAGAAATAATCCCAACTTTCCTTTTAGAACTGCCCCTTAATGGGAAATTCAAGCAAAATCTCTGCAAACATCAGCTCCAAGAATGTCAGCTCACGTGAACAAGACTTAGTGTCAATGATGGAGGATAAGGTCATTGTAAAGGTCAATTGAAAATGCAAAGCTTCTCCTGCCACTGGACAAAGGCCAATTGCACCTGTGTCCTGGTCAATACTGTGGTCACAGAGCCAAGAAGAACAGATCCAGACCCTGAAAAGCTTCATACTATGTTCACATGATATAAAGGGACCCACCAAAATCCTGGGGCCAAATCCTCAAGGTATCAGCCTGTTCCTCTTATTTACACTACAGTTACCTGGACATAGGAATAATACTGTGCCCTCTTCCATTGTCAACATTAATTGCTGAAACCAATGCATAGAGAAGTAAGGACTTAAAGGGGTTGTTCACCTTTGTAGAGCTTTTTTACAGACCCCACAGCGTTGCTGGACCTGCAATCGTAATCATACTTAACTGATCCCTGCCGCTTGATCCTGGGTCTATCGCTGCCCCACCGGCTCTGAAGGTCCCGTTTCCCCCCGTGTGGTTTGATGGCGGATCACGTGACCACTGTAGTCAATGACTGGCAGCAGCAATGAATTGTCACCCATGTGGCATGTCATTGAGTCATTTTTCGCATGGGTGGCACTTCACTTTGGGTAATGGAACCAGCAGCAGATACCACACTGTACACCTCGAGACACTGCATAAGGATGAGCAGAAACGTTGCAGCCTGCTGCAGGCAAATCATCAGATATTTCTGCCTATGCAATGCTAATTCAGCTAAAGTATTTGTGTTTCATCCATACATTTTGTGTTCTGTGTAGACAGAATATAAGTCTCTCCTGTGTGGCTGACTTCCTGTGATCTACAGGATTGCATCATATATCAGATCCCTCCTAGCAGCTCTCAGACACTGACCCTCCCCACCAATTTCCACCCTCGTTGTTTCTTTGTATGTACTTCCATGAAGAGAGTGGTGCTGAAGACTGCATTTCTGCTCTATGTAAGAGACCAAAAGTCGAGTGATAGGTGAGTCCATACAATGACTAGCTGCAGAGTTATAATACTCCACTCACTCATGCTAACGTTCCATACTATATGTGTGTGCTGTGTGTCGAATCCCCATTATAATTGGATGAGATACTGCTTCACACTGCTCTCACCTATCACAAGTGGAAAGCAGGAAGAACGGTGTGAAGCTGCATCATATAGGAATACACTTAGACTCTACAGAGTTAGGGGACAAGTGTTTTATATCATGCATCTACAGCTGGTTGCTCTAAGAGCTTATTTACACAACTATGTCCATGCCCTATCTAAGAAACTAACTGCATGGGCTTTTCTGGTCCATTTTTGTGGATCAGAATAGCCATTCCATTGATGTGAGTGAGAAAAAACTGAAAGTATGCAGTCTCAGAAGCTATCAATTTTCAACCAATCAATTTTTTTGTATACAAAAAATTGGACATAGCTCTGCAAAGCCAGAGGCATAATGGGAAATATAGGTGGAATCAGGTGAACCATATCTGAGGGGAAGAAGGAATCAAGATGGCAGACAACCCATAAATAACCCATCAACTAAAACCAGTATACACCAGGCATACAGCAGAGCCTCCATATTATTACTTTAACAACATCCTATGCCGCACTAGGCAAAAGAAAATATTTGCCGGAGTGCTTCTTCTAATATTGGCATGAACATGTATGAGAACCCAAGCAATACTTTTCCAGCCTGACCTCTCCCAGGGTGGAGTCTTTCTCCTATATACTGTAGCTGGCCATACACAGCTATCTCTCCTGACTCCAGCATGGACATGCATGCTCAGCTTGATCTCACCTACATGTTTACTTCAATGCGAAGAGAATATTCCTCTCTGTCCCCTCTAGACACTTCAGTCCTCTCCAGACCACTCTATACTACTCTTTGTGCCCCTAAACCTCGTAGTTCCATTTAATACCACTCTATGACCTCTTCAGACTTCTCTTTCCTCTCCAAACTCCTCTATTTAGCCCTCTCCAGACTCCTCTATTTAGCCTTTTCTGTCCCCTGCAGACTCCTCTATTTAGCCCTCTCTGTCCTCTCCAGACTTCTCTATTTATCCCTCTGTCAACTCCAGACTCCTCTATTTAGCCATCTATGTCCTCTCCAGACTCCTCCATTTAGCCCTCTCCAGACTGCTCTATTTAGCCCCCCTCTGGACTCCTCTATTTAAACCTCTTTGTCATCTCCAGACACTTCTATTTAGCCCTTTCCATCCAATCCAGACTCCTGTATTTAGCCCTCTCTGTCCTCTCTAGACTCCTCTATATAGCCCTCTCTACATTCCTGTATTTAGCCCTGTCTTTCTTCTCCAGACTCCTCTATATAGCCCTCTCTGTCCTCTCCAGATTCCTCTATTTAGCCCTTTCTATCCTATCCAGACTCCTCTATTTAGCCCTCTCTAGACTCCTTTATTTAGCCCTCTCTGTACTCTATAGACTCTTATATTTAGCCCTCTCTGTCCTCTCTACACTCCTCTATTTAGCTCTCTCTGTACTCTCCAGACTCCTCTATTTAACTTTATCTGTTCTCTCCAGACTACTCTATTTAGCCCTCTATGTTCTCTCTATACTCCTCTATTTAGCCCTCTCTGTCCACTCTACACTCCTCTATTTAGCCCTCTATGTTCTCTCTATACTCCTCTATTTAGCCCTCTCTGTCCTCTCTACACTCCTCTATTTAGCCCTGTCTTTCATCTCCAGACTCCTCTATTTAGCCCTCTCTGTCCTCTCCAGACTCCTCTATTTAGACTTCTCTAGACTCCTCTATTTATCCCGTTCTGTCCTATCCAGAGTCCTCTATTTAGCCCTCTCTAGACTCCGCTATTTAACCCTCTTTGTCCTATCCAGACTCCACTATTTATCCCTCGCTGTCAACTCCAGACTCCTCTATTTAGTCCTCTCTGTCCTCTCCAGACTCCTCTATTTAGCCCTCTCTAGACTACTGTATTTAGCCCTCTCCAGACTTCTCTATTTAGTCCTCTCTGTCCTCTCCAGACTCCTGTATTTAGCCCTCTCTGTCCTTTCCAGACTCCTCTATTTAGCCTTCTCTAGAGTCCTCTATTTAGCCCTCTCTGTCCTCTCTACAAACTCCTCTATTTAGCCCTCTTTGTCCTCTCCAGACTACTCTATTTAGCCCTCTCTGTCCTCTCCAGACTCCTCTATATAGACCTCTCCAGACTCCACTATTTAGCCCTCTCTAAATTCCTCTGTTTTCCCTTTCTGTCCTCTCCAGACTCCTCTATTTAGCGTTCTCTAGAGTCCTCTATTTATCCCTCTCTGTCCTCTCCATACTTCTCTATTTAGCCCTTTCCAGACTCCTCTATGTATCCCTCTCTAGACTCCTCTATTTAGCCCTCTTTGTCCTCTCCAGACTCCTCTATTAAGCCCTCTTTAGAATCCTCTATTTAGCCCTCTTTGTCCTCCCCAGACACCTCTATTTGGCCCTCTCTAGACTGCTCTATTTAAACCTCCCCAGACTACTCTCTTTAGCCCTCTCGTTCCTTCCAGACTCCTCTATTTAGCCCTCTTTAGACTCCAGTAATTAGCCCTCTTTGTTCTCTCCAGTCTCTTCTATTTAGCCCTCCCTGTCCTCTCCAGACTCCTCTATTTCGCCCTCTCTGTCCTCTCCAGACCCCTCTATTTAGCCCTCACTGTCCTCTGCAGACTCCACTATTTAGCCCTCTCTAGACGCCTCTATTTAGCCCCCTCTGTCCTCTCCAGACTCCTCTATTTAGCCTTCTCTGTTCTCTCCAGACTCTTCTATTTAGCCCTCTCCAGACTCCTCTATTTAGACTTCTCTAGACTCCTCTATTTATCCCGTTCTGTCCTATCCAGAGTCCTCTATTTAGCCCTCTCTAGACTCCGCTATTTAACCCTCTTTGTCCTATCCAGACTCCTCTATTTATCCTTCGCTGTCAACTCCAGACTCCTCTATTTACCCCTCTTTGTCCTCTCCAGACCCATCTATTTAGCCCTCACTGTCCTCTCCAGACTCCTGTATTTAGCCCTCTCTGTCCTTTCCAGACTCCTCTATTTAGCCTTCTCTAGAGTCCTCTATTTAGCCCTCTCTGTCCTCTCTACAAACTCCTCTATTTAGCCCTCTTTGTCCTCTCCAGACTACTCTATTTAGCCCTCTCTGTCCTCTCCAGACTCCTCTATATAGACCTCTCCAGACTCCACTATTTAGCCCTCTCTAAACTCCTCTGTTTTCCCTTTCTGTCCTCTCCAGACTCCTCTATTTAGCGTTCTCTAGAGTCCTCTATTTAGCCCTCTCTGTCCTTTCCATACTTCTCTATTTAGCCCTTTCCAGACTCCTCTATGTATCCCTCTCTAGACTCCTCTATTTAGTCCTCTTTGTCCTCTCCAGACTCCTCTATTAAGCCCTCTTTAGAATCCTCTATTTAGCCCTCTTTGTCCTCCCCAGACACCTCTATTTGGCCCTCTCTAGACTGCTCTATTTAAACCTCCCCAGACAACTCTCTTTAGCCCTCTCGTTCCTTCCAGACTCCTCTATTTAGCCCTCTTTAGACTCCAGTAATTAGCCCTCTTTGTTCTCTCCAGTCTCTTCTATTTAGCCTTCCCTGTCCTCTCCAGACTCCTCTATTTCGCCCTCTCTGTCCTCTCCAGACCCCTCTATTTAGCCCTCACTGTCCTCTGCAGACTCCACTATTTAGCCCTCTCTAGACGCCTCTATTTAGCCCCCTCTGTCCTCTCCAGACTCCTCTATTTAGCCTTCTCTGTTCTCTCCAGACTCTTCTATTTAGCCCTCTCCAGACTCCTCTATTTAGACTTCTCTAGACTCCTCTATTTATCCCGTTCTGTCCTATCCAGAGTCCACTATTTAGCCCTCTCTAGACTCCGCTATTTAACCCTCTTTGTCCTATCCAGACTCCTCTATTTATCCTTCGCTGTCAACTCCAGACTCCTCTATTTAAACCTCTCTGTCCTCTCCAGACTCCTCTATTTAGCCCTCTCTAGACTACTGTATTTAGCCCTCTCCAGACTCCTCTATTTAGTCCTCTCTGTCCTCTCCAGACTCCTGTATTTAGCCCTCTCTGTCCTTTCCAAACTCCTCTATTTAGCCTTCTCTAGAGTCCTCTATTTAGCCCTCTCTGTCCTCTCTACAAACTCCTCTATTTAGCCCTCTTTGTCCTCTCCAGACTACTCTATTTAGCCCTCTCTGTCCTCTCCAGACTCCTGTATTTAGCCCTCTCTGTCCTTTCCAAACTCCTCTATTTAGCCTTCTCTAGAGTCCTCTATTTAGCCCTCTCTGTCCTCTCTACAAACTCCTCTATTTAGTCCTCTCCAGACTACTCTATTTAGCCCTCTCTGTCCTCTCCAGACTCCTCTATATAGACCTCTCTAGACTCCACTATTTAACCCTCTTTTGTCCTCTCCAGACTCCTCTATTTAGCCTTTTCTGTCCTTTCCAGATTCCTCGCTTTTGCCCTCTCTAGACTCCTGTATTTAGCCATCCTTGTCCTGTCCAGACTCCTCTTATTAGCCCTTTCTGTCCTCTCCAGAATCCTCTATTTAGCCTTCTCTGTCTTCTCCAGACTCCTCTATTTATCCCTCTCTGTCCTCTCCAGACTCCTCTATTTAGCCTTCTCTGTCCTCTCTAGACTCCTCTATTTAGCCCTCCCTGTCCTCTCAGGACTCTTCTAGTCTTCTCTGTCCTCTCCAGACTCCTCTCTTTAGCCCTCTCTAAACTCCTCTATTTAGTGCTCTCTGTCCTTTCCAGACTCCTCTATTTAGCACTCTCTGTCCTCTCTACAAACTCCTCTATTTAGCCCTCTTTGTCCTCTCCAGACTACTCTATTTAGCCCTCTCTGTCCTCTCCAGACTCCTCTATATAGACCTCTCCAGACTCCACTATTTAGCCCTTTCTGTCCTCTCCAGACTTCTCTATTTAGCCCTTTCCAGACTCCTCTATTTAGCCCTCTTTAGACTCCTCTATTTAGCCCTCTTTGTCCTCTCCAGACTCCTCTAGTTCGCCCTCTCTAGACTCCTCTATTTAACCCTCTGTAGACTTCTCTCTTTAGCCCTCTCGTTCCTTCCAGGCAAATCAATTTAGCCCTCTTTAGACTCCAGTAATTAGCCCTGTTTGTTCTCTCCTGACTCCTCTGTTTAGCCCACTTTGTCCTCTCCAGACTCCTCTATTTAGTCCTCTCCAGACCCATCTATTTAGCCCTCACTGTCCTCTGCAGACTCTCCTATTTAGCCCTCTATAGACTCCTATTTAGCCCTCTCTGTCCTCTCCAGACTCTTCTATTTAGCCCTCTCCAGACTCTTCTATTTAGCCCTCTCCAGACTCCTCTATTTAGCCCTCTATAGACTCCGCTATTTAGCCCTCTTTGTCCTCTCCAGACTCCTCTATTTAGCCATCTCTAGACTACTGTATTTAGCCCTCTCCAGACTCCTCTATTTAGTCCTCTCTGTCCTCTCCAGACTCCTGTATTTAGCCCTCTCTGTTCTTTCCAGACTCCTCTATTTAGCCCTCTCTAGAGTCCTCTATTTAGCCCTTTCCAGACTCCTCTATTTAGCCGTCTGTAGACTCCTCTATTTAAACCTCTATGTCCTCTCCAGACTCCTCGATTTAGCCCTTTCCAGACTCCTCTATTAAGCCCTCTTTAGAATCCTCTATTTAGCCATCTTTGTCCTCCCCAGACTCCTCTATTTGGCCCCCTCTAGACTGCTCTATTTAAACCTCCCCAGACTACTCTCTTTAGCCCTCTCGTTCCTTCCAGACTCCTCTATTTAGCCCTCTTTAGACTCCAGTAATTAGCGCTCTTTGTTCTCTCCAGTCTCTTCTATTTAGCCCTCCCTGTCCTCTCCAGACCCCTCTATTTAGCCCTCTCTAGACTCCTGTTTTGCTCTCTCCTGACTCCTCTGTTTAGCCCACTTTGTCCTCTCCAGACTCCTCTATTTAGCCCTCTCTGTCCTCTCCAAACCCCTCTATTTATCCCTCTCTGTCCTGTCCAGACTCCTCTATTTAGCCCTCTCTAGACTCCTCTATTTAGAACTCCATGTCCTCTCCAGATCCCTCTATTTAGCCCTCTCTAGACTCCTGTTTTGCTCTCTCCTGACTCCTCTGTTTAGCCCACTTTGTCCTCTCCAGACTCCTCTATTTAGTCCTCTCCAGACCCATCTATTTAGCCCTCACTGTCCTCTGCAGATACCCCTATTTAGCCCTCTATAGACTCCTCTATTTAGCCCTCTCTGTCCTCTCCAGACTCTTCTATTTAGCCCTCTCCAGACTCCTCTATTTAGCCCTCTATAGACTTCGCTATTTAGCCCTCTTTGTCCTCTCCAGACTCCTCTATTTAGCCATCTCTAGACTACTGTATTTAGCCCTCTCTGTTCTTTCCAGACTCCTCTATTTAGCCCTCTCTAGAGTCCTCTATTTAGCCCTTTCCAGACTCCTCTATTTAGCCGTCTCTAGACTCCTCTATTTAACCCTCTATGTCCTCTCCAGACTCCTCGATTTAGCCCTCTCTGTTCTTTCCAGACTCCTCTATTTAGCCCTCTCTAGAGTCCTCTATTTAGCCCTTTCCAGACTCCTCTATTTAGCCCTTTCCAGACTCCTCTATTTAGCCGTCTCTAGACTCCTCTATTTAACCCTCTATGTCCTCCCCAGACTCCTCTATTTGGCCCCTTCTAGACTGCTCTATTTAAACCTCCCCAGACTACTCTCTTTAGCCCTCTCGTTCCTTCCAGACTCTTCTATTTAGCCTTCTCTGTCCTCTCTAGACCCCTCTATTTAGCCCTCCCTGTCCTCTCTGGACTACTCTATTTAGCCTTCTCTATCCTCTCCAGACTGCTCTATTTAGCCCTCTT
Organism: Bufo gargarizans; assembly: GCF_014858855.1. NCBI lineage: Eukaryota > Metazoa > Chordata > Amphibia > Anura > Bufonidae > Bufo > Bufo gargarizans. Next base: position 531,555,753 of record NC_058081.1, read on the forward strand.
TGTCCTCTCCAGACTGCTCTATTAAGCCCTTTCTGTCTTCTCCAGACTCCTCTATTTAGGCCTTTCCAGACTCCCTTATTTAGCCCTTTCTGTCCTCTCCGGAGTCCTCTATTTAACCCTTTCCAGAGTCCTCTAAACTCCTGTAGTTAGCCCTCTCCGGACTCATCTATTGAGCCCTCTTCAGACCACTCTATTTAGCCCTCTCTGTCCTCTCCAGACCACTCTATTTAGCCCTATCTGCCCTCTCAGGACTCCTCTATTTAGCCCTTTCCAGACTCCTCTATTTAGCCCTTTCTGTCCTCTCCGGAGTCCTCTATTTAACCCTTTCCAGACTCCTCTTTTTAGCCCTTTTATTCCTTCCAGACTCCTCTCTTTAGCCCTCTCTAGACTCCTCTATTTAGCCCTCTCTCTCCTCTCCAGACTCCTCTAGTTAGCATTCTCTGTCCTCTCCAGACTCTTCTATTTTTACCTTTCCGAACTCCTCTCTTTAGCCTTCTCTAGACTTCTCTATTTAGCTTTCTCTGTCTTCTCCAGACTCCTCTATTTTTACTTCTCCAGAATGATTTCTTTAGCCCTCTCTAGACTTTTCTATTTAGCCCTCTTTGTCCTTTCCAGACTCCTGTATTTAGCCCTTTCTGTACTCTCCAGACCACTCTATTTAGCCCTCTGTCCTCTCCAGACTGCTCTCTTTAGCCCTTTCTAAACTCCTCTATTTAGCCCTCTCTCTCTCCTCTCCAGACTCCTCTATTTAGCCCTCTTTGTCCTCTCCAGACCCCTCTATTTAGCCCTTTCTGTCCTCTCCAGACTCCTCTATTTAGCCCTATCCAGACTCCTGTATTTAGCACTCTCTGTCCTCCTCTATTTAGCCCTATCTGTCTTCTCAAGACTCCTCTATTTAGCCCTCTCTGTCTCCTCCAGACTCCTCTATTTAGCCCTCTCTGTCATCTCCAGACTCCTCTATTTAGCCCTCTACTGAATTCTCTATTTAGCCATCTTTGTCCTCTCCAGACTCCTCTATTTAGCCCTCCCTATTCTCTCCAGACTCCTCTGTTTAGCCCTGTCTGTCCTCTCCAGACTCCTCTATTTAGCCCTCTTCAGACTCCTCTATTTAGCCTTCTCTGTCCTCTCCAGTCTCCTCTATTTTTACCTATCCAGACTCCTGTATTTAGCACTCTTTATCCTCTCTGGACGCCTCTATTTAGCCCTCTCCAGACCACTCTATTGAGCTCTATCTGTCCTCTCAAGACTCCTCTATTTAACCCTCTCTGTCCCCTCCAGACTCCTCTATTTAGCCTTCTCTGTCATCTCCAGACTCCGCTATTTAGCCCTCTCCTGACTCCTGTATTTAGCCCTCTCTAGACTCCTCTATTTAGCCCTCTCTGTCCTCTCCGGACTTCTCTATTTTTACCTCTCCAGATTGCTCTCTTTAGCCCTCTCTAGATTTCTCTACTTAGCCCTCTTTCTCCTCTCCAGATTCCTGTATTTAGCCCTTTCTGTACTCTCCAGACCACTCTATTTAGCCCTCTCTGTACTCTTCAGACTCCTCTTTTTAGCCTTCTCTGTCTTCTCCAGACGCCTCTATTTATCCCTCTCTGTCCTCTCCAGGCTGCTCTATTTAGCCTTATCTGTCCTCCCTAGACTCTATTTAGCCCTCCTTGTCCTCTCCAGACTCCTCTATTTAGCATTCTCTGTCCTCTCCAGACTCCTCTATTTATCCCTCTCTATACTCCTCTATTTAGCCATTTCTGTCCTCTCCAGACTTCTCTATTTTGCCCTCTCTCTCTCCTCTCCAGACTCCTCTATTTAGCCCTCTCTGTCCCTCTCCTCACCTCTTTGTCCATTTTCAATCCCTCTGTTCACCTCCAGCAGAGGGCCAGCTTTTATGAAACTACTATTCCCAGCATGCCTACTTGTTTGGTTGTTCTGGAAATAGCCAGTGAAGGAAGCCTGCTGGGAGCTGTAGTGGCTGACCTCTGATCTACAATCTCCTGTCACCTTTCTCTTCAGCTCCCTCTCTGTCCTCCTCCAGATCCTTCTTTACCTTGGTATCCCCAAACACTTGGATGATCCTGTTAAACCTGTGAATTTGGCAGACTTGTGTATGAAAAGCAATCGGTGTAGGGAGGGGCCATGTTGAGTCCCAGCAGATCAATTAAAATTTTACCATAATCTCAAATGTGTCGAGAAGGAGAGGAGGAATAAAGTGATGATGGGGGTGATAGTAAGCAGTCATCATGTGACCCAGGAGCATGTTGGGCTGCACCGGCCACCCCCCAGTCACCCCATTAGTTGCAGGACTTGTCATTCCCAATCCGGGATTTCTCCAGCGCAGGAAGCGTCTCCCCTTTTAAGTGTAACAGCCCGGCATTAGCATTTCCCCCAGTGCGGCGCTCCCTAATTAGAGGCCGCTGATTGGCATTATAAAAGCGCCAGTTTGGCTTCATCTGTCCCAGGTGAGGAGCCGCCGAGGAGGGGGCTGCGCCGGTTCACACGTTCCCGCTCCTTCATTGTTCGGAAAGTTTTCATGTGAGGGATGAATGCAGATAAGAAGCCATTAGACGCGCCGAGCTGCCGCCTCTCATCAGCGGTGCCGCCTCTCATCAGCGCCGCCTTTCATCTCCACAACTTCAGGCTCTTTACCTTTTGTTTCGGAGGCGCAGAGAAGCCCCCGCCGGAGAGTGGACGGGCTCCACAAAGGTTACCGCCTGTCAATACCGGGAGGGGGAGGCACTTTGATATTTTGGAATGTTAGAAGGGTGAATGGGAGGAATCGGAGGTTGGGGATCTAATTACTCCACCATAATTGGGGGCTGGGGAATAAGCTGCAGTCCTCTCAACTCACCGCAGATCAATTATGTTAAGAGAACATCTGTAAGTAGCGCTTAATGAGGTCCATTAGAGCAACATGTAGGGCTCCTCCAGCAGCACTTGTCAGCCTCCTGGACGAGCTGAAGGAAGCCGCTAGCCGGGACCTGCCGAGGTGTTTAACTGCTGCCACCTTGCAGGGGGCCGGCACCTCCCCCCTCCCCCACACTGCGGAGTCCTGTGAAATTCCGGGAGTTCCGCGGCTCCGGACGTTTCTGGTCTGCTCCGCACGGGAGGGACACTCGCTACACCCGCCGCGCCCTGCACCGACTGCACCTGAGGTGAGTGCCCCGCCGGCTCTGCTTCCCTAAATGTGATTGGAGGGTCATCGTCAATATCGGGCAAATCTGCCACTTTCTATCCCCAGAGAAGATCGCGGACTAGACGCAATTGCTGTGTCCGTGTATACAGCAGACTTACCGGGGACGGGGCCCCTCGCCCGGCGTTAACCCTTCACCTTCTAGCGGAGTCTTGCCCTAGACATGAAAGGGTTAATGCAGGGGACTGAGACTTCTGCTTCCCGCGCCGTGTGACCCCCGAACACCCGCTGTCAGTGCCCCTGCCACACTAGGGGTTACCCGCTGTCAGTGCCCCTGCCACACTGGGGGTTACCCACTGTCAGTGCCCCTGCCACACTAGGGGTTACCCGCTGTCAGTGCCCCTGCCACACTGGGGGTTACCCGCTGTCAGTGCCCCTGCCACACTGGGGGTTACCCACTGAAGAGGCTGCCATCATCAAGCACATTGCGCGTTACCCGCTGTCATTGTCCCCCCTGGCCCAGCACACTGGGGGTTACCCGCTGTCATTGTAGCCCCCCTTCCCGGCCCAGCACACTGGGGATCGTTCCCCTGTTCCAGCACACTGGGGGTTACCCGCTATCAGTGTCCCAGAAGATTGGGGGTTACCTGCTGTCATTGTTCCCCCCCCCCCCCCACCCCCGCACACTGGGGGTTGCCCGCTGTCAGTGCCCCAGCACACTGGGGGTTACCCGCTGTCAGACTGGGGGTCGGGAAGCTGGTGCTGACCCCGGGCCTCATTACCGCGATGTCTCCGCAGGCAGAGGAGTAATCTCATCATTTAATTAGCGGAGTGATTTAAACAAAGATTTGCATAGATTGTGTAATCAGCGGAGGGGGAGGGGAGCGCCGGGGACATCATTCATTTAATTGTCCTCATTAGCTCTTCCATTTATTTCTCATTGCCCCCTGTGTGATCGGTCCGCAGGTCTGGCAGGGTGGGGGTCTCTGGTCTGAAGCAGAGGGGGTACCCTAATGTCATGACGGCCCTTCAGCCAGATTCTGGGGCAGATTCAGAAATGCTCCGATCCTGCCACACACTCCTGGAGATCGCTTGGCACAGAGGTCTCACTGCCAACTGTGGTGGAGATTCTGTGGACCTGGATCTTCTGTGTGGTCTAGTTAGTTCAGGATCTTCTAGTCTTGGTGGCCCTGGACCTCTAAGGAGCAGACCTCCAGCACTGGTTCTGGGTCCAACCTGGCTTTTTAGTAAGTTCCACCTAGATCCGTGTGGAGACCACAGGGGACAGTCTGAGGGATCTTCAGTGGTGGTCAGACCCCTGCAGAGATGGGCTACAGAGTCTAGGGGAAGTTTTTTTTCTGACTGCACCCCACTTCTGAGCATGATTGAGCCTTGAACGCAGTTTGAGGTTGGACTTGGGGTATTTGGGGTAGGTCTCCTGGGTGGGGGGGGGGGGGGGGGGGGGGGGGGGGGGGGCAGTGCTGTGACAGGAGCTCTGGGGCTCTTGTGGACCTGCTGAAAGATGAGGTCTGGCTGGTGAAGGAGGTGAGTCTGGGCCACTCCATGGTCCTTGTGTCCTGAGGCTGGAGGTCCAGTAGTGGTGGTTCCTGTCCCCCTCTGCCTTGTATTGGGGTGCAGACCGGATTTTAGGGGTTTGCGGTCTCCAGTCAGGGGCCAATGCCCCCCTTGAGTTGCTGGGTGAGTCCTGTCAGCGCTGACTGGACTGTGCCTACTGCTGGAGCCGTCATGTATTGGGGTGCAGTGCTGTAGGTTTGGGGGTCCGTGCCCCGTTGGTACCTCCATGGGCTGTCCTCTTTGCTGGTGGGGTGCATTTTTGGGGGGTGCAGATGGCGGGTCATTGTCCAGTATGGGGGGAACTTGTGTCCTCCTCCCGTGCAGGGGGACGTCCTCAGTGCTGAGGGGGTGTCCGTATTGGGGGCAGCACTGCAGGCTGTTGCCTGGGTCATTGTCCAGTATCAGGGGGTCGGTGTTCTCGGCGCTGGGTCCTAGCTCCCTCCTCCCTGTTCCCGCTCCTCCTACTCCTCCCCCTGCTATGCTGGGAGCTGTCCCCTCCCCCAGTGCTGATCTGGTTGTGGCTGCTGCTGGTGACACATTTGCTGGGATTAGGGGATTATTTCTCCTCGGGACGGAGTTGGGGACATGCGGCTTTGTCGCGCTCGGGGCTCCGTGTGACATTGTGCCCGGGGAACAAAGGGTTCGTCCAGCTGCTCCCAGAGACCCTCCGCGGCTGCTCCATGAGGGGCTTCTCCCACCCACCCATGCACAGAGGGGAGAAAAGTTTTGGTACGTTAAGCGCTGCAGCAATGCATTGTATGTGTGGTGTGTAATGTATGTGGAGTGTATAATGTATGTACCTATGTATAGTATGTAATGTATGTGTAGTGTGTAATGTATGTAATGTATGTACCTGTGTAATGTATGTGTAGTGTGTAATGTATGTACCTGTGTAATAAATGTGCAGTGTGTAATGTATGTGTAATGTATGTACCTATGTAATGTATGTGGAATGTATAGTATGTATTGTATGTACCTGTGGAATGTATAGTATGTATTGTATGTACCTGTGTAATGCATGTGGAGTGTATATAGTATGTATTGTATGTGCAGTGTCTAATGTATGTACCTATGTAATGTATAGTATGTATTGTATGTACCTGTGTGTAATGTATGTGCAGTGTCTAATGTATGTATCTGTGTATTGTATGTGGAGTGTATAGTGTATTGTATGTGGAGTGTATAGTATGTATTGTGTGTGCTGTATGTACCTGTGTATAGTATGTAATGTATGTGCAGTGTGTAATGTACGTACCTGTGTATTGTGTGTGCTGTATGTACCTGTGTATAGTATGTAATGTATGTGCAGTGTGTAATGTATGTACCTGTGTATAGTGTGTAATGTATGTGCAGTGTCTAATGTATGTATTTGTGTATTGTATGTGGAGTGTATAGTATGTATGTGTAATGTATGTGCAGTCTGTAATGTGTGTATAGTGTGTCATGTATGTGCAGTGTGTAATATATATGTGTGTATGTAATGTATTCTATGTGCAGTGTATGATGTGTGTATGCAGTGCATTGTATGGGGAGTGTATAATGTGTGTATGTAATGTATGCAGAGTGTAAAAGTGTATGTAATGTACTGTATGTGGTGTATGTAATGGTGGTTGAGTCTATAGTGTGTATGTATGTGGAGTGTATGTCTATGTAATGTGTATGGAATGTATTGTATGTGGAATGTGTGTATGTAAAGTATTATGTGCAGTGTATAATGTGTGTATGTGGAGTGTATAGTATGTAATGTATTATATGGAGTCTATAGTGTGTATGTAGTGCATTGCATGTGGAGTGTATAATGTGTGTATGTAATGTATGGTGTGTATAGTGTATTATATGCGGAGTGCCTAATGTGCAATGTATGTAGAGTGCCTAAGGTGTGTAGAGCATTGTGTGGAGTGTCTAATAAGCATGGTGTGTGTGTATATGTGGTGGATTGTATGTCTATTAATGTGGATAGTGTGTGTAGTGCATTGTATGTGAAGTATATTGTGTGTATGTAGTTTAATTATGTGCGTAGTGCTTTGTATGTGGAGTATATAGTGTGTGGTACTTTGTGGAGTATATAGTGTGTGGAGTATGTAGTGTATGCATGTAGTACATTGTATATAGTGTGTATATGTAGTACATTGTATATGGAGTATATAGTGTGTATGTAGTACATTGTATATAGTGTGTATGTAGTACATTGTATATAGTGTGTATGTAGTACATTGTATATAGTGTGTGTATGTAGTACATTGTATATGGAGTATATAGTGTGTATGTAGTACATTGTATATAGAGTACATAGTGTGTGTATGTAGTGCATTGTATATGGAGTATATAGTGTGTGTGTGTGTATGTAGTGCATTGTATATGGAGTATATAGTGTGTGTATGTAGTGCATTGTATATGGAGTATATAGTGTGTGTATGTAGTGCATTGTATATGGAGTATATAGTGTGTATGTAGTCCATCGTATATGGAGTACATAGTGTGTGTATAGTGCATTGTATGTGTAGTATATAGTGTATGTATGGAGTACATTGTGTGTGGAGTATATAGTGTGTGTGTGGAGTATATAGTGTATGTATGGAGTGCATTGTATGTGGAGTATATAGTGTATGTATGGAGTATATAGTGTATGTATGGTGTGCATTGTATGGAGTATATAGTGTATGTATGGAGTGTATAGTGTATGTATGGAGTGCATTGTATGTGTAGTTTATAGTGTATGTATGGATTGCATTGTATGTGGAGTATATAGTGTATGTATGGAGTACATTGTATGTGGAGTATATAGTGTATGTATGGAGTATATAGTGTATGTGTGGAGTATATAGTGTATGTATGGAGTATATCGTGTATGTATGGAGTGCATTGTATGTGGAGTTTATAGTGTATGTATGGAGTACATTGTATGTGGAGTATATAGTGTATGTATGGAGTATATCGTGTATGTATGGAGTGCATTGTATGTGGAGTATATAGTGTATGTATGGAGTATATCGTGTATGTATGGAGTGCATTGTATGTGGAGTTTATAGTGTATGTATGGAGTACATTGTAGTGTATTATGGCTCCCCCATACATAGTGCCCAGGTTTTGCCCCTTTAGTCCCCGGCTCATCCAGAACTCTGTGCCCCGTGTGGGTCTTTGTTTTGGGGTAATTGGAGCCAGGCTCGTCCCTATCTTCGGGGGGCGGAGGACCTCTCAGAGTTGAGGGCTCAGCTGTCTGTAGGTCTTGTTTGACTTGGTCCTGTTCTCATCCCTTGGGGTGTCAGTAGTGGGGCCCCTTAGTTATTTGCGGGTGTTCAGGTTGTGTGTGAACGGTGCCAGTCTTGGGCGCAGTCTGGCTCATCCCTCTCTTTGGCCTTTGCCAGGCGCCCGCACTTTGCTGCTATGGAAACAGTAATTAAACTGATAAGAGTGGAAAAATGTCAGAATCTCTCAGCTCTGCAGCTGCTCTGAGGACGGGGGGAAGCAAATTGGTTCCCAGCTTCAGTGCTCAAAAAAAAAAAAAAGGAGGAGGAGGGTTAGGGGAGGGCTGAGGAGGGGGCTGCTCATAGCCGGGGACCTAGATTAGCATTGGGGGCTGCAGGGGTCTCTGGGCCGCTGAGCATAGGAAAACAAGGCCCATTCCAGAATGAGAGAGGGAAGAGGAAGCTTTGTCTGCCCTCCCCTGGTGAATGAATGGCTGCCGGGACCAATGCTCTGAGTCCAGCACTGAGTAGAGTGGCGTCCCCCCAGAACAGGTAGGTTGTCACAGCCTCCACCTGCTGCTGCCTGTAGACCCTACAGAGGAAGGTGACAGCTGAGAGGACTCCATCTGTAGAGGATGAAGATGAGGTTTGTTTGCTGCATTGACTGCCCATAGAGGTGATGATAGGGGTGGTTGTTGTGTGGACCTTGCCTTTAGAGGGTAATGATGGGGTTGTAACTGTGCGGCTGCCACCTGTAGAGGTGATGATGGGTGTTGTAGTTGTCTGGATGCTGCATGTGGTCAGCAGCTTGTCTGATACTTTGTTGTGTTCGCTGCTGGTGCTGGGACGGTGCGGATGAATGGCACAGAACAAGGGGATAATGGGGGCGCTCAGGCGTGCAGGGACCTTTCAATACAATCTGGGCAATTAAAAGCTCAGCAGAGTTTCAATGAGCCGGTTGTGCGGAGCAGACCCCTCTGTAATTGTGATTCCTCTTAACCCCTGAAGTTCTGGGACCAGCGAGGTTCCAGGTCTCTCCTTACCTTCCCTAAATAGTCATATCCCAAAAGCGGACTTGGGGCAAGGTGGTGTACGGAGCCTGCCCCCAGTTGTACTTCACTTTCGGATCTGGACGTCAGTTGTGTAACATGTGAAATGCAGATGATACAATGTAGTAACAGCGAGGCGGGAAGAGGGCACAAGGCCTCGGGAGAGGTAGCGGCAAATCCATGGTTGAGGGGCGCCTCACCTCCAAACATGGGGATCAATGACCCATCTCCTGCATTTGTGATGTATGATACAGTGTATGCGACGTTGGTATAATGTAAGATACAGTGTGCGTGATGTATGACACAAGGCAAGTAATGTTCAGTTTCATGTGCGATGCCTTGATGTCCAGTGTGAGACAATGTACACAATGGCTGGGGTAATATCAGATGCAACGTATGTGGCATCCAGTACAATGTCAGATGCAACGTATGTGACATCCAGTACAATGTCAGATGCAACGTATGTGACATCCAGTACAATGTCAGATGCAACGTATGTGGCATCCAGTACAATGTCAGATGCAACGTATGTGGCATCCAGTGCAATGTCAGATGCAACGTATGTGACATCCAGTATAATGTCAGATGCAACGTATGTGGCATCCAGTACAATGTCAGATGCAACGTATGTGGCATCCAGTACAATGTCAGATGCAACGTATGTGGCATCCAGTACAATGTCAGATGCAACGTATGTGGCATCCAGTACAATGTCAGATGCAACGTATGTGGCATCCAGTACAATGTCAGATGCAACGTATGTGGCATCCAGTACAATGTCAGATGCAACGTATGTGGCATCCAGTACAATGTCAGATGCAACGTATGTGGCATCCAGTACAATGTCAGATGCAACGTATGTGGCATCCAGTACAATGTCAGATGCAACGTATGTGGCATCCAGTACAATGTCAGATGCAACGTATGTGGCATCCAGCACAATGTCAGATGCAACGTATGTGACTCCTAGTGTCAAGTGCGATACAATGTTCAGTTTCATGTGCGATGCCTTGATGTCCAGTGTGAGACAATGTACACAATGGCTGGGGTAATATCAGATGCAACGTATGTGGCATCCAGTACAATGTCAGATGCAACGTATGTGACATCCAGTACAATGTCAGATGCAACGTATGTGACATCCAGTACAATGTCAGATGCAACGTATGTGACATCCAGTATAATGTCAGATGCAACGTATGTGGCATCCAGTACAATGTCAGATGCAACGTATGTGGCATCCAGTACAATGTCAGATGCAACGTATGTGGCATCCAGTACAATGTCAGATGCAACGTATGTGGCATCCAGTACAATGTCAGATGCAACGTATGTGGCATCCAGTACAATGTCAGATGCAACGTATGTGGCATCCAGTACAATGTCAGATGCAACGTATGTGGCATCCAGCACAATGTCAGATGCAACGTATGTGACTCCTAGTGTCAAGTGCGATACAATGTACATGACATCCGGTATAATGTGTGATGCTATGTATGTGTCGTCCGGTATAATGTGTGATGCTATGTATGTGTCGTCCGGTATAATGTGTGATGCTATGTATGTGTCGTCCGGTATAATGTGTGATGCTATGTATGTGTCGTCCGGTATAATGTGTGATACAATATATGTGATGTCTGGTACAATATCATGTATGTGACATCTGTTATATGCAGGATACGATGTATGGGATGTCTGGTATATTGTATGTGACACTCAGTATAATGTACATGACATTCAGTATAATGTGTGACTTCCAGTACAATGTATACCCTGTATGTGCTGTGATACTGGACGGACGTTATTCTGGATGCCACATACATTATACAGTGTCACATGTTCTACAATATACTGGACGTAACATGCCAATGGTACATTATACCAAATGTCACCTATATTGTACCATGTGTATCTGGCATCCGGTATAATGTGACGTCCAGTGGAGCCATGTATCTGATGACATCTGGTATAATATGTGATTGTATGGTATTGTATATTGTATGGTACCGATAACGTGTGGTATACCGTATGCATCATGCAGTACAGTGTAGGTTTCTTATCATGCCACATAGATGGCATCATACATTATACTGGATGTCCTGTATATTGTACCACACATTATGCCAGATGTAAAATACACTATCATTAAATAAACCAGATACATTGTATCATTTATACTGGACCATGTTCATTGTGCTAGGCGTCCTATACATTGTATCCTACATTATACTGGGCGTCACATGCTAATGATACATTATATTGAACATCACATACATTGTATCCTCTGTGACGTCCAGTATAATGTGTGATACAATGTATGCATCCAGTATCATGTCATAGATGGTATCATACCTCATGTATCTTGTACCACATATTCACACACCAATGATACATTATACCGGATATCTTATACATTGTATGTGATGTGTGATGTCCGGTATACTAGCATCTGGTATTCTGTATGATTCCATTTATTCGGTAAAATGTACGTCTGTATGACGCCACATGGTATTATACCTTAAACTGAACATCCCATACATTGGCCCACGCAGTGACACATTATACAAGAGGTCACATACATTGTACATGATATCTGGTATAATGGATAATACAATGTATGTGACGTCCTGTGTGACCTCAAGTACAGTGTACGTGATGTCCAATTATAATGTACGATACAATATGTGACATCTGGTATAGTGTGCGGTACAATGAATTTGATGTCCAGTCATAATGTATGCTACAAAATATGCCGTAAAGTATAATGTACGTCACATAGAGGGTATCATACATAATGCTGGAAACCAATGCTACATCATACCACATGTTACATCCATTCTATAACTGGTGCATGACGTTGGTACGGCATCATTTATGTGCAGTATAATGTATGACGCAACATACACTGCGTGATACAGTATACTGGATGTCATGTATGTGACGTCCAGACGAAGCATTGGTTAACTTGACACCTTTAACAGCTGCAGCAGTTACAGTATGCCCTGATACAGTGTATACTGATAGTGTTCCGCTGTGTCTCCTGTGCCCAGTTGTTACTGGTGGCACCTCCCGTTCACATTTCTGTGCTGTTTCGGGCACTTATCTCACCTCTGGTTCTTCACTTTGCAGGTATACAAATGCTTTCAGTTCAGCCAGACACGAAACCGAAAGGTTGTGCTGGCTGCAGCCGCAAGATAAAGGACCGTTACCTGCTAAAGGCGCTGGATAAATACTGGCATGAGGACTGCCTGAAGTGTGCCTGCTGCGACTGTCGTCTTGGTGAAGTGGGGTCCACGCTATACACTAAAGCCAACCTCATCCTCTGCAGGAGGGACTACCTGAGGTAAGAACCAACAGAGGGACCCACACATCATCCCTGACCCCAGGAGCTCGCAATCGAATCTTCCTATTTTACATACCATCTATCACACCCTTCATCCTGTGACACGCATGACCAGAACCCATTGTGAGGTCTTCCACTTAACCCTTACAGTGCCGGTTTGTTCTTTATACGCAGGTCCTTTTAAATGTGGTGCAGGCTATGCATCCCATTATGCAGGGTCACGTTTCAGGGAGGAGGATCTGTTGGGATTTTCTCCTCTCTGATGCCTATTGCGCCTGTCCTGGTAGATGCAGAGTAGAAGTATGCGGTCAGTGACATATACGTTACTCTCTGAGAGGCACAGATTTCACAACTCTGTGATCGGGTGGCATCAGCTACTTTTCCGCCGTTCACATCGTGCTCTTCATACACAACACAATTGGGCTTGTTTCACCTTCTGCAAGTAAGGAGACACAAGTTCTGCTCCTTGTTCTCGTTCTTGCACCATACTGGCTCTGGTCCTGATTCTAGTTGCTATTTTAATGGTTCTCGTTGTTTCGGTATCGGCTCTAGTTTGTACACTGTACTGGTTCCAGTTGCAACAGTGCTTGTCCGGGTTCTTGCACTGTACTGGTTCTGGTGGTCACTGTTCTGGCTCTTACACTGTACTGGCTCTAGTTCTGCTTCTGGTTCTTACACCTCTCATCCACATGTTAAACTCACCATTGATTCCTCTTTCATCAGAAGAAGTTTTTCGTTCTTTAGTCAGATTTACCTTCTCTCCTTGTAAGATCCTGGTCAGTCATTAGATCAGCGACCACTGGTTGTAGGGGTTTTTGGGGCAGGAAGTTGTGGAGCGCTAGTTAATAAATGACACCATTTGCTTGTCTGGTTCCTGCACTCAGTTATTTGACAACATTTTTCATTTAGAATGAAGTTTCTCCGGTAATTTCCCTGTTAACTAGTTCAGCTATTGTATGAATTTTTGGATATTTTTCCATGAGGATGAGTGAAACAATATGGCAGCTCGCTCACCCGCTCCTAGTAGGAGAGACGGTCACAAGTGACATCAGTTTAGTACATAAACGCTCCCTAGACAATTCCTATTGCATTATATCTGAGGTTATGAATGTAATGAAATGAGACAGGAAAGATTAGTATCAGGAGAACTCAAGCACTGAGGGTCCAGACTCACAACAGAAGAATTCTTCCGTGATTTGACCATCAATGAAAATAATTGATGGACGTTATGGCAGAAGGGTCATTGTCCTATCCAGTCATCGTCCAGTATCAGTATGTCAGTTTATTTTTTGATAGAAGGTTGTGGTGATTATCCTGGAAGCACTATGTGAACACAATAGACTGGATGACATTCCTGCTGACTGGGTTCATCCGTTGAGATGATGGAACCTACGTGAAGGATTGTCACACCCCGTACAGGTGCTGTTTACAGCTCCTAATGCAGTGTTCACACTTTCTAGGGTGAATGTGGATGACTTGTTGGGAATAGTGTAAGACCCTCAGGAGATCTGATCCAGCACCACACCTGGTGATCAGGAGCCTTGGCCCAAATTACATGATGCAGACGATGGGAACTGAAGCTATTCATGGACAAGAAATTAATGACTAGATCCTCACAGGGGCTGTGGAGATGGTGACTTCTCAGTAAGATGACCCCAAGAGATCTGTTATATCTGCAAATGATAGAAATGTGACATGTATGTTTTAGTAACTAATTGCATTCACCATGTAATAACAATTCTGGAGCATCTATTCTTATGGCTATATACCAGAGGTGGCGAATCTATGGCACGGGTGCCCGAGGGTGCACTCACAGCCCCCTCTGTGGGAACCCGCAACCTGGAAAAAGTCTAAGGTGTACCAATATGCCTTAGACTTTTCCTGCCAGTCAGCAGCGCGGGGCGCACTATGAAAAGCACAGGCAGTACACTGATTGTAGGCAGGCTATTATAGCTAAGTGATAAAGTACATGGAAGTAGGGCTGCAGTAAATGATTATTTCAGTAATCGAGTATTCTATCGATTATTTTTTACAATTAATTGAGTAATCTAATAAGAAAAAATGAATTAATAGACTGTTTTCCTTTATAAAAACCCATCAGACCCCTGCCATCAGTCCCCAACACCCTTTGTTCCCCCTTGTGCGATCAGCTCCGTTCCCCCTGTGCGATCAGTTCTCCCCCACCACAGTGCCTTCAGCTGCACTCCCCCAGTGCCATCAGCCCCTCCATGCCATCTATTGCCATGTCCCCACTCCCCCAGTGCCATCAGATCAGCCCCTCCATGTCTCCCAGTGCCATCAGATCAGCTCCTCCATGTCCGCCACTCCCCCAGTACCATCAGATTAGACCCTCTATGTCCCCCACTCCCCCAGTGGCATCAGATCAGCCCCTCCATGCCCCCCACTCCCATCTGACCCTCCATGCCATCAGATCAGCCCCTCCATGTCCGCCTGTCCCCCAGTGCCATCAGATCAGCCCCTCCATGTCCGCCTGTCCCCCAGTGCCATCAGATCAGCCCCTCCATGTCCGCCTGTCCCCCAGTGCCATCAGATTAGCCCCTCCATGTCCCCCAGTGCCCAGTGCCATCAGATTAGCCCCTCCATGTCCCCCAGTGCCATCAGATCAGCCCCTCCATGTCCCCCAGTGCCATCTGACCCTCCATGCCATCCAGGCTGTCCCCCTTCAGTGCCATGTCCCCAGCGCCAGTGAAATAAAATACTTACCTTTCCCGTAGGGGCGCCGCTCCACAGCTCCTGACGATGTGTCAGGATCCAGTGCAGCATGGTACCGCCGGTTGGTGACCACCGAGCAGTAAGTAATAGCAAGCACTTCACTCCCGCTCCGTGGCCACATGACACAAACACATTTTTTTGTGTCGAATTTCTCGATTCAATCGAGTAATCGTTTTTAGCCCTACATGGAAGATATACTATATTGGACTGTAGTACTCAGGTTAACTTGCCGTGTTGGCACTTTGTGATAAATAAGTGGGGTTTGAGTTGCAGTTTTGGCACTCGGTCTGTAAAAGGTTCACTATCACTGCTCTGTGCTGTCATTCCTGTATTATTCCTGCTAGAAGTTTTTAAATTGTCAGCAGTCTGCAGTAAAGGTACTGCTGAGTGTTACCAGTAGTGGGTGTGCCTGACTCTGTCCAATCAGTGCTGCTTGTGTCAGATGGCACAGGGTCACCCCCCCCCCCCCCCCAAACTAGTAATACACATCTGTAGCATAACTGCAAGCTGACCATTCAAAAACTTCTAGTAGAAATAACAGAGGAATAAGCACAACTTGGAGACATGAGAATAGATGTTCCAGAATTATTATGACATGGGGAATGCAAGTAGGTACTACAACAGACTTGTCTGAAGATGTGACAGGTCCTCTTTAATGTAGGCTGCTGTAGTCAGAAATGTACAAAGATCACAACAAAAATGTAAGAGTAGTGCCCCCTATTGGGGCTGGTACTTGCCATCTCCTCTACCCATGGAAAAGTAGGACTTGGGACCCTCAACACACACTTCTCATCCCATTCAGGAGAGGACGTTGTGTGGGCATCAAGTTGATCCTCTCCCGCTTGCTGATCTGTGGAGTGGAACCAGCATGCATTCTTACTGTCCATAAGGATAAATGGGGTAAATGTAAGCTTGTCCCTGCCCCCTTCATCTTTAAGGTCCTTGGAGCAATTGCATCAGCTGAACCTACAGAGAAATTTGGCTTATGGCCACATGCTGTAGGGATGAAAATGTGCCAATTAAAGGACTGAATATGATTCTGTCATGTACAGGAGGATTGTTCTATACCTGACCAACACTACAGACATAGGGCTTATGCACACAAACGTATTTTTTTTCCGCTTCCGTTCTGGTTTTATTATTTTTATTTATTTTTTTGCGATTAATTTGGTGATTAATAAGTTACTGTTTCCATTCCGCAAAAAAACAGATCGCATACAGATATGTTTTGTGGAATAACGGAACGGAAGAGGACTTAAATCAGAGAAAAAAACCTAAGATACGGAACAACGGATCCGTGAAAAACGGACCACAAAGCAACAACGGTCGTGTGCATGAGGCCATAGTGATGAGTTTGGGAGATGTCACCTTATCGTTCTGTACTTTGAGACAGTCATACCTCTCCACTTGTTCTCCTCTTCCCCTCTAATAACACAGGCGGAGGTAGGAAGACTGCAGGATCATCCCCCTCCTCCCTCTCACAGATAAGCCACAACTGCAACCGCCTCCGTTTTCAATTACTCTGCAACTTAGGCTACTTTCACACTAGCGTTTTTGCTGGATCCGGCAGAGCTCCGCAAAAACGCTTCCGTTACTGATAATACAGCCATCTGCATCTGTGTTGCATTATCTTTAACATAGCCATGACGGACCTGTCATGAACTCCATTAAAAGTCAATAGGGGAAGGATCTGTTTTCTATTGTGGCAGAGAAAGCGGAACCGTCCCAATTCACTTGCATTGGGGGTCATGATGAATCCATCTTGATCAGTTTCCCAGGACGGAAAGCAAAATACAACATGTTGCGGTCTGCTCTCCAGTATGGGAACGCAACTAAACGCAACGTTATGCATTTTGGAGCATTCTGTTCTGTTCAGTTTTGTCCCCGTTGACAATGAATGGGATCAAAACTGAAGCGTTTTTTCCAGTATTGAGCCCCTATGACGGAACTCAACACCGGAAAACTTAAATGCTAGTACCCTTAGGGCTCTTTCATACGAGCGGATGCCATGCGGGTAATCCGTTGCGTCAGAGAGCCAAGCCCCGTTCCGGACAGCAGAGACACAGAGCAGTAACGGATAATGCTCCGTGCCTCTCTGTGATCTTTTTCCTACAAAATCACAGTGAGATAAAGTTGTCACCGTGATTTTGTAGTAAAAAGGTCACAGAGGCACGGAGCATTATCAGTCATGTTACTGCTCCGTGTCTCTGCTGTCCAGAACGGGGCTTGGCTCTCTGACGCAACGGATTACCCCACAGGATCCTCTCTCCCCTGAGTGAGGAGGATTGTTACTACTTAAAGGGGAACAAAATGCTTCTGGAAGGAGAAAGCTGTCATTTATTAGTATATGTTAGACAGGCTGCAGTCAAGGAGATGAGGCCACAGGTTGCTGGAAGGTGAGATGTCCTCAGATAACATATTACAGACATATGTCAGGGAGAGGAGGTGATAGGCTGCTGGGGAGTGAGGCGATGACCCCGATGTTGTGTTATACTGCCCCATGTACAGACACTGAGAATACTTTCCCTATGGTTTGCAATCATTATATACAATGTTGAATTTAAATCATCAGAGCTAACACGGTGTAGACGCTGCAAAAGGGAGAATTCAGCTCTGAAGCTGGAGTGCCATTCAGTATACAATGATCAGTACAGGGTATGTATGCACCCCCTGGGGCATTTACCAATGCTGTCTAAGGCTACACGCACACGACCGTTGTGTGTTTTGCGGAACGGCACAGAAAGCCTTTAATATAACTGCCTATGCTTGTCCGCAAAGCGCGGAGAAGAATAGGACATGTTATTTTTTTTTTTTTGCGGGACCACGGAATGGAGCAACGGATGCGGACAGCACACGGAGGGCTGTCCGCATATTTTGCGGCCCCATTAAAGTAAATGGGTCCGCATCAAAGCCGCCAAAACTGCGGCTCGGATGCGGACCAAAACAACGGCCGTGTGCATGATGCCTAATACTGTAAAATCTCGGTCTACAAATGTGCCAGATTTATCACAATGGCTCACCTTGGAAGATACACTGGGTGCATCTTTAGACACTTTTGTCTGACTTCGCCACCTATTGGCTTAGTTTGCACTAAATTGTTGGTGTATGCAGTCAAGTTGAGCCATGCTCCCTATTAATGAAGCCATACCCCCCTTGTCATCCGATGTACAAAACGTATTTAAAACACCTAAATATGGTGCAAACAATCAACACCATATTGTTGGTGCTGAGAATTCTGGCACCAGCAGCATAAAGGTCACCAGCGACCTCCCTATCTAACTGTTTGCGTAGGCACATGGCTGTGGTTCACCTATGCTATTTTTCTTTAGTTGATCTGAGGCTCCATTCCCGAGTTATGATATTTTTTCTTAATATGCATATTAGGTCTTTGGTGCAATGAGGGTGTCACTGTTGCTCTTGTTGTGGCCAGCTCCTCCCTGGCTGCTTTGCAACTCCCTGGCCCTGTCAATCAAAGCATCAGGAAGGGGCTGGCCACAGAAAGGAGCAGGGCTTGGGTGACAACAAGAGCAATGCCAACGTCCTCTTTGCACCAAATACCTAATTTGCATATTTAGAAAAAGTATCATAACACGAATGGAGCCTTGGATCGCCCAAAGAAAAACAGGGTTTTAATCATGTGAACCACAGCCATGTGTCTATGCAAACAGTTTAATAGGGAGGTCGCTAGTGACAGAACCTTCCAATAAATCTATCCCAATGACTCCAACAGGGTAATGAGCGCAGCTCTGGAATATAATTCAGGATCAATATTGTAAAGCATGCACACATGACTTGAGAAGGCGTCTGCAATGTGAAGAGCCCGTTACTCTCCTGCATTAACCTCCCGTCCTTGCTGTATGTACGCGCTGGATTAAATAAAGGAAGATTTTTATGCTTTGGATTCCTTTTTGTTCTGGACTCTTATTGGATTAATAGTGCTGCATTAAGCACCACCGATCGCTAGTGTGTGTGTTCTCTTATAAAAGGGCCGGCCGGCCGCGTGTTTTCTTTCGTTTTATAGTAACGTGCATTGTGTTTACAGGTCATAAGTGATCGGGGTTTAAAGGCTTCTTGGAAGAGTTCCTACATCTGGCTACTCTCTAGACTGCTGATCAACAGCATTGACTGTCAAGACTAGTGATGAGCGACATAGGCAATATTCGAATTCGCAATATTTAGTGAATTGTTGGCCGAATATTCACCATAAATTAGCAAATTCGAGAATTTGTGATCTCCAGTCATTATTTACTTGATTGCGAAAATCGGCAATGTAATATATTTGCGATTAGAATATTCGCGATCAACACTAAGGCCCCTTTCACACGGGCAAGAATTCCGCACGGGTGCAATGCGTGAGGTGAACGCATTGCACCCGCGCTGAATCCGGACCCATTTACTTCAGTGGGGCTGTGCAGATGAGCAGTGATTTTCACGCATCACTTGTGCGCTGCGTGAAAATCGCAGAAGGTTCTATATTCAGCGTTTTTCATGCAACGCAGGCCCAATAAAAATGAATGTGTGTGAAAATCGCAAGCAAGTGCGGTGCCATTTTTATTTTATTTTTTAATGCATGGTTGCTAGGAGATGATAGGGATGAAAGCAACCCTGGACCCCATTAAAGTGTATTCCATATATTATTTTCCCTTTATAATATGGTTATAAGGGAAAATGATAGCATTCTTAATACAGAATGTTTACAAAAATATGGCTGGAGGGGTTAAAAAAATGTAATTAAATTAACTCACCTCATCCTCTTGTTCGCGCATAGTCTTTCTTCTTTCAGGATCTGCAAAAGGACCTTTGATGTAATCCTTCTATCTTCATTCAGCAGGACCTGTGCTGACGTCACCGCGCTCACCACGTGGTGCGCGCGATTACCTCACCAAAGGTCCTTTTGCAGGTCCTGAAAGAAGCAAGAAGAGGATGCCGGCTGCGCGATCAATTGAAACAGGTAAGTAAATTTATTTTTATTTTTTAACACCTCAATCTACAGTTTACTAAGCATTCTGTATTAAGAATGCTAATATTTTCCCTTATAACCATGTTATAAGGGAAAAGATTTAAATATACAGAATACCAAACCCTTCCAGTGACGAAGTTCGGGTTCGGGTCTGGGTACCACAGTCAGTTTTTTATCACGCGCGTGCAAAACGCATTGCACCCGCGATAAAAAACCTGAACATCGGTGTAATTTTCTTGTATCTACAGTTGCAAGAAAAAGTATGTGAACCCTTTGGAACGATATGGATTTCTGCACAAATTGGTCATAAACTGTGATCTGATCTTCATCTAAGTCACAACAATAGACAATCACAGTTTGCTTAAACTAATAACACACAAAGAATTAAATGTCACCATGTTTTTATTGAACACACCATGTAAACATTCACAGTGCAGGTGGAAAAAGTATGTGAACCCTTGGATTTAATAACTGGTTGAATCTCCTTTGGCATCAATAACTTCAACCAAACGTTTCCTGTAGTTGCAGATCAGACGTGCACAACGGTCAGGAGTAATTCTTGACCATTCCTCTTTACAGAACTGTTTCAGTTCAGCAATATTCTTGGGATGTCTGGTGTGAATCGCTTTCTTGAGGTCATGCCACAGCATCTCAATCGGGTTGAGGTCAGGACTCTGACTGGGCCACTCCAGAAGGTGTATTTTCTTCTGTTTAAGCCATTCTGTTGTTGATTTAGTTCTATGCTTTGGGTTGTTGTCCTATTGCAACACCCATCTTCTGTTGAGCTTCAGCTGGTGGGCAGATGGCCTTAAGTTCTCCTGCAAAATGTCTTGATAAACTTGGGAATTCATTTTTTCTTCGATGATAGCAATCCGTCCAGGCCCTGACGCAGAAAAGCAGCCCCAAACCATAAAGCCCCCACCAACATACTTCACAGTTGGGATGAGGTTTTGATGTTGGTGTGCTGTGCCTCTTTTTCTCCACACATAGTGTTATGTGTTTCTTCCAAACAACTCAACTTTGGTTTCATTTGTCCACAGAAAATTTTGCCAGTACTGCTGTGGAACATCCAGGTGCTCTTGTGCAAACTGTAAACGTGCAGCAATGGTTTTTTGGGACAGCAGTGGCTTCCTCTGTGGTATCCTCCCATGAAATCCATTCTTGTTTAGTGTTTTACATATCGTAGATTCGCTAACAGGGATGTTAGCATATGCCAGAGACTTTTGTAAGTCTTTAGCTGACACTCTAGGATTCTTCTTCCCCTCATTGAGCAGTCTGCGCTGTGCTCTTGCAGTCATATTTACAGGACGGCAACTCCTAGGGAGAGTAGCAGCAGTGCTGAACTTTCTCCATTTATAGACAAGTTGTCTTACCGTGGACTGATAAACAGCAAGGCTTTTGGAGATACTTTTATAACCCTTTCCAGCTTAATGCAAGTCAACAATTCTTAATCATAGGTGTTCTGAGAGCTCTTTTGTGCGAGGCATCATTCCAATCAGGCAATGCTTCTTGTGAAAAGCAAACCCAGAACTGGTGGCGTTTTTTTATAGGGCAGGGCAGCTGTAACCAACACCTCCAATCTCATCTCATTTATTGGACACCAGTTGGCTGACGCCTCACTCCAATTAGCTCTTGGAGATGTCATTAGTCTAGGGGTTCACATACTTTTTCCACCTGCACTGTGAATGTTTACATGGTGTGTTCAATAAAAACATGGTAACATTTAATTATTTGTGTTATTAGTTTAAGCAGACTGTGATTGTCTATTGTTGTGACTTAGATGAAGATTAGATCACATTTTATGACCAATTTGTGCAGAAATCCATATCATTCCAAAGGGTTCACATACTTTTTCTTGCAACTGTATATGCATCGGGTATGCCCGATATATCCCTTGTAATTGTAAAACTGTAATAAAAACTATTAAAAAGAAAACTGAACATTGGAACGCAATCGCAGTCAAAACCGACTGCAATTGTGTACCTACTCGCATGATTTTCCCTGAACGCAGACGCAACGCATCCGGACCTTATCCGGACACGCTCGTCTGCAAGGGGCCCAAGGGGTAGGCAACTTTCCTATTGATTGCTAGGGATGTTGCTAAGTGCAGATATTCGCGATAAATTTGCAAATAGAATATTGGCGATCAACACTATTCGCGAATGCGAACATATAACACTATATTCTAAATATTCGTGAATTCTCAAAGTGGTGATATTCGCAATTTAAAATTTGCGATTCGAATATTTGCGCTCAACACTAGTAAAGACCTTCACAGGCTACTGTCTCTTCTGCTACTGGATTGTAGACATAGGACTGTTCGTCAGGGTGACATATCCTGAGCAGAGAGATCTCTGGATATTTGGGGTCAGTGGATGACTGGACGTAATGGCATCATGAGGTTTTTCACAGCCCTTGTCTGGTTGTTAATGGTCGCCGTGTCATTAGAATTGTCCTGATACTTTCCCCTGTCCCAATAAAACAGTAAAATCATGTGGCCATTGGCTAACACTGGTAGGCCTGGCTTACCAGTGTGACACTCTCCGGTCTCACCCTGATGGGCAGACCAGGTACCTGGGCTACATTTCCTGTTGAGGAGTTTCCACCATCCCCTTGGTCCAACCATCGTCTGTGTTATATTAAGCACTTAAGTCACAAGACATCATTAAGGGTCAATGCAGAGCAGAGATCCTACTGAACTGCCCCCCAAACTAGTATTTATTGCAAGCCATTTGATTGGCATAATGGAAAAACTAAAACCAAAGGGCCAAATCGCAGTTTTTTGGTTGCTTTAGTTGAATAAAGAGATCAAAAATTTATACATACCCCTAAATGTTATCAGTCGAAACTACTAATCGCCCTGCTAAAAGATTAGCCCATGCACAGCTACATACTCGGAAACATAAAGTTACGGCTGTCAGAATATGACAAATACAAAGAAATTGCTGTTCAAAGTTTATTTTCTTTTAAATGTATTAAAACATAGAAAAAACTATAAAAATTTATCGCTGCAATCATACCGACCCGGAGAATGAAGTTAACATGTCAGTTTTACTGCATAGAGAATGCTGTAAAAATGAAACCGACAAAACATGTTGCGGTATCGCTTAGGGGCACTATTCAAACAGCTAACGGGAGAGAGCGCTAGGAGTCAGGCCCTGTCAATCTGATATTGATATCCTATCCGGAGAATAGGTCATCAATAAAAAAAACTCCTGGAAAATGTCCTTTAAATCCTGCCCATAAGTGGACATTGCAGAGTGGGTTTGGAGTGGGCTTTACACCTTTGGCTATGTACATCTTTGGGGTATTCATTTATTTATTTTTTAAATTATTGCAGTGTACTTATTTTGAGCTAAAAATATTTTTTTAATTGGTCTTTATTAACAATATGGAATCCTTTTTTGTGTACATAGCTGAGATTCTGTAGTAGCAGCCTGTGGATTTTTTGTCTTTTCCGACATCTGAGGAGCAGACGGACTCCTTATCTCTGCTTTCTGTCCTTACAGGTATAAACACTCATTAAAGCTCAGTTCTTATCTTACTGATAATAATGTGGCTTAAGTAAGTGCTCAGTAGTTTAGCGATTAAAAATGAGTAAAATGCAGTCATAAACAAAAATTGCCTCCAAAGATATACAAAGCCTTTAAGTCCTCTGAAGTGACGATAGTAATGTTGGCAATTGTGTTTAAGTCACGCAGTGTATGTCAGTCTGTAAAATCTTCTTGTCGTGTAGAGAACACAGGGATTATTTTGTTTAATTTCCTCAATTTTTATTTGGCAGGGGTGGTGTTTAAAAGCATAGGCCTAGGACCCAACAACCCCAGTTCTCCTAAAGTGTGCCACTTTATATAAAAAAATACTTGTCCGTGGTCCTCATCTATGAGGCTGGGTTCACATCACGTTTTTACCATCTGTTTAATATGTACGTTAAACGGATACCTCAGACTGATGCCATACAGTGGCATCCATTCACCATAGTTTTTTTTGTTTTTTATCGTATTCTGTAGGATACAAGAAGGTGTTGTGCTGCGCTTTTGTATCCTTTTACCTAACATGTACGTCAAATGGAGCCATAAAATGTGATGTGAACCCAGCCTTAATGACACTGGACCACGAAGTGGCTTGGTCCTGTCACCTCTGCAGCCAGTTAGAGGCCTCAGTGGTCACATGTGCTTAAATTGGGGAACTGGGAAGCGATGCAGGCATGATAGGACTGTTAAAGGGGAGTGTGTGGTTGTTTCTTTCTTTTATTGGGCGCAGTTTAGGAGCACTGTATTTGTTGGATTCTAGCCTAGATAACCCCTTTTAACACTTTGTGTCCTATTTCAAACTGAGAAGTGAGGGTGGTTTCCTGATGCAACCAGGTGAGTCAGTCCGATACCTTTTGGATTGTATTAGTAACTAATCTCTTGGGACACAAAGTAGAATAAGGTCAGAGGAGATGATGGAGACGATGAGGGGAATGGCTAAATGGAGGAGAGAGTAACAGGAGGTGATGGGAGGTGAGGATGGAGGAAATGAGATGAAGAAGGGAGAGAGAGTATGGGAGATTACATGATGCTAGGAGAGAATGGGTGGAGGACCAGCAGAACTAAGGAGGGCAAGAGTATATTAAGAGATGATTGGAGGACATCATGGAAGGTGAGGATGGGAAGAAATGAGTTGAGGAGATATCTGGAGTGGACAGTAAAGATGACGGGAGGACATGACAGGACAGGGAGGAGGCGACAAAAGATGACGTGAGGAGGGAAGACTGGGGGAGATGGTTGGAGAGTTCAGGAGATAAGAGAGGGATGGAGATGATGAAGAGGAGAAGTGGAGGAAATTACGAGAGAAGATGAGGGAAGAACATCACAAGATTGGGGAGGATATTATATATATTTTTTTTTTATGCTGAGAAATTTCAGGCTTGAAATTTCCAAGCTCATGAGTTGTGTGAGGTAGCATGTCTGGCCTTAAAGTTCAGAGTGTTTTCTAGTCAAATCAGTGGACCCAGATTTACTAATCATGAAGCTGGCAGAAGCTTAGACAGGCTGTTTAGATCTGCACAAGATGTATCACAGGGACTCAGGCTGAAAGTTAAAGCTGAGGCAGCGTAGATACTTTTCTCCGATGCTATGTCAACTATTGGCTGGCTTACTTTGACACAAATTTTTATGCCAGAATAGCACTGAAATTTTAGTGCATAATGGCTCATCTTGGGCACCAACCCCTGTCCATATAAGTGCTGGCCACTTTCTTCTCAGTCCCACCCCCTTATCAAGCATGTCGAAGGAAAAAAGTGCATAAACCCTAGATGCACTAATTTGCAGATAGATTTTTGGTGAAGACACTTTAGTAAATCTAAGCCATTGAATGTTGAGTCCATGTGGTCATGATCTGTGGCCTCATTTACATTGTTGCCCATATAGACATTTAGGTGCTTCTAACAGTATAGAATATAATTTGCCCATGTATACTGTTTGCCAGACCGACTGGGATTCTTCATTATGGGGCTTCAGGAGGTGGGAACAAATAATTCTGTTCACAGACTATTATTATCACCTCATACTGTAAATCATGCATACATCTAATAGCCCTACAGAACCTATCTCCCAGCACAGGCAACAGGCATGTGCCATAAGGAGGCTTAGAGCGGAGCTGTGAAACTCACCACAGCCCCTGTAGGAATATGTTCTATGCTGTAAATGGCCTCTAGAGGGGCTCACTACTTGTTAGCTGTAGTTTACCGGGCAGCCCTGTGTAATAGCGCCTTACATCTCCATATGATAACATCTAACAGGAGAGACCTATTCACATTGAACAGTGGGGAGAACATAGCAGTAATCAGTGGCGTAGTCTCTTATGGTAGTCCTAGTACCACCTTTGTCAGGTATATAGAGAATCCTTGTTAAGTAAAGGCGGCTTTACACAGGTCGATGAAGCGGGTGATTTTCAGGGGAAAGTGTTCCTTCCCAACAACTGCCTGCTCGTCAGTGGAGGTGAAGAGCTACATTTACATGTAGCGATCACCTCCACTGTATGGAGCTGTCTACTGCTATCACTCATCCCCATACAGATCCAGTGTTTCTAGGCAGCAGATCACTACTTAGACAGTCTCATCTGCTGCCCAGAAATGATGATTTAGGTGTCCACATGAATGAATCTGTCCGACAACTGGGCGGTGCAAATCCACCTTAGGTAAACCCTCCAGCTCCAGCCCAGGAATCTCACCGTCTGTGTCACTGGCCTGGGTTTGCCTTTTGTCTGATCTCTTGATCTCCGATTTAGGCCGGGAGAGTGTAACAAATGCTGCGTTTTCCAGTTAATTAGATGAGATTTCCACATCCGCGGCCTCAGCCTGCGCGCTGACAGTTCAGTAAAATGTTCCCATGTAAGGTCCCCCCTCCGAGGGAAAGGGGCAATAATTCATCATTAGGACTTCAGAGTCCAGGTGCAGATGAAAACTGATGGAGCCTCCAGCGAGGCAGAGAGAAGGAGCAGCAGCAGAAAATCGTATGTGAAGCCCAATTCCCCGGATACACGAGAGAATAATTAAGACAATGTTGCTTCACGAGTCCTGTAATGATTAAAAATCACATATGCAGAATGTATGGATCGCAGAAAGCTAAAGCCGCTCGTCTTGTGTGCTGGAAAGTTCCTGGCAGCTGAACACTGCCACTGACAAGCGCCAGGGATCGGGCCTCATCCAAGGACTTTGTTTAGGTGCAACAAATCATTTGTCTGTTATTAACCCAGAGCTTGTAATTATGCAGATTGCCATAGATTTTCCTGGGCCTGGATGTGAGATTGAGGTGTGTTGTGAGCACTGGTGGCGGCGGCGGCTCAGGCCTGGCCGTGCATTACTGAGCGCGGCCCATTCATCATGCTGACTGATGGCCGTGTGAGCAGGTCTTGGGTCCCAGTGGTTAATGTAGTGGGTAATTAACTGTCATTTGCCTAGTAATAGGCTGATGATCAATGGTTTGTGTGGAAACAAATTCTAATCAGGGAGCTGATAAATGTCTCCTGCCGCAGAAGCTCAAATTGGCCGACGTCTGAGGAAAGCTACGACGTGCTGAGTTTCCAAGTGACACGTTAGCTGGGGAAATTCTCACATTTGTCCAATTTTCTTATCTCCTGCAGGAATGGGAGAACAAAAATTTTAAAAAAAATCTAATCTGCGGCCTGGTTTATGTGTGGTCTGCTCTGTTCCTTCCATGACTCCTTGTAGGTGTGTGTCCTGCTGCTCCTCAATATCCTTGTTAATACTCAGTCATTGCTTCGTTCTGACGGAGCCAGTTGGTCGGCCCAGAATGCATCTATTCTCCTCACAGCCATCTCCAGGTCTTCATCGCAACCATTGCCGTACAAAATAGTTTACGGCCTCATTTACTTTAATGCTTTATCTGAAAGCAGTAATGGTAATGACAAAAACAACAAAACAGGGCTGGTGATCTAAACGACGGTACCACAAATATTAACCCTATAGCCACCCTCATCCCTGGTAATGGGATACACCATTGACAAAATTCTTAAGGAACTTAGATGATTATAGCATGTGACAAATATCCATTATACAAATAACAAAAATAAATTGAATCTAAACATATTCTTATACTAGTGTTTTTCTATCTGCAGTGACCTGGTGGTTCACTGCTAAATGGGGTTATGTGACTTTATTGTGTATATTACATCCCACATGCTGTGTATAGGAGAGATGGTTAATCTGTGGCCCTAGACTCAGTTACTAGGTGTGGGCTGGCTCCACCTTTCTGAGCTGGGAGCTCTTGGATAGGAGAGTGTACAGCCAGCTAAGTTGTGAGTAGCGACTCTGGTGTCTGGGAGAGAAGCAGGGTTATAACAGCCCTGCAAGCTGAGAAGTACCAGAAAAGTGACACAACCTGTGCTAGTCTCGGACAAAAAGGAGCGTTTGAACTTTGCAGAGGTTTGAGGGCCATTACAAAAGGGACAGTGCATTAACAAAACATCAGTGACAGATAATGCGTTTATGGAGGATGTGGACTTCACTGCATTTGGTTGGGGAGAAACTTCAGGTATCCCGGCCATACTACTGAGACAGACTGGCCATATGCTAAGACTACACCCCAGAGTTGGGCATTTTAGTGCTATACTGAGAGTGAAGATTTATTGTGAGATCGAATTTGCACTCCCTGGCTGAATTAAGAAGGATTGTTTGGATTAAGTGGAAAGAGATTAAGATGTGCTCAGGAAAACTGTGCATGTAGCCTGGAAAGACTGAACTTACTTTTGCAAGAGCCTGTGTATTATCTGCCCAAATTGTCTCAGTAAAGTACAGTGGACTTGTTACCCCAAAACTGGCCTCATCATTGCCTTGCATCGCTAAGGGTACTTTCACACTTGCGGCAGAGGATTCCAGCAGGCAGTTCCGGCGACTGATCCGGCAATCCGGATCAAGAGATCAGACAAAAGGCAAACCCAGGCCAGTGACACAGACGGGGAGATTCCTGGGCTGGAGCTGGAGGGTTTACCTAAGGTGGATTTGCACCGCCAGTTGTCGGACAGCCGGCGCCGGCTGTACACTCACCATGGTCCTCATAGTGCCTGATGAAGGGCGTATGTTAGCCCGAAACGTTGCACGCAACTGATATACCACTGACCTCGGCTGAAATAATATGAAATGAAATAAAATCACTATCATCACCAAGGAGTGCTGTCTAAATATATGTGTGACGTGTGCGCCCTACAATCGTCCGTACACTGCCCGCGCTCGCCCTACAATTGTCCATACACTGCCCGCGCTCGCCCTACAATTGTCCGTACACTGCCCGCGCGCGCCCTACAATCGTCCGTACACTGCCCGCTCGCGCCCTACAATCGTCCGTACACTGCCTGCGCGCGCCCTACAATTGTCCGTACACTGCCAGCGCGCCCTATAATTGTCCGTACACTGCCCGTGTGCGCCCTATAATCATCCCGTACATTTTAGTCATCTTGTGTACTGCCCTTGTAGATACTATGAGGCTCATTTATTAACTGATATATGCCAGCGTATATCGGTCGCATACAAAATGACTTAAATCGACACCAGCAAGGGAGCTGGTGTAGATTTTAGATTGTCGCACGTCCGGCTGGAGGAATCGACAAACGTTATGTAGAGGCCCTGCACCTCCGCGTAATTATTAAAACCGGTGTAAATAAATGTGCCCCTGTAAACGTATATATTCATCCAACACACTGTCTATATAGACGAGTCATCCCATATGAATGTATAGCAGTTGCAGCGTTATAGACGTGTAGTTGATGCATCATAAATGTCCTTCACACAAAACTCACTTGAGGCTGTGATGTCAGAGGATATGCCGGTATAATGTGGTGTGGGGTAATGGACAAGGGACACATTTGTATAATTTTATAGTAATATAAAAACCATCATCAATCAATAGTATAATTGTTACTTATTGTATTATTGCTATAACTAGTAGTATAACCCCCATCATCATCCCCGAACCTTTCTGCCCATGCTGTGAGTCTTTCTGATTGTGAACTTTGCTTCCTGCGCAGGTTGTTTGGCGTAACAGGGAATTGTGCAGCGTGCAGTAAGCTGATCCCTGCCTTCGAGATGGTGATGCGTGCGAAGGACAATGTCTACCACCTGGACTGCTTCGCTTGTCAGCTGTGTAACCAGAGGTGAGTGGCGTCTCCAGTACTATGACAGGCCACTGCTGATCTCAATTAACCATGTTTTGAAGGGACAGGGCAACACTACAGTCAATGTAGAAAAAAAGTATTGAAGGGGTTGTATTATATTATGACATGGCTGCTTATAGCTAGGCACAGTGGCGCTCTTCCCCATAGGATGTGCGTGCTATTGCAGCTCAGAGGAGAGCGGCACTGTATCTGAAGGTAAGGAGCGATGTTTACTCTAATCTAACCCGTTACATGTCCGTTTCCAGACTATTCTCTGAAAGCAATTTAAAAAAAAAAATTGCCTGAGAATATATGTACAATCCCAGGTATAGTATTAGCTCGCAGGCAGAGTGCCATGGCTGGCTAATGGACGTCCCTGTGTGGGCTCAGACTCTGCCGAGAGCCTGAAATAACACAGTATGGACTTGAATGGTCAACTGTGCCAACAACTGGTAGCCCTCCCTTTAGATTGCCCATGATAAGGCCTTATGCAAACAACCATATCTGTTTGGCAGTCCGCACACTGCGGATCCACAAAATACGGATACTAGCCGTGCACATGCTGCATTTTTCTACTATCACTAGCTATTCGTGTCCGCAAAACAGACAAGAAAAGGACATGTTCTATATTTTGTGGAGTTGCTACACGGATGCGGAAGCACACAGATGACATCAGAGTGCTGTCCGCATTTTTTGCAGGACAATAGAAATGAATGGGTCTACATTTAATCTGCAAAAGAATGCTGATTGGACACAGACCAAAACTACGGTCTTGTGCATGAAGCCTTACCGAGCAGGGGCACCCACCTCTCAGAGACCCCCAGAGAAAACAGCGGCTGCATTCTGTGAAGAGGAGGATAGGATTATTTTAGGTGAAGGTCACCAAAGGTTAACTGATCCTCTGCACCATTCCCATCAAGGGCAAAGCTATAGGGGGTGCAGACGTAGAGGTCAGATCTTGGTGCCCCTCTGCCCCATAAGAAGTGTTATAAATGATATATTGTAGATGGGGGCCTAGTACAGGTTTTGCCTTGGGACCCTGGAGCTTAAAGTTATCCCATCTTCTCCTTTATAACAGCATTTTCCTGCAAGCAGAAGGGAACAACTCCAGTCTGCTCAGTTTTCTTGCTAAACCTCCTAGCTGCCTCCTTGGAGGGTCATTATTTGACACCTCAGTGTCCTCATGTAGAGTTCAGCTTCTGCACTTGGCTTCAGGATCTTCAGCGCTAGTGATGATGAGGAGCCTCTTCTTAGGTTATCAGAGATGGACGCTCATACATGACCCAGGGCCCACATGTGACCTGCTGGGTCTTTATTCAGTTTATGTTTCTGGACGTAAAATTGTTCTCATTTTTCTTTCAGGTTTTGTGTGGGAGACAAATTTTTTTTAAAGAACAACATGATTCTGTGCCAGACGGACTATGAGGAGGGCTTGATGAAGGAGGGTTACGTGGCCCAGGTGCGCTGAATGGACAGCACTGAATGGTGTATATAACGGCTGGGACTTCTAATAGGGGATGAATCGTGGTGCCGGAGCTGAGCTGTATGTAGTAACGTAACTCGCTGCACAAGTGAATGTCCCCTACAGACCCTGTACAGACTGCGGATCATTATTATTATTATTTCTGGAGCCCCTCCCCCTTTCCTTTTGCTTGCACCGGTTCGGTCGGTTTTGCTCGGCATGAGACTGTACATAATGTATTGTACGACACAAATGGAATACAGTTTTATTGTGTTGCCGTTTGTGTTGCTGTTGCTTCCTTTGTAATTGTTGCATTTAGTACAATCAGTGTTTACACAATGAATATTTCTGCTTTCTGTATCTGGCAGCCATTTTACATGAGCTGGAACTTTCTATAGTAAAGAATTAAAGAGCAGAACATGTTGATATATAAAAGATGATCGACTTGCTGTTTACCTTCACTCCTGTATGTCTTACAATGTGATGGGAAGAGACAATAGGGGGACGGGGGCTAGTCATTGCACCTTCCTTTTACCTCGTCGACCTTATCACTCAGCTGTAATTATACTGTTAGATCTGGAGAAGATCTTATACAGGGAATCAAAAAATGTAACATTCCATAGGATTAAATAACATATATATATATATATCTCAATATCTGTAAAATAATTTTAAAGTAACAATGATCTCCGCTCTGTAGATATTACAGCTGAAGGAGACGTGATGGTATGATGTAGAGGAGTGGGTAATATGAGGGAGGGGTCAAAGTATAGCAAAAATCACTGCAAAATCAAAGAAGTATAATGGAGGAAAAGTAGTGGAGTATGAAAAAGGAACAGTAGATGAGTGGAGAATTAAACACTAATCGAGAAGTAAAAAAATTCTAGGAGTAGAAAAATGGGCAGCATGGCCTGGTACTAGTATTATCGTATCTGATCCCACCACATACAGCAGCTGCTCAGATATGTCCTCACCACATTTGCTGGGCATTTAACTGATGTTGTTCAGCTGAAAATATAATACAAGGAAATAGAACTACAATAAAATACAATGCAAGGCAATATAAATAACATTATGCAAGGAAATTGAAAATATAATGAAAAAACTACAAATTATATGATGAAGTATAATATAATACAGGAAGATATAAATTATGATCCAAGGAATGTAACATATAACATTGTGCAAGGAAATGTAAATTATATAACATTATAAAAATATAAACTGTATTTTACATTGTATTATAACTTTATGCAAGTAAAATGTTAATTATAAATATTCAAGGAAAAATTATATACTATAATACAAGGGAATATACATTTATATTTCACAATGTTATTTATATTTCCATGTGTAATGTTAAGTTCTATTAGGAAATATTAGTTATAACTATACAAGGAAATATACATTTCAGAATGTTATAATCTGTTGTCTTAAATAATATTACAATTTAGATTTCCTTGCATTATGTTGTAATTCACATATCCTTTTATAATGTTATAATTTACATTTCCTTTATATTATAACTTTGCCTTGTATAACGTCATAACTTAGATTTCCTCTTATAATTTATATTATAAAAGGATGATCTAGAACATTTACCGTATGTATTTTAATATACCGGTGTTTGCTTTATATTACAATTAATAACACAAAACCTATACATGATTACATCAAGCAAGGAAGTATTAAATTATAATATATATAAATAAAGTAATACAAGGAAATTAAATCATAAAATTACATGTTCTCACATAATTTTCTAATTTACATTTTCTTCTATAACGTTATAATTTACATGTCCTCACATTTTTTGCATTTAAATTTCCTTGTATGTGATTTTTGTTTTCTTCATGTTTTTTTCTATATGTAATGTATATATATTAGAATTTATAATACATAGAGATATAAATTATAATGTTGCACATCATGTATACAGTATGTAACATTATACATGGACATGTAAATTCTAAACCTATATACAAAGACCTACCGTAGGTGTAGGAACCAGGTATATTGACCAAGCGCGGTAACTAGTAATAGTGGCGTTTGGTGAGCAGGAGTAGTGATCAGGTATAGTGACATGAAACCCTCCTGACGTTCTCTCCACTGTTTCCTTCTGTAATCGAAAAAATTTTAATGTCCAGTTGTCCAAAAGTAATAAGGCCTGAGCTCGAGGTTAGGAGGTGGCAAATCCCCTTCAGTGACCAATAGGTACAGATCCTTCAGAGAGACTGTGAGAACAATTGAGCAGTCAGCCTTATTGTGACCTAAAATAGGCTGCTGCACTTTCTTTGTCTGGTTGCCTCCATTCAGTTTTTCCCTTCTGGTGTAGAGCCGGCTTACCAGGGAGGACTAACCCTTGTAATCTCTGTCATGGCCATGGGAAGGTATAACCTTTATGTGGACAGGTCACATTCTCCTCAGACTTTACTTGAACCTTTGGAAAATGGCTCCAGTAATTGTTGCATGATGAGGACTCTAAAGCACTAATTACTCATTAACCCAACAAAAGAGAAGCTTAATGATTACGTCACCTCACAAAAAATTCAGTATGAATGTGTTCAAAACTTCTACTGTGTCCCAGCAATGACCAGTGACCACCATTAATAAATCATGTTAGCCATCCATTCACTTACTGTTAATTCTCCAATCACATCTGTTGGAAGTTTGCTCCAAGTATCTACAATTCTTTCAGTACATAATATTTTCTGGCATTGCTCCCCCCCCCCCCCCCCCCCCCACCCCCAACAACCAGTTTTTGTGTTTAGTTTCTCATTACCTCTTTCATGTTAAATGACATGCATGTATGCCAAGTGAGGGGTATGCTTGCTACAGAATGTCATACATGTACATCCTTCTGAATGCTGGGCCTACTCAGTCACCATTTCAGCCTAGTCGCTTCTTGCTGCAGTGGTTGGGATTAGAAAGAAATTTCATATTAATAAAAGTACTTTTCCCAATGAAAATGCTCAAGAAATAAAAGCATAAATAATAAAGTATGGTCATAGTAAAAACCCAAACTATTAAATTATTCAGCTGCATAGTTAACACTGTGAACAATTAAAAACAATCCTAAAAACTGAAAAATTTCAACTCTGGCCACAAAAAAAATGTCCAGTCAATAAAAAAAAGTGTGTTTTTTTTTTTTCATGCTAGTTAGTGAATCGTAAAATAAACTATAAATATTGTACATTATATCTCTATAATGGTCCTCATCCGCAGAATGAAGTTAACATGGTGAATGGCACAAAATTTAGGGAAAAAGATGAGAAGTTGTCAACTTCCACATGACATGGTCATGTTAGCTTCAACATTGATGTCTCCAAGTGGCACATCACTGCTGGGTCATGTTGTGATGCAATCAGTGGGTTGGTATGGGCATTTTTTTCCCTTTTATTTAATTGTACTTGTATTTGTACTTTTGTCATGAAAGACCTTTTGGGTGAAATTCACTCTTAATTTTTATTTTTTTATTTTGCACTTTTCCACTGTAACTGGGGCATCCATAGGAGAACAAGTTACAAATTAAAAACGGAACCCAGTGATGGCACTTGTCATTGGCTGAGCTATGGGCGCATTCACATCACTGTTTTGTTTTCCATTCTTCTGATCCTTTAGAAGAACAGAAAAAAAAAAATGGACCGTAATTTTGAGCATCAGTTTCCACTAAAAACAAGTTTGTGTCAGTCCCGCCGGAGATCCGTTATTTTTTATAGTGAGAAGGACTTTTTTCTTCCATCTAAAACAGTGGATCTCTGATGGAACTGCCAAAAATAAATGCAAACTGATCATAATGGATCTTCAAAATAATGGATCCATAAAAAAAAAATAGTTTTCTGTTCTTCTGATGGATCAGCAAAATGCTGATGTGAATGCACCCTAATTTGGGTCTTGTGGGAATTCGCTCTGGTAGTTAGGACTAGCGGATGCAGTATAGAGGCAAAGTAGACCGTTCTTGAATCAAACAGCAGTGTTTACTCACACATTGGTGTATCTCAAAATGCAGATAAGGTGTATCACAAAACGCAGGTGGCTTGGTGTTTGTTCACACACAAGGAACGTCCATAAACAATAAAAGTCACCTTTTCTCCTGGGTGTTAATTCACACCCTGTTAGCAGTTCAGCCTCATCAAGTCCATAGGCGGCCTGTTCGCCTTTAGAGGGGCCTGAGTCCTCTAGCCCGACTCAAACCTCAAATCCTAGCACAGCACACAGACTCCTGAGCTCCACTGTCAGAGGGAGGTAAAATCCCTGGCAGTGCTGGCTGGTTTTTATGCCTGGCAAAACCCAGCCTGGAACATGGGGAATAGTCACCCACCCAGTACTTTGACTACTCCCAGTAAGAGCCGTCCCGGATCAGCTATGACAGCCATGCTAAATCTGACGGTGTCAATTAGCAATAGCTGCTGCTGACACATAAAAATACCAGCTCTTACTTCATCGAGGCCAGGAACCTCGGTGACACATACCTTCCATCCACGATGATTCCAGGTACCTTCTTACAGTCTGCAATGCCAGGAGACATTTAGTATCCACCAGGTCCAATAGCATCAGGAGAGCACTGGTAAACCGCTTCTGTCTACTTCTCTGTTTCCCGAATGTCTGACAGCTGGGTGTGTGACATGCTGCTGCTAGAGCGCAGGAGCGTAAATGCACCCACGCCAAACAGGTAGGGATTTGCAATGCCTGCCATCAAAAGGATGAAATCCCAACTGTATTTGTTTGATATGCCATACATTGCGCATGGCCTTAGCTGTGATGCTTATGTGTATAGTAGGAGACTGCTAAGGCCAGTGGCTGGTTACAGGTAACCAAGACCAACAGCAACCCGGATCCATAACGCTTTATTTTTTTTTATTCAACTAGCCTTATGAGGACTTGTATTTTGTGGGACAAGTTGTACTTTCTAATGGCACCATTTATTATTGCATACAATGTGGTTGGGAAGCTAGAAAAAAAATTCTAAATGGGGTGGAATTGGAAAAAACGCAATTCCGCCATAGCTTTATGGGTTTTGTTTTTACAGCTTTCCCTATGTGGTAAAACTGTTCTGTCTTGGTCAGTATGATTACAATAGGACAATTACCATATTTTTCGCCCTATTAGACGCACCGATGTGTCTTATGGGGTGAATACTAACGAGCGCTTCCATTATGAAAGTGCATATTAGTAAAGGAGTACCGGGAAGCGGTGAATGCAGTGCTCCCCAGGCTCTGTACTCCTCGCTTCCTGGTCTTCCTCAGCCGTTCGCTGTGCTGTGACTGCGCACAGCGTGAGGATGTCGGCGCTCTGTGGCCTCACTCTGTCTGTGCGCATTGGGTCAACGCACAGCACGCAGCAGAAAGAAGAGAAGAGCTGGATGACAGGAGCAGCAGCAGTGTCCAGAGCAGGGGAGGTAAGTTGATTTTTTTTTCTGATCTGAACATGGGGGTCATTCACATGGAGGTCTACCTGTATATTTGACCTCAAATCGATTATTTCCTGCAATTTGGACCTTAAATATCTATAATCGGCTTATGTATATGCTAATATCAGGCCTTATTCACAGTCAGTGTTTTTTGTCAGTAATTTCCATCAGTAATTGTGAGCCAAAACCAAGTGCGGGTCTAAACACAAAATACTGGTGCAGATCTTTCCCTTGTACCTTACTTCTCTGTAGTCAACACTCCTGGTTTTGGCTCACAATCACTGATGGAAAACTCAGACCAAAACACTGACGTGTGAATGCCTTAAATGGATATTGAAGCGTAGGGAAAAAAAATTGTCCTAGGAATTGCACATGCTGTAAAACTAACAAAAGAACTACTCACCTCACCGATCACCAGCTGCTGCAGTTTAGACAGTCGGGTCCCTGCTGCCCCTCACTTCGTGCTAATAGCTTGAAATGGCTGTGAGTGCTGCTTAGTCTATCACTGGCTGCAGCAATGACTTCAGCCTGTGATTGGATCTTTTACAAAATCAGCTTCAAACGTCCCTCTTTGACCAAACAAAAAGTTGGAGGGTATATGAAGGTGTAGTTCTCTCCTCATTTACCTTTCTCCCTATGATGTCTACTGATGCCCTATAATAACAGTCTGGTCATGCTGACAGTTGTAGTTCTTTCTTCATATCTCTATCCCTATGATGTCCACTGATTCCCTATAATAACAGTCTGGACATGCTAGGAGTTGTAGGTCCCTCCTCTTAAACCTATGTTTCTGTAATGTCCTCTGATAGCCCATAATAGCATCGTAGAAATGCTGATCCGTCACAGCTGGTGGCCAGTTATAGGCTGCAACAGTCACGTCCCCTACATCAAAATGGATGTTGATACAGGGGTACTAGGGACCTGTGGAGCCGGAACCAGTGGTTCACAAAAAGTATGATCACCACCTCGGGTCTGGTCACGAGGTGATCCCGCATCATATGTGGTGGGTGACTTCTGGGGTTGCAGGGAAGTTGCTGTGGGGAAAACCTATTTAAAAATTTGCTATGGGGCAATCTCTTTCTAACAAAGCCTGAACCAGCCCTGTACCCTGCATGAATCAAGGGTTCTCAGGAGGTGTGTCCTTTCTAACAACAGTAGCTAGGGCGGTGACAGTTGAAGGATGGTACAGAGCATCTGAGTTCACTTTAGCGATATTACTGAGTCTGATCGAGAAATAAGAAAAATAATACACAGTAGGTGGTGCTATACAGATACATCTTATTGAGCAACATAACGCCTTCAAGGCCCTGCGATTTTCCATTTTTGCATTTTTTAATTTTTTATTCCAAACCTTACTGGAGCTATAACTATTTTTTTATATTTCCGTTCACATGTTTTTTTGTGAGACCAGTTTTCTAATGGCACCATTTAATATTGAAGCTGTGGTGTTCCATTCCGTGCTTCCCTTTTGCAAAAAGATAGAACTATCTTTTTGCGGAACGGACAGATCGCGGCTGGCCCACGGTCGGTGCTCGTGCATTATGGACCGCAATTTGCGGTCCACAGCACGGGCATAGGCAGCACACCTATCAGACAGTTATATCCAGATGACACACTCCCATTAAGTCTTTCCTGCTTCATGGCTCCGGGCTTAGTGTTCAACTCCAGGTCTCTGGCTTTGTGTTCAGCTCTGTTGGTTATTTGCTAATGTACAGGTCTTAGGTCTCTGTGTTCAGTTCAAGGTCACCAGGTCTCTATTCTCCGCTTCAGGTCATTAAGTTCTGTATTCAGCTTCAGCTCTCAGGGTTATGTGTTTCACTCTAGCTTTTGGGCTCTGGGGTAAGCTTCTGGTCTCTGTAATCAGTTTCAGGTCCAGGTTCCAGGCTCAGTGTTCAGCTTTCAGTGTATTTGGTCTTTGCATTCACTTCCAGGTCTCTAGACTCTGTGTTCAGCCCCAAGTCCTGCTGTTAGCTAGGACTCCTCACTGCCCCTGTTGCTCACTGCACTCGAAGACTCCACAAGATCTCCTACTGGCCTCTATAAAAACCAAGGGACACATACTCTAACTTAATACTAGTGGAGACATTGTCTGTGACTTGTAGACTTGGGACAAAAGGGCCAACTTCAGATAGAGAGGTGATGCCTCTAGTTATTTTCAACTCTTGAAAAATTGTGTAGAAGTGTTTAGAATTGTCAGTGTCATATCATCTCTTGAAGCTGAGGACCTTTATCTTCTCTATATCTCCATGACAGTCAATACTGATCACCATAAACTTTAAACAGTCCTGAAGTATATTATAAATTATGTAGATCCAACTCATATTCTGCTGAAATTGATCATATTCCGTCCGCCTGGAAGCTTATCCTTGTTATAGGAAGCATACAGAGAATCCACGTACAATTGCACATAATGCTACTGATTGGATCTATAGTATATTTGAAGACTAGTATCATGTGATCGTGGGCGGGAAGATCCCACTATCGGCGTTGAAACTCCCAGCTGCCTATTTCTGCACTAAGTCCTAATTACTACATAACGGGACACTGTCTGGTTGTGGTGGCCACATGTCCATAGTTTGTTCACTTATTTACTGAAAACAATGTTCATAATTGTTAATATGCAAGACCCCAGTCCAAAAAAATAGCACATTAGATATACTGGAAGTTACTCAGAGATCTTGGTGTAAAGCTTATTTGTAATTCTAACTGCTCCCCAAGGTGGATGCCGAACATCTGCTGGTAGCAAATACCAGGTGTTCTCAATCCCACTTAGGACAAATTTAAAAAGCTGTGTTTTTTTATTAGACTTCTGCCTTGTAAGGGACAAAAGTTCTATAGTTTCCTAATAATGTCAAATGTTCCACCCACTAATAAAGTGCTAACCTAGGGACACAGAGGCCCCAAGGGTTCAGTCATCACAAAAAAGAATCTTCATTGTATCAACATGGTTGGTGGGGTTGGTAAGGAGTATTTTGGATGTCTGTCACAATATATTTCAATAAGATCACTAGTATGAGTCCACCCAGATGGTCAATGTTGCTGCCCTACAGGTCATTATTAGCTGCTTGTGTCATTTCGTTCTTGTTCCTTGTCTGGGTTGCAGACATCTGGGTCAGTCCATGAATCATAAAGGGGTTCAAGAATGCCACATTTTATGCACCATTCCCATGGTGTTATTGTTATACAGTTGCCTCAGTATATCACACCTTATGAAGGTCAGGAGACTTGTGTATAACTTCTCATGGTCAAGAACATTTCTACATCTCATAGTCAGGCAGAATCTCTGTGACTTGTCATGACCTGGTAATATCACTATGGCTTATCATAATCAGGAGATATGTCTGACATCCCTTTGACTTCTTGTGGCCAGAAGATATCTCTGTGACTTCTGATACTCTAGAGAAAGCTCTGCAGCTTCTCATGGTCAGGAGAGATCTCCTATGCTCCAAAAATGAATTTTGTTACCATGTATTGATCACCTCACATTAGAAAATTCTCACAATTTAGCATTCAACATTGGAGGAGATGATCTGGTGATGGATAGACATCATTTCCTATCATTACACTTCTCTTTTGTCTTGTTCTTATTCCATAGACTGGAGATATTTGCTTGGGTCTTGTTTCTTTGGAGATTGAGCAGCTAAAGACCTTAAATGACAGGGCTGATTACACAAAAATGCTAATTAGTAGAAAGATGAGAGTGGCCACAACATTAAAATAGAATACAATGGAAAGGGTATGATTGATCAGACTGTAAATATGTGGTGATTGCAGCTGTATGCAGCTCTACTAGATAGAATCATTCTCATTATGCATTGAAGCCTATTTTCACTAT
Source organism: Bufo gargarizans (assembly GCF_014858855.1). Taxonomy (NCBI): domain Eukaryota; kingdom Metazoa; phylum Chordata; class Amphibia; order Anura; family Bufonidae; genus Bufo; species Bufo gargarizans. The sequence goes on from NC_058081.1 coordinate 531,596,083, forward strand.
TTCTGCCCCTATCATAGTATAGGAATGGAAAATTATTCTTAAAACCCATAGAAAGAAGGCTTTAAATCTCTGTCTTCAGGTCTTCTCTAAAGAGTGGCCCAGTAAAAGATACATTTCCCTCTTATCTTAAGCTTCTCCTTGACCAGAAAACAATTTGTCTACTCCATATTTGGACATTTGCAAACAGTTCAGAACCTTCCGGGCCTCACAGCTTCTAGAATGAACAGCAGCCTGGATCTAGACTCAGTCTTCTAAAAGGTTCAGGGGTCTTTCTAAAGCGCTTTTCACTGCAGTGCATACTGAATCCATACACAGAAGCCATATATGCAGTGTACTGATTCTGATTTGTACAATACTCGCTGCAGTGAGCACCGTACTGGCAGGAGCACACATAGCTGCTCCTGCCTGTGCCCACTGCGATGCAACCTTTGCATAGCACATTGGTGTAGGATGCCTTGCACTGATGTGCTATGCCAGGCTTTAGCACAACAGAGCGAGTACAGGCAGGAGCACTGATTTGCAATCTGGAGTTCCTGCCTGTTGCCGCTTTGCTAATGCCTGGCATAGAACATTGGTACGGGGTATCCTGCACCACAGTGCTATGCAAAGTTTTCAGAGGAGTGGGCACAGGCAGGAGCAGCTATGTGTGCTTCTACAGGTATAGTGCTCACTGCAGCGCATATTGTAGATGTGCGTAAACTGTGTATATGGCTGTAATGTACAGATTCTCTATGGTCTGCAGTGAAAAGTGCTGTAGACAGGCTCTAACGTCGGGGGCCTGTTTTGCTGGTAAAACAATAAAATCTATTAATACAAAAATATAAAAAAAATATTTGTATTATATTATTTAGGTAATTTCTAACAGTTTTAAAAAATGTTTATAGGTTTAGGTACACTTTAAGGTCAGCAGTCTGATTCTAGTTTATCTTCTAGATACTATTCTTCTGCAATTTTATGTTAGTCTCGGTCCTTTACTAGTCTGGTTCTAGGTTCAACAGTCCAATAGTCTGGATCTAGATACTGTTCTCCAGTTTTCTTCTAGAACCTGTCCTTTATCAGTCTAGTTCTAGGCTGCAATTCTCTTCTTGAGTATTATGAACGTGCACATGGCTTCTCCTGCAGGAGGCAATATTGACCCAATGGCCCTGCTCCTTCTTCTCAGCAGATGTCACTGGAAACAGTAAGTGACAAGAGGAGGCTCTGCTGCATGCTGCAGAGTGAATGGCTTCTCTGAGTATTTTGGTAGGGGCTCCATGCATCTAAATCTGTACACATTACTGCCCCCTTATGGTCTCACATAGATTGGAGTGTTTTGTGATTTCACGCTCACTCGTCCCAATAGTAGGAGATGAGTGCACTATATCTGGCTAGAGAGTGGGAGCAGTCTCTTCTGCAGCTGCTAATAATGATGCCAAGTAATGATTTCCCCAGAGCTGCTCTGATCTATGGCCACTAGCAAAGAGCAAATGCTCCAAAGTCTGCAAACATTACCCTGGAGGCGGAAGCTGCAGCTTGGTGTCAGAACAAGCCCATCATACTGATCGCCTCAGCTACAAGAGTTATGCCCGGGTACAAGAGGGAGCGCTAACATTCTAATGAAACAGCTGAAAGGTAACATTTAACAATTCTCCAAACTCAATAAGATAAACAGCAAATTACAGGATTCAATGTTGAGAGGAGAAACATCGATCCCAGCGTCAAAAATTAATCTGCCTGAGAGTGACCTCTGCTCCAGTCCGGGGGAGCGATGGAGAGGCATAGACTGGGCCCGCGTCTCTTCACCTCCAGGCGAGGCCCTGATTACAATCTCCACTGAGATGCTCTTATGTTGGGAGCGCAAAGCAAAATTGGAATCAATACTTTCCAAAAATAATTGGAGGAAAATCTTCACAGGTTGTTTGCGCAGAACATGTGAGGCCGTTCACTTCTGCTGCTTCTTCCTGGGGCTGAGACCTGGGGAGGAATCAGTTCAAAGGTGTCCCTGGGTAATTGTTGTGTTCACCTTGTATTTGCCAATCTTTACCCCCAGCCGGTGGCTTATCTGTGGCTGCTTCACAATGCTGAGGCTTCAAGCTGCTCTTAACCCTTGAGAAGCAGAGAACAGGCAGCAATGCATTATTATTATGATGGTGAATCTGCCATCAATGCAGTCCAGGTATGACAATGTTGTAATAGTCTCATCTTCAGAATTGATCACTGGACCCAGTTTCATGTAAACCTCACTATCAGGTAATGTGTGCTGCAGGCGTGTTGTCTGGTTTGGGCTGCTATTGCCTGCGGTGTTGTATGTACCAAGTAGTTGATCTGTTCTGGAATCTCATGTTTTCTCCTCTTCATCCATGGTAAGTGAGACATCCCCACCCTGGTTCGATCAGTGGGGCAGACACATCAGAGCCTCTCCTATCTGAGAAAAATGATGAAGATGCTACTTGCCTGAAGAAACTGCCCAGGAGGACACAAATACTGCGCCGTACATACCAAACAATACACATAAAATGAAGCAACAATTACAAATACATATAAATAAATCTCAACAAAACAATTAAAACCTATAAAAAATACCACCCTCACATGCCTTGCTAATATCTATACAATATCACTCAGGACAATTGCGTACTTTCACACTTGCGTTGTTTGATTCCGGCAGGCAGTTCCGTTGCCTGAACTGCCTGCCTGATCAGGCAAACTGTATGCAAACGGATGTCATTTTTTCTGACTGATCAGAAAAATGCCTGATCAGTCAGAAAAATGCATTGCAATACCGGATCCGTTTTTACAGTGTCATCAGGCAAAACGGATCCGTTTTTTCCCCCCTCATTTTTAAAGGTCTGCGCATGTGCAGACCGGAAGGACGGATCCGGCATTCCAGTATTTTGAATGCCGGATCTGGCACTAATACATTCCTATTGAAAAAAATGCCGGATCCGGAATTCAGGCAAGTCTTCAGTTTTTTTCGCCGGAGATAAAACCGTAGCATGCTACTGTTTTCTCTTTTGCCTGATCAGTCAAAATGACTGAACTGAAGACATCCTGATGCATCCTGAAAGGATTTCTCTCTATTCAGAATGCATGGGGATATGCCTGATCAGTTCTTTTCCGGTATAGAGCCTCTGTGACGGAACTCTATGCCGGAAAAGAAAAACGCTAATGTGAAAGTAGCCTTAGGTAAAAAATTATTCTTACTGTATATCAGTCCATACTGCAGCAAAACTGTATATACCTATTACAAAAAGGACTACGCTGTCCAACTGAGGTCTGTTGGAGCGGATGAACTACATTGACCACAATTACACTTAGCTTTTTAATCACCTTCTGTTGAACAGCACCTTCCAGGTTTTCCGAGCATCAGCTAACTACACTTTTGCTTTCTGAATCAACTTGTTAAAACGGTTTTCCAGGATTTTATAACTCATGCCCTATCCTCTGGATAAGATAGGCCATTACTTATTCAGAGGATATCAGTATATAATCGGTGGGGGTCCAACACCCGGGAACCCCGCTTATCAACTGTTTGAGAAGGCACCGGCCGGCGCTCCCGTGAGCACCGCTGCTTTCTCGCAGCTTGCCAAGCACAGTGCTGTATATTGTATAGAGGCCATGCTTGGTATGACACCCAGCCCCATTCAGTTGAATGGGGCTAAACTCTGCCTAGGCCACATGACCAATGAACGTGTCGTCACTGGCCTAGGAGAAGCTGTGAGAGCCACTGCCTTCTCAAACAGCTGATTGGCGGGTGTCCCCCACCGATCAGATACTGATGACTTATCCGGAGGGGAAGAGCAATGAGCTTTACTGAGGTGTTCTTGACAAATAACACTTGTGAGGATACGGTCAATCACTTCAGGGTATAAACACAATCTTTCTGTAGGCTGTATATGGAAAAGCAGGCTGAATAGTAACTATCTCAGAGTCTCTGTCTATAAAATCCAGACAACTGCCCAAATTGACAAAAGGCATGCCATTCTGTTCTCATTAACTCTTTCTGCAATTCCTGGGCTGAAAGATGCTAGTCTTAGATTGGGAGGCCAATCCATCTCCAAAGTGTGGTGGGCGCCAAAGCAATATACCCTTTTGACAAGCAGCAAAGTCTAAGTTGTGTGTTACCTTTGCTATCATGCAACGTCCCTTTTACTCGTAAAGAGTCTTGCTATCAGACACAGTAACTTTTAGTCCTTCTCTCAGAATTTTGGTGCTTGTTCTCAGCCTGAAGGGATGAAGGATACATGTAGTAGACCTCACACTTTGACTGCCTAGGCCAGGCTCCCTGGATGAGGCAATCAGACTACATAGCTCCCCTAACTCAGAGGGGACAGGGCCAGCCTTCCTCCAACTGAGTAGGGCATGTGTAAGCCATGTACCGGGGTGGGCTCCCCAGGATACAGTGAAGTCACGAACGAGGAAAGCAACCCCAACATCAGCTTTTGCCAAAACAGAATTTTACTTAAATGTGGCAATAAACACATCCACAAATACTGAGAACATACAATATATAGCACAGCGCCCTCCGATGGATGCAGGAGGAAAAAGCAGTAATTTACCTACTGGCGGGCACAACTAAACTGAGGCACTTTACCTGTTATTATTACCCTAAAAGCATAAGAATTGGGTGTGTGGTACTGGCAAGCCTGCGGTGCAGCACAACAGCTTACAATCTTACCCAGATCTACAGTATTCCCCCTCCCCTAACTGATCCTGTAGCACAGGCCTGAGTATTCCTTCTGAGCAAAACGCCAGCCTGGCTTGAGTTTGTGGGAATTTTATCAGCTCTCCAATGTGAAAAGTCACTTTAAGTTATGGAGCCCTTGCAATGAACAGTAGTAACACTTGTGGCCTGACACAAACAGGGACCCTAACTACCTCCAGGCCTGGTCCTAGTCCCCAGGCGCCACCACTGTAATGAGGTGCGTGCACGATCTTACTGAGCCAGGTCTGCTCTGCATCTGCTGGTGACTCTGAAAAGAACAAATGCCTCTCCAACAAGCATGCGGTACCGCAGTGTATGTAGTTTTGCTCCTCAGCTCTCATCAGCGTTCCTGGAAGCATTCCTCGTTCCTCTGGACAGGATCAGGGTCTTGAACACAATCAGCTTCACTTAGCTGCAGCTCTGGTCACTCTCACTCTCTGAATGTCATCGGATTCACTGCTCACACAGTTCCTCGGTGTCTTTCACAGCCTCACTATATATATGATGGCTGCTGCCTTCCTCTCAAGACTTGTAACTCCACCCCCTGAGAGTTCCCAACATCACTTGAAATGCAGTCTGTTGCTGTGCTTAGGAAACAGCGGCATCTTGTGGCCAAACAGCAGAATGTCAGTCCAGATCATTTAACTTAATTTAAACAAACACAATGTTCAGACAATGCCATCTGTTTCCCCATCTCACACATGATAACTAAACTGTTTTCCTTTTTTCCGTTATTGGAATCATATACATGTCATAGGAAAGTAGATTAACCCAAAATAGTAAACATTAACCCATTAAGCAGTAAATTAGAATAGCTATCCGTTAAAAAACTACCCCCCACAGCTGGGCATTTTAGTGCTATTGAAATAGGAAAAAAAAGTATTTGCACCCCTTTGTCTAAATTTTGAAAACTCAATTGCTATTAGAAAAGGGACTCGATGGGACAGAAGACCTTAATATTACTACCTTCATCTACTTTCTATACAGCTTTTTGGAGAACCATCATATGCAGTCTTTTTTTTTTAATTAAATATCTCTTTATTGCCCTCATCTCAAAAATCATCATCTATAGATTGGATAAAAATTACATTTTTTGAGCCATCAGAAAAAGATGAAAAACATTCCAATCTTATTTTATACATACCCAAATATTTTTACTCCCAAATTACCCACCCACCCACCTCCCTTAAGGGGGGGGAGGGAGACGTGTAATACAAAAAAAAAAAAAAAAAAAAAAAAAACCGTCTATCCAGCCCTAAAATAACCACCTCTTCCATATTTCATCCGTAGTTTTTCCTTTTCTACTATGGCCCTCCATCACCCGTTCTTCTTTAATCAAGTCCTCCACTGCTTTTTTCCACTGCCGAACTGTTGGAGGGTCGACCCCTACCCATTTCTTAAGTCTTAAGAGTCTAGCTTGAAATAGCACCTTACTCAGGACCATACTTATATCTCTATTTAGACCCAGGTGTTCGGTTGCCCCCAAAATACACGTCATCGGGTCTTCTGATATTTGAACCTTCAAAATTCGATATATGGTATCTGTTATTTCTGTCCAATATCTAAACAATCTGGGGCATCTCCAAAAGCAATGCATTAAGTCAGCTCTCTCTCCCCCACATTTTACACAATCATCCGAGGCTCTAACACCCATTCTTTTCAGTATCCATGGGGATCTATGCAACCTATGGACCACAAAAAATTGTGAAATCTTATGTGAACCCCTATTTGAGACTCGAGAATAATTCTTTAATGCATCGTTCCATTTTTCTTCCGTAAAGAATTCCAGTTCATTCTCCCATTTTTTCCTAGCTAATATTGTGACCCGTTTCTTTTTCCCCCCCATCAGTATCTTATATCTTTTTGCCGTTATTCCTCCTCTTTCCCCCAGATTAGTAAATTTGTGTAATAGCTCAGATCTTTCCATCTTATATTTATCCTCTTGCATACCTGACCTCAATGCATTCCTAAGCTGAAAATATTTATATATGTCATTATGCGGTATACCAAACTCTCTAACCATTGTATTAAAATCTTTCAATTTACCCTGCTCAAATATCTGGTTTAAGTATTTCATCCCATTTTTTTCCCAGTCTATATACATTTTAATCCCCTGCAGTTCCTTAAGGTTAATATTTTTCCATATAGGTGTGTATTGCAAAAACTCTTTAATCTCTAGTATTTTTTTAATCTCCACCCATATGTATTCCATTAAGTTTAAAACTCTATTTCCAATACTATTTCTCCCCAATGTACCCGATTCCAACACCTCTAAAAAGTTCCATTCTTCTTTCCATCCCAGTCTGTTTACTACCTGACTACCCACCAACCCATTTAAACTACTCTTTATTTGACCATATTGTGTGATTATATAATAAAAAAACCAATTCGGAACTGCGAGTCCACCTTCTCTCACTGGGAGCTGAAGTATCTCTCTCTTTATTCTGGGAATCTTACCTTTCCAAACGAAATCTCCCATTAACCTATCAAGCAATCTAAAGGTATCCTGCGACAACCTGACTGGGGCATTTTGAAGGACATATAGTATTTTAGGGAGAAAAACCATTTTTATTAAGTTTACCCGACCCTGTATTGAAATTGGTAATCTACGCCAGACATGTATTTTGGCCCTAAGTTCTTTTATTAGGGGAAGTACATTTAATTTTTCATATTCTCCTATGTTTCCGGAGATTTGTATCCCTAAATATTTAAAGTTTTCTTGTTTTCCCAACACCTGCACCTTTAAAGACCCCTGTGGTTGTGCATCTCCCAACATCAACATATATGATTTCCCCCAATTAATATTTAATCCAGAAAAACAACCAAACTTATCTATTATATCAATAACTCTATCAAACTGGTCTCCAGTATTGTGCATAAATAATAAAATATCATCCGCGTACATTAACAATTTTTCTTCCCCACCCTCATAGTGAAAGCCCTTAATTTCCCTATCGTTTCTTATTATACATGCCATAGGTTCGATCGCGATAGCGAATAATAGTGGAGAGAGAGGGCATCCCTGCCTAGTGCCCCCGTATAGGGCAAGGGGCAGGGACAAGCTCCCATCCACCATCACTCTGGCCCCGGATCCTGATATATTAACTGTATCCATCTTATAAATCCTTCCCCTATACCGACCCTTTTTAATACTGCCCATAAATATTCCCATTCAATACAGTCGAATGCCTTTTGGGCATCCAATGATAGTACGGCTTTCTCCCCCGCTTCTGTTCTATTAGCTTCTATCATATGCAGTCTAAAGAGACTGTGCTTACCCTTGGAGGTGCCTGTGTCTATCAATTGCACAAATCCACAGAGAAACTGGCATTTATGTTCAAAACCCACCAGATCCCATCATAATCAATGGGGATCCTGCAGAGCCCACTGCTGTTTGGTTATGCCGGATATGTTGCACTCCGTTAGTCTATTCCTTGGCTAGAACAGTCTACTGGTGTGCTAGTGGCCTGTGCCCACCCCTGTCCCACTTCCCCAAGCTGGCATGGGCGGCACATCACTTATTTTGCCTTGTTTGTTGCTATGTTGGAGGTTCTGGCCTACGTGCCCTACTCTTGTCACCAGTAGTAGGTCCAGCCGCTGGCATCCTACATTGCTCGACTTGCTCCAGACAAGGCCTGCGCTTTCCTATTGGACCTCCCTGTAGTGCTCTTAGGGTGGACATGCACTTCAAGGATTTTAAAGGACCAGCACATGCCATAGTTTTCCCCAGCCAATAGCTGGACACTTCAGGGTATTTAAGATACCTTCCCTTACGGCATGGTGCCTCAGCTTTAGGTTATCGAGCTTGCTAGCCCTTAGTAAAGGTGTGCTGTTCTGTTTGTCCGCCCATTTATTGACCTCTGCCTGTTTACCAATTGTGACCCTCCACTGACTGATCTGAGCGTAACCTATGTACCGTATTGACTCTTTGTCACCTGCCCTGACCTCGGACTAGTTGCACGGATTCGAAGAAACTCTGCCTGCCCTTACCCCAGCTTGTCTTCTGACTAAGAGTATTCCCTGACTCTCAGTGCTTTTCACCGGGGTCTCTGACTTTTGGGGGTCAGCTGCCAACCACTCTGGGACTATTCCAAAAGGTAGCGGCTTGGTGGCTCACCTGAAGCAAAGTCCAGATCCCCCTCTAACCCTAGGGGTTTAATAGTGAATACTAGGGGACTGCCAGGGTAATGCCCTTAGGACTAGCATAATGTCAAACCAAATGGTTGGTGCAGTGGTTCCACACCCACTGCCCGCAACAACCAGAGTACACAACTGAGATGTAAACGAAGGCTAACATAAAAGAAGCTCACATACAGTAGGCCCTCAGGAGACTACTTAGGGGCTTTTTCATCCATTCTATTAGAGTGATTTTACTTATAAAATATACAGTAGAGAACATTAACAAGCCAAAGACAAGTTCAAATATACGATGAGGTATCCTTACCTGTGTATTAGTGGAAGTCTCAAGTGTTGCACTGTGTTCCAAGAAAACCTGTGTTAAGGCATAGTTGTAGTGTTATTATTAAACAGAAAGGGCACTGTGATAGCCACACAGTTACTTGTGGCCATACTCCTGTGTTGCACAGAGTATGATGTGATGTGGATGCTGCTTGCTCATAGTCTTGAGTAGTCGGGAATACACAAAAGGTATTAATGTAATGGTATAGCCCCTCTTACGTTCCCAAGACATCACCTCTCCCCACTCCTCTCAGTTCTCTCCCCCACCCTACACTTCTCATTTTACTTCCCCTTTCTCCTTACTACTCCTTTAACCTTTCATTTCTCACTTCTTCCCACACTTCTCCTCCACCCTTCCCAGACTTCTTATTTCCTCTACCCTTTCTAAACCTCTCCGCGCTCTTGCCTCTTTCCAAATTTCTTCACTCTCCTCATACCTCCTTTTCCCTGTCCTGTCATTTTCCCTCTCTCCCTTCCTCAACTTTTCCTCTCCCTCTTGCCCTATCCACTTTTCTGTCACCCATCTCTACTCCTCTGCCCCATGTCTTTCCTCTCCTCAGACTTCCACTCCACTCCTCTCCCCAACCCAGACCTCTCCTGTCCCCTCTCTCCACTGCAGATCTCTCTCCATACCTCCTTTCTCTAGACTGCTCATCTACTCTCACCTTCTTCTTACCATAGGTCATCTATCGCCAGACTTCTCTTCTCCCCTGACCTCTCCTCACACCTCTACTCCTTTCTATGTTCCCCACACCTTGCTTGTACCGAATAGTGTCGATCAAGCACCAAAGGGAGCGAGGGCCTGCTGCTGATCTGACCATCTAAAACATTAGGGGTGAGGGTCTGCTGCTGATCTGACCATTTAAAACATTAGGGGTGAGGGCCTGCTGCTGAGCTAACCATCAAAAAATTATGGTTGAGGGTCTGCTGGTGAGCTGACTCTCTAAAACATTAGGGGCGAGGGCCTGCTGCTGATCTGACAATGGAAAAAATTTAGGGGCGAGGGCCTGCTGCTGAGCTGACCATCGAAGAAATTATGGGCGAGGGCCTGTTGCTGAGCTGACCATCGAAGAAATTATGGTTGAGGGCCTGCTGCTCAGCTGACCATTAAAAAAAACTATGGTTCAGGGTCTGCTGCTGAGCTGACTCTCTAAAACATTAGGGGCGAGTGCCTGCTGCTGATCTGACCATCGAAAAAATTATGGTTTAGAGCCTGCTACTGAGCTGACCATCGAAAAAATTATGGTTAAAGGCCTGCTGCCTGAGCTGACCATCGAAAAAATTATGGTTGAGGGCCTGTTGCCGAGCTGACCATCTAAAACATTAGGGGTGAGGGTCTGCTGTTGAGCTGACTCTCTAAAACATTAGCGGCTAGTGCCTGCTGCTGATCTGACCATCTAAAACATTATGGGCGAGGGCCTGCTGCTGAGTCGACCATCTAAAACATTAGGGGCGAGGGCCTTCTGCTGATCTGACCATGGAAAAAATGATGGTCGAGGGCCTACTGATGAGCTGACCATCTAAAAAGTTATGGTTGAGGGCCTGCTGCTGAGCTGAACATTGAAAAAATTATTGTTGAGGGCCTGCTGCTGAGCTGACCATCGAAAAAATTATGGTTGAGGGCCTGCTGGTGAGCTGACTCTCCAAAACATTAGGGGCGAGTGCCTGCTGCTGATCTGACCATGGAAAAAATTATGGTTGAGGGCCTGCTGCTGAGCTGACCATTGAAAAAATTATGGTTGAGGGTCTGCTGTGATCTGACCATGGAAAAAAGTATGGTTGAGGGCCTGCTGCTGAGCTGACCCTGTAAAACATTAGGGGCAAGGGCAGCCTAATAAGCATGTTGATATGATGGAGGAGGAGGAGGAGGAGGAGGAGGAGGAGGAGGACGAGAAAAGGAAGATTGAAATATATACAATTTTTTGTGGTGGAAGGGGTGCATGGGCATACAGTATATTTAATACACCATAAAAGCTACATTTAAAGTGCCTTTATGTTCATCCGCTTTCCTCTGGTGGAGTAGCGAAGAAGTCAGGGGCAATCCATGCCTTGTCTGCTATGTACTCCTTCACCATCTTCCAAAACTTTTCTCTCCTTGTGACACTAGGCCGCGCATCAGGGTAAGGTTGCTGGAGGGGTGTCATAAAACTGTCCCAGGCCTTGGAGAGTGTTGCCTTGCCTCTGTTGGAACTGCTGTGTGTTCCCCTCATCTCCCCTCCTCAGTTGCCCAAGGAACTACGTACTCTGCAGCCATCGTTGTCAGCTGGAAATTTATTGAGCAATTTTTCCACAAGGACCTTCTGGTATTGCACCATTTTGCTTGTCCTCTGCACCACAGGAATGAGAGATGAGTTCTCTTTGTAGCGGGGTCGAGAAGAGTGAACAACCAGTAATCGGTGTTGGCCAAAATGCATATAACGTGAGGGTCACGGGCAAGGCAGCATAACATAAAGTCAGCTATGTGTGCCAGAGTCCCAACAGAAAAGACTTCGCTGTCCTCATCAGGAGGATGACTCTTAATCTCCTCATCCTCTTCGCCCCATACACGCTGAACAGATGGAATAAACCTGCTGTGGGTACTACCCTCTGTAGCAGAGGCAACCATCTCCTCCTCATTATTCAATTCAAGCTGAGAAGACGAATGGAGGGTGGTCTGGCTATCACCCTGTGTCTTCCCCTAGTTCCACCTCTTCCACATGCAAAGCGTCCTCCTTCATTGTGAGCAGCGAGCGTTTCAGTAGACACAGAAGTGGGATGGTTACGCTGATAATAGCGGCATCGCCGCTCACCATCTGTGTTGATTCCTCAAAGTTGCGTAAAACCTCACAGAGGTCAGACATGTGAAGAGTGGAAGCTGACTGGAAAGGCAATGACCATGTCGCAGCTGTTCCACTACTGCCCTCTGCTGCTCACAAAGCCTGGCCAACATGTGGAATGTGGAGTTCCAGCGTGTGCTGACGTCACACAACAGTCGGTGAGCTGGCAATTGCAAACGCCGCTGCAACATTGCCAGATCGGCGGCAGCTGTAGATGACTTTCAGAAATGGGCACACAAGCAGCGCACCTTCATCAGTAGCTCAGGGAAATTGGGGTAGGTTTTGAGAAACCGCTGAATCACTAAGTTGAACACGTGGGCTAGGCATGGTATGTGTGTGAGCTTGCCAAGCTCCAAAGCCGCCACTAAGTTATGACCATTTTCAGACACAACCATGCCTGGTTCTAGGTTGAGTGGTGAGAGCCACAGCTCAGTCTGGTCTCTTATCCCCTGCCACAGCTGCGTTGTGCTGTTTGTCACCTAAACATATTAGTTTCAGAACGGCCTGTTGCTGCAGTGCTACATTGTGTCTAGCTACTGACTGATGGCTGACTGATGCTGCAAGGTGATAATTCAGAGGTGGAAGTGGAGGAGGAGAAGGGGGGGTTGCAGCCACTAATGTAGGTGGTGGCGGAAATCTTGATCGAAGTTGGGCCCCGCAATCCTTGCCGTCGGTAGCACCTGTGCCATCCCAGGGAACGAGTCGCTCCCTGCCTCCTCAATGTTCACCCAGTGTGCCGTCAGGGAAATGAAGTGTCCCTGGCCACAAGCACTTGGCCATGTGTCACTCGTTAAGTGGACCTTTCCAATAACTGCATTGGTCAGGGCACGGGTGATGTTACAGAACACATGCTGGTGTAAAGGCGGGGACGGCACACTGGGAAAAATAGTGGCGGCTGGGGACTGAGTAACAAGGGACTGCCGCCACCATCAGGCTGCAGAAAGCCTTTAGTGTCCACAAGCCTAAATGGCAGCATTTCCAGGGACAGCAATTTGAAAAGGTGCGCATTTAGTGCTATGGCCTATGAGTGGCTGAGTATTTGCGTTTTCGTTCTAAGGCCTGGGATATGGACATCTGTACACTGAGCTGGGACACAGAAGTGGATGTGCTAGCTGATGGTGCTTGCGAAGGTCCAGGTGCTGAGCAGGAGGCATCCGGGCCTGCGTCTTGGACAGGGGATTAGCCAGCACGTAACACAGGGGAAGAGGAGGCAGTGGTGTTACCCGCAGACACTGATTGTGGATCCAGGCATTCGGCCCACCTATTAGGGTGCTTTGATGCCATGTGGCGGATCATGCTGGTGGTGGTGAGGTTGCTAGTGTTCACGCCCCTGCTCATTTTGGTACAGAACAGGTTGAAAATGACAATTCTTTTATCGTCCGCACTTTCCTCAAAAGACCGCCAGACTGCGGAACACCTATCCCTTGGAAAGGGAGATTGTCGCAAGGGGGTGCTCCGGGGAACAGTTGCGGGCCTGTTTGGTGTGGCCCGCCTTCTTCCTTTTGCCACCCCACTGCCTCTTCCAGCCTGTTGCGGTGCTGAAGATCCCTCCCTCTCTGTACTGCTGTCCTCGCTCGGCTTGCCACCTTCCCAGTTGGGTCAGTGATTTCCAGCACCTTCTCTTCCATTTTCTCACTCTGGTCATCCTCCTGACTTGTTGACCTAAAAACAACCTCACTTATTGACAACTGTGTCTCATCCTCATCATCAACCTCTTGAGACACTAATTGCTGTTGACTTATGGGCAACTGTGTCTCATCATCATCATCCACCTCGTGAAACACTAATAACACCGTCATCTTCTTGTGACTGTGGATGCTCAAGAGTTTGGGCATCGGTGCATGCAATCTCCTCAGGTCCCTCTTCAAGCGGGCTTGGTGAAAGGTCCAAATCAAGGAATGGCGAGGAAAAGAGCTCCTCGGAATATCCAAGTGTGGGATCACTTGTTTGGCAAGACTCTCCATGGTGGGAAGAAGGAGGATCAGGGTGAGGATTCTGTTGACCATACTCTTGGCTACTGAGACTGGACTTTGTAGAAGACAGGGTGGTGCTTAACCTACTGGAAGCATTATCTGCTGCAATCCCACCGACCACCTGGTCGCACTGGTCTGACTTCGAGAGTGGTGTTCTGTACCGCCCTGCAAACTGGGACATGAAGCTAGGTATTGTGCATGAGTGTGTTTCTTGTGCTCTTACAGCAGGCACAGTTTCCCCGCGCCAAGGGCCACGGCCAGTTCCCCGTCCCTTACTGCTCGTCTTCTGCATATTAAATGTTATATATGCTTGCAAGTATGTCACACGTACAGTAGCACAGGTTTTGTAAGTGTATGCGCAAATAAATTAAACTGAATGTCACTGATATTTAGGATGTGCAACCATTATACAGGAGATGTAGTGCCCGTAATGTCGCTGCCACCAGCAGCAAAAAAATTTGACTGAATGTCACTGATATTTAGGATGGGCAAACATTATACAGGAGATGTAGCGCAGGTAATGTCGCTGCTGTCACCAGCAGCTAATAAAAAATTGCAGGGAATATCACTGATATTTATGATGCGCAAACGTTATACAAGAGATGTAGCGCAGGTAATATTGCTGTTGTAACCAGCGGCTAATAAAAAAATTACAGGGAATATCACTGATATTTATTATGCGCAAACATTATACAGGAGATGTAGCGCAGGTAATGTCGCTGCTGTCACCAGCGGCTAATAAAAAATTACATGGAATATCACAGTTATTTGGGATGCGCAAACGTTATACAGGAGATGTAGCGCAGGTAATGTAACTGTCCGCATCGGACACCGTCTACGGAAAAAGTACACTGGATGTCACAGATATTTTTAGGCTGCGCACAAGTAGAGATGTAGTACAGATAATGTCGCTGTCTGCAGCGGCCAAACAATTGCAAGCTATTTAGCGCAGGTTGCGCTAAAAATATATATTGCTGCCAGATAAAACAATAGTCCTTAAAAGGACTTTTGGGTCTCTAATCGCATGCAAATTTAGCGCAGGTTGCGCTAAAAATATACATTGCTGCCAGACACCACAATAGTCCTTAAAAGGACTTTTGGGTCTCTAACACCAACCCTGCCTAACCAAAAAATAAAATTTAATTCCCTACACTATCTGTCCCTTCTACAGAACAGCTCTTCCTTACTAACACTGAGCAGAACCACGTGTCATCGGGTGCTTTATAGCACCCGAAGACGCATTCCAGCCAGGCAATCACTGTAATGCCAGTAACCAACATGGCTACGGCATTAGGGTCCATTCACACGTCCCCAATTCTGTTCCGCATTTTGCGGAACGGAATTGCAGACCCATTCATTTCTATGGGGCCACATGATGTGCTGCCCATATCCATAATTGCTGATCCGCACTTCCGGGTCCGCAATTCCGTTCCCGCAATTGCCGGTGGATCCGCAAAACACACACGGACGTGTGAATGGACCCCTTACAGTGAGTGGCAGCACTTACCTGCATGTTTATTGGCTGCGTAGCAGCCAACAAATGTGAGGGGAGGAGACTTGAGCATGGCGCTCGAGCACACTTGGTATTCGGCCGAACACCACAATGTGCCGAGCATCGCGATGCTCGAGCAGAACTGGTATTCGGCTGAGCATGCTTGATCAACACTACCCACCGCCCCTTTTATCCACAGACCACTCCTCTCATCTCTAACTTTCCCTCTACTCATACCTCTCCATGCTCCACTTTCCCCTACCTCTCCCCTCTTCTCCTCTACAGTTTCTGGATCTCATTCTTCCCTGCATAGAGTAAAAGTCGACTCCAGCATGTTCTACTCCTTGCCTGGTGCAAGTGCCCAGGAGAAGTAGTAACCTCCACCCTATGCAGACCTCCCAAGTGTCCCTCTTTTGAAGGGACACTCCCTCTTTTTTTCCCATGTCCCTCTTTGATCCTTAAATGTCCCTCTTTTTGACCTGGGGAATTAATGCATAAATGTGCATCAATATATTTACTAAATTGCTCCTTACTAAAGTGTCTGTATGGTTTCTACCTGTATATTAGACCAAAACTTCATTATTTTGTGCAATTTCTACCTTAAAATATCTATAATCCGATGATTTATGTGCTAATATTTAAATGGACATTGAAGCACCGAAGCTCCTGCGGTTGGGGAACTTACACTCACCTCACAGATCCCCGACTGCTGCGGCTGTGACGGGGGTCAGTTATTATGCTTCTTGCCGTGATGCATGCCGCACATATTGTCCCACTTTGCGATTTTCAAAAGTTGGGAGGTATGCCTATGTGATTTATATATTCCTCTCACATCACACCCAGCACTGCAGCTGGCACAGTACAGAGCCAGGTCATTTCGTATGGTTGGCTCCTGGCATCACATAAATACCCAACAATTGGCGGGAGGCCGTTTGGCGGAGACATAGAAAATTAACAGGGCTGAGAGGCCGAGAGAAGTCTTTCCTGGGGGGCAGCTGTCACCTATAGTCAAAGCAATTTCAGAATTTATCCAAATAAGAAATGTTGCTGCAAGCATCACTTTCTATGGTAATTCACTTCATGGGACTTTAATATTAATATGTGATAAACAGTATGGCGGCTCCTAATGCTGGAGATGATGGCGCCAATAGCACAGCTCTCATGTTATCAAAACAGTATTCAAATGTAGGGAGGGTGCTGACTCCCCCGGTCTGAGACCGCGACTAATGGCTGCATCTCAGGAGGCCTATCTCTCTCCACACAGTTAACCTATAAGTGGCCACGCAGAGTGGAGGAGGCTGGACCTCCAAGGGCCTGCCACATATTGTACTCATAGCCCAATACTGTGGGAAAACCATTGTAAAACTGTCTACACGTTTTGCTGGGGAGGGATGAGGGGGGTAAACAGTGTTTTTTTTGCACATTACAAACATTTCAGCAAGACTAAAAACGAGCGGGAGGTGGAGAAGACAAAATATTCTCCTGCGGGATCTCATGAGTCACAGTCAGATGCTTGTTTAATCCCCCAGAGGTGTGATTACCACACAACCATTTCTGTAACGTAGAGAAATGTCACGGCTCCGGCCTTCACTGGTGAGAGGACAGAACATCGGGAATTAGTAAAATTGTAAATGAAATATAATAATCTTCATTTCTGTCCCCAGAGGAAATTTGCGGATTTGTTTTGTCAGAGGCCACATTAAATGTAATAAGATTTGTCACTTGCTGTTCCTGATTGTTCTGCGGATGCTGAGAGTGCGCCACTTACCGCTCCGGAGCCGAGGATTTAGGTTTGTGGCAGGAGGATAAATCACTCGTACTTTGCGTTCTGCTCTTGTTTGTTCTTGTGCCTTTTGTGATGCAATAATCCGGCTAATGACTCAGTGCTGGAGTGCAGGTAACATTCCCAGGCCACCAGCTTTACAGATTAACGTTTACCGTACCGGCTCTGCTGAGCCAAGGAAACTGGAGATGTCTTCATAAGTTTTAGATCAACAATGTGGTCTGAGACTATACCTTGTAGTGTTACAATAAACAGCACTGCTACTGCGCTAACACTACTACAGCACCACACAGCACTACTCCTGCACAGCACTACTACTGTACTGCATAGCGCTACTACAGCACCACACAGCTCTATACAACACCACACAGCACTACTCCTCCACTGCACAGCACTACTACTGCTACTGCACTACACTACAATAGCACTACACAGCTCTATACAACACCACACAGTACTACTCCTCCACTGCACAGCGCTAATACTGCTACTGCGCTAACACTACTACAGCACCACACAGCTCTATACACCACACAGCACTACTCCACCACTGTACAGCGCTACTACTGCACTGCATAACACTACTACTGCACCACACACAGGGGTGTATCTATCACAAGGCAAACAAGGCATTTGCCTAGGGCGGCACTTGAAAAGGGGGCGGCAAAATGCCTTGTTTGCTTAGTGATAGTTCCAATATATGCTAAATATATTTTTTGCTCCTTGTCCGATCCTTCACTATGCAAGCGGCATCGCCGGCGCCGCATAGTGAAGGAGTTGAAAAACGTACTTCCTCCCCCTCCTGACTTCCTCCCGACCTCCCCTGCCTTTTGCGTCCTCACGTTGCCGTTGTGACGTCACACGGAGGTGGAGTCACAGGCCAGCAACGCTAGGGTGAGCCTTATCTCCTCCAAGTGCAGAGCGGATCCTGCACACGGTCACCGTGAACACTGAGGCCAGGCCCCGGCCACCAATGCACTGATCCCTGAGCCTGCTGTCTTCAAAAACTGTAAGTACTTAAATTACAGTAATTCACAAAAAATCAATTACTTAGTTGTTTTATGGGGTAAGGGGGTTGGGACCCGTTGGGTGGTTAGAGGGGGGAGAATTAGGGAGGGATTAATACTGTACTAACTCTAGATGCACATTGTTTTTTAACAAGGAAGGGGTGGGTCAAATTTATATTAGGGGGTGCCCGAGTTTAATCTCGCCTAGGGCAGCACAAAACCAAGATACACAACGCACTACTCCTGCACAGCACTACTACCAGTGGCGTGCCTAGGGTGTTTGGCACCCAGGGCGGGTCCTTTCTCTGGCACCCCCTTCCCAAAATACTTTTTTTTTAATGTACTCCCTCACAGTAGTATTGGCCTCATTGTACAGCCTTCACAGTAGTTTTGTACAGATGTGTTCCCACTAACAGTAGTTATGCCCACATTGTGCCCTCTTAGAGTAGTTATGCCCTCTCTGTGCCCCTTTCACAGTTGTAATGCCCACTGTGCTAGTAATGCCCTCTGTGCCCCCTCCATAGTAGAAATCCCCATTGTGCCTCCTTCACAGTAATAATGCCCATTGTGCCCCTTCACAGTAATAATGCCCAGTGTTCCCCCTTCACAGTAATAATGCCCACTGTGCCCCTTCACAGTAATCATGCCCACTGTGCCCATTCACAGTAGTAATGCCCATTGTGTCCCTTCACAGTAATAATGCCTATTGTGCCCCCTTCACAGTAATAATGCCTACTGTGCTAATAATGCCCTCTGTGCCCCCTCCATAGTAGAAATCCCCATTGTGCCCCCTTCACAGTAATAATGCCCACTGTGCCCCCTTCACAGTAATAATGCCCACTGTGCCCCCTTCACAGTAATAATGCCCATTGTTCCCCCCTTCACAGTAATAATGCCCACTGTTCCCCTTCACAGTAATAATGCCTATTGTGCCCCTTCACAGTAATAATGCCCACTGTGCTAGTAATGCACTCTGTGCCCCCTCCATAGTAGAAATATTCATTGTGCCCCCTTCACAGTAATAATGCCCACTGTGCCCCCTTCACAGTAATAATGCCCACTGTGCCCCCTTCATTGTAGTAATGCCCTCTGGCTCTCTGCCCTCTCCATAGTAGAAATGCCCATTGTGCCCCCTTCACATTAGTAATGCCCTCTGTACCCCCTCCATAGTAGTAATGCCCTCTGTGCCCCCAGCTGTTTGAAGAGAGTGCAGCGCTTATATGAGAGCTGCTTTCTCTGTTCTGTTCACCTGCTCGCCGTAGCATTTGCAGTGATGAGCAGGTAAAAGGAGCAGAGAAGGCAGCGCTCATACAAAAAAAAAGCGGACAACCCTTTTAAACACATACTTGGAAAACATTACATACAGCGCTACAGAACATACAGGGTATTGCAGCGCCACATATGTACCTCTTACATCCAGTGACTTCTCTTCTCTCATGTAGATATTCTCTTTCCTCTTCTTCTCCTGTTAGACCAGACCACCATTGTGACTTCTTTCAGCCATGCCTCGTCTCTGCAGAGTTTAACAAACAGACATCTTATTTTCTTACTTTTCCATCCTCCTCCTCACCTTCTCAACACCCCATCCTGCCACCCCCAATACTGTGTCCACTGTGCTCCCCAATACTTTTCTGCAGAAACAGTCCCCCTGAAAATACTGGTACCACACAGAGTGTGGACAGTGCGTCAGTATAAAAACACCCCTTTATATTGTGCACTAGCACACAAAAAAATCCCCTCTTCCTTTCAGATTAACCCCCCATATAAAACCCTAAATGAGACCCCCCCCCCCCATCTCAGACCAAACCCCCTTTAGACCTCTATGTCAGACCCCATGTGAGACCCCAGTTTTAAACCTCAGATCAGACCCCCATTAGACTTCCATGGAAGACCCCGACCCATTATGAGACCTCAGATAAGACCCCCATATAATACCCCCATTAGACCTCCAGACCCCCATATCAGACCTCCAGACTCCCACTAGACCTCCAAATCCCCATTAGACCTCTAGACCCCCATATCTGACCCCCATTCAACCTCCATACCCCCAATCAGACCCCCATACCCCTAATCAGACTCCCATTAGACCTCTAGACCCCCCCAGTCAGACCTCCAGACCTCAAATCAGACTCCTATTAGCCCTCTAGACCCCCAATCAGACCCCCATAAAACCTCCAGACCCCCAATCAGACTCCCATTAGACCTCCAGACCCCTAATCAGACCCCACAGTCAGAACCCCATTAGACCTCTAAACCCCCCGAGTCAGACCTTTAGATCCCCATTAGACCCCCAGAACCCCAATCAGACCACCAGACCCCCAATCAGACCCCCATTAGACCTCTAGACCCCCCAGTCAGATCTCCAGACCCCTAATAAGACCTCCAGACCCCCCATTAGACCACCCCAGACCCCCCAGTCAGACCTCCAGACCCCCCAGTCAGACCTTGTAACCACCCCAGTCAGATCTCCTGACGCCCCCTAGTCAGATCTCCAGACCCCCCATAGACAGCTCCAGACCCCCATTAGACCTCTCCACACCCCCATTAGTCCTCTCCACCCCCCCCATTAAACACCACACACTACTCCTCCATTGCACAGCGCTACTACTGCACTGCAGAACACTACTACAGCACCACACAGCTCTATACAACATCACACAGCACTACTCCACCACTGCACAGTGCTACTACTGCACTGCAGAACACTACTACAGCACCACACAGCTCTATACAACATCACACAGCACTACTCCACCACTGCACAGTGCTACTACTGCACTGCAGAACACTACTACAGCACCACACAGCTCTATACAACATCACACAGCACTACTCCTCCACTGTACAGTGCTACTACTGCACTGCATAGCGCTACTACAGCACCACACAGCTCTACTCCTCCATTGCACAGCGCTACTACTGCACTGCAGAACACTACTACAGCACCACACAGCTCTATACAACATCACACAGCACTACTCCACCACTGCACAGTGCTACTACTGCACTGCATAGCGCTACTACAGCACCACACAGCTCTACTCCTCCATTGCACAGCGCTACTACTGCACTGCAGAACACTACTACAGCACCACACAGCTCTATACAACATCACACAGCACTACTCCACCACTGCACAGTGCTACTACTGCACTGCATAGCGCTACTACAGCACCACACAGCTCTATACAACATCACACAGCACTACTCCTCCACTGCATAACACTACTACTACCACACAGGACTAATACCAAACTACTGCACTAAATAACAATACTACTTCACACAGGACAAGGGGTACATGGGTTAGGAGCGTAGGGGGCTAATTTATAGCAGTGATCCAAATAGTTATGAATTGGGGAGGTTTTGTCACAAATAATAGCATTTGCAACAAAAACTGTGATGTGCAAAAATCCTTGAAAGAATAAATATATGCAGGACCTGTTACTGTAGAAGGACCTGTGGTGGCTATATATTAGACTACCCACCCCCCATTTTAAAAACTGCACCCCATCAAAAAGGAATTTAAATAGTTTGTTACCCTTTAGGCGTTTCAAAGAAACTAACACAAATTGAAAGTCAAATCTTTTTTTTTTTTTTACAGATTTAGAATTTTAAACTTTGGTTACACTGAATGCAAGAGAAATAAAACTCAATATTTATTACCCTAAGGGCTCATTCACAAGACATTTGTTTTTGCGGTCCGCAAATTGCAAATCCGTAAAAGACGGATACCGGCCCATGTGCATTCTGCATTTTGTGGACCGCACATGGCAGGCACTATGATAGAAAATGCCCATTCTTGTCTGTAAAATGGACAAAAATAAAACATGCTCTTTTTTTTTGCAGGGCTGCGGAATGGAACTATGGATGCGGACAGCACACGGTGTTCTGTCTACATCTTTTGCAGCCCCATTGAAAGTAATGGGTCCATACCCGTTCTACAAAATTGCGGAACGGATGTGGACCCATTCCTATGGTTGTGAGAATGAGCCCTATTAATGAAGTTTTAGATATGCCATATTTGATTTTATTGCATTACTAGACTCAGATACCAGCCTCAGAAATTAAATTGTGGATTTTGAGGCCTTCTTTTTCTTTTACAATGTTTCAGGTGCTAGGTCTTGATGTGCCAAAACATTAGGAACACCCCTAAAAGACCCCATTTTGGAAACTGCACTATCAAGGAGTTCATCTAGGCATTGTAAGAAGCTACAAGGAATCATTGTGTATGATAGGTATGTGTCACCGAGGTTCCGGTTTTTATGTGTCAGCAGCAGTTGCCGATATTTGACACCTTAATAATTAGTATGGCTGTATAGCTGATTCGGGACGGCTCTTACTGGGAGTAGTCAAAGTGCTGGGTGGGTGACTACTCCCCATGTTCCAGGCCGGGTTTTGCCAGGCCTATAAACCAGCCAGCACTGCCAGGTGAGGAGGATTACCTCAGTCTGACGGTGAAGCTCAGGAGGTGTGTGTACTGGGATCTGAGGCTTGTGCTGTGCTGGAGGGCTGAGACCTGTCTGTATGGGAAACGGGCCCCCTAAAAGCCTGCCATGGACTGCTGGAGGCAGAACTGCCAACAAGGTGATTTTTGCTATGTGGACTTTCATTGTGTGTGAACTAACACTAAGACTGCAAAGTGACGTTTTGTTTTTGCTTTATGTGTGAATAAACATGGAAGTTTGATTTAAGAACTGGTAATTTGCCTCTGTACTGCATCCGCACACCCTGTCTACCAGAGCGAATCCCCACAATTGGTGGAGGATGTGGGCAAGAGCAGTAAAGGCTGGGTTCTGCATTTTTCCAGGCATGGTTGTATGTCGTACATTAAACCAGCTGTATTACAACCAGTGCCCCACGACAAAATGGAGGCTGTTGTGAAGGCCCTCATGGAGGCTAATCTGCAGCAGTGAGAGACAAACCTGCATCAACGCGAGGCTAATAAGCAGCAGTAGGAGACCAACCAGTTGCTGCTATAACATGTGATGGCTTTGCAGACAGCAGGAGCAACTCCGAACGTCTACGATGCCCGGAAAGCAGTCCATGCCCCGATTCCTAAGATGACCCCCACAGATGACATCGAAACCTACCTGGCAATGTATGAGAAAGTGGCCATCAGGGAGAAGCTACCTCAAGACCAGTGGGCTGAGGTCATCGCTCCGTTCCTGGCATCCGATTCCCAGCGAGTGTATTTCGACTTGCCGGACGATTAAGCGTCCGACTACCAAAAAGTAAAGGGTGAGATTTTGGCAAGACTGGGGGTGAATGTGTTGGTCCGGGCCCAGCCGTTACATCAGTGGGGGTTTAAGCCAGTGGAGCCTGTGAGACCCCAGTATTATGAATTATTCCACCTCTTGCAAAAGTGTTTACAGCCTGATGTGCTGAGTCCCACGGCTATGCTGGATAGGCTATTGGCTGATATGTTGGGAGGGCTCTGCCACCCCCTCTCCAGCACTGGATTGACCAGGTGTCTCCTCGCAATGTAAATAATAGAAAAATCCAGCTCACCCACTTTAAAATCCAAGCGGTCCACCCTTGGTGCACAGAGATATAGGTAAGACCTTAATAGTTGTAAAAATGATGAGAATTCCAGTACAGGTAATCTTTGAGTGATTTCTTTATTTCCAGTAGTGGGTTACACAAAGTCAATGGCACATATCTTCACATATCCATCTACAGTCAACGCGTTTCGAACAAATAAATGCTGTTACTCATGACTGGCGTGAGTAAGAGCATTTATTTGTTCGAAACGCGTTGACTGTAAATGAATATGTGAATATATGTGCCATTCACGTTGTATCATCCACTACTGGAAATAAAGAAATCATCACTCAAAGATTGCAGGTGCTGGAATTCTCATCATTGGCTCCTGGCAATGCCCTGGGAATGGTGGACCTGGTGGAGCGCTATGAGGCTACCCGGAATCTACAGGGGGTTCTTTTGGGAGGGGGGCAGTCAAATCCCGTAAATTTCCACCCCAGACCCGGCGACTTGTGTCAACCAAGCCCGCCCGGGGTGTACTTCCTATGGATCCGGCTCAGATAGTCTACTGGTGGTGTCGGGAGCCTGGCCATGTAAGAGCTGACTGTCCACATCAGGTAGAACCCATGAATACTAACTTTGGCTACCGTTAGTCGTTATATGCCAGGAAGCTGTGTGCAGCAGGTACCCCAGAAACTCTAAACCACTTGTGCCGGGTGGAAATGGGAAACACTCCAGTGGAGGCCCTGCTGGACTCAGGGAGTCTAGTGTCCCTAGTAAGGGATCCCCTGGTACGGTCCACGGAATATACTGGCTGGAAAATTGGGGTCATGTGCATCCATTGAGACTTAAAAGACTACCCACCACCCTTGTGTCTAACCACAGGGACCAGCAGGTGGACTCAGGAAGTGGCAGTTGCCACAAATTTACACTATGAACTTATAATAGAGAGAGTCCAGCTTCAATTGCCAAAGTAGAAAAAGGTACAATTGTCATGAAGAAGGACCCCCACTAAACTGGTCCGAAACATGTCACAATTGGTCCTGTTATTTTTACAAAGTCGCTGAAATAAAGATACCTTTTTCTACTTTGGCAATTGAAGCCGGACTTTTTCAACCAACTGCGGGGTGAACATATTGAACAGTTAGTGGTGCCCCAGGCTTATCGCAAACTCGTGTTAGAGTTAGCCCACCTTGGTAACTCTCCCAATCATCGAGGTACCAT
Source organism: Bufo gargarizans (assembly GCF_014858855.1). Taxonomy (NCBI): domain Eukaryota; kingdom Metazoa; phylum Chordata; class Amphibia; order Anura; family Bufonidae; genus Bufo; species Bufo gargarizans. Next base: position 531,621,004 of record NC_058081.1, read on the forward strand.
TTGAGAGAATCGCAATGGACCTCATAGGCCAGTACTGAAGTCCGCTAGAGGACACCAACACATCCTGGTCGTCCTAGATTACGCCACTCGGTACCCGGAGGCATGGAGACTGCGACATACATCTGCTAAACTGATAGCTAAGGAACTAATGGAAATGTTCTCCCGAGTGGGGCTACCTAAAGAGGTTCTGACTGACCAGGGGAGCCCTTTTATGTCTAAGGTCACGAGGGAGCTCTGCAAGTTGCTTCATATAAAACAGTTACAGACCTCTGTTTACCATCCGCAAACGGACGGTCTAGTGAGGCTGTACTGGACGCAGTTTGGGGAGGCCGACATGAGCGGTTTTGGCGGGAGGGGGCCGGTAGTGGTAGGGTTAAGTGGAGGTAGGATTTGAGGTGGGGTGGAGCTAGAAGTGGGTGGACTAGGGAGGTTATATTAAGGGGAGTGGGGACGGAGCCATCTTAGTTTAGAAAATTGTGGAGACAGAGAAAACTACAGACGCTCACTTACGTGATGGAGGTGGAGGCTTTACTTCAGCAGTTGCGGGCAGCGGCGGAGTCCCGGGGACCCGAATGGCTGCAGGATCAGGTGGCTGGTGTGCTGCAGGGGGCGGCGGTGAGTAACGTTAGCTCACCGCCAACTGTTAGATGGCCGCGGCGGGTCCGGCCGCCGGCGCGCCTTAGTCCGGAGGTGACCCCCAGGGCTCGGCGCCGGGTGCGGAGCCCCTCCGGGGACCCTTCGCTTAGGGAGGGTGGCGGTGTGCCTGCTGCCAGCTCCTCCCGACGCGGGAGGAATCCTTATGCACGGCGGAGCTCCAGAACGGGCGGGCGGATCCCTTCCCCGCCTTCGGCAGTGTGCAGCGTGGATTCCGGACCTGGTGCGGCGGGTGCCCCTAATCCAGGGGAGGCCGCCCGGCGTGGGAGGGCTGAGGAGTCGGTCGGGGCTGTGTGCAGGGAGCTGGCGTTGGCACACAGGCCTCTGGTGACGGTTGGGCAGCATGGTGGAGGCTCCGCCCATCGTGCGAGGGAAGAAGAGCAAGGGCCGGTGCAGGGCGCATCCAGCAGGCCAGGTGCTGGGATGTTGGTGGCGCATGGAGAAGAGGATCGTGCTGCGGCTCAGGATCATCAGGAAGCAGGACCGTCGGCTGCGGGGTTCACAGCCCCCCGGCAGCTTTGTGAGGCTAACTGGGGTGCTATTAATGCGTGGGCGGGTGGCCCAGGGGGGGTAGGGGTGTCACAGAGGGACTTGGGTAGGGGGTTTGGGGCAGCTTTTTCAGAGTTTGGCGGGTTGGGTGTCTGGTTTTGGGGCGGCGAGTTCACCGGTGCCGGCGTGGGGAATGGGGGCCGGGGTTAGTGGTGGAGCGGCCAGCGTGGCGAGCAGGGCTGGGGAATCGGTGTCCGTGCAGACGCAGGTCGGGGGGGAGGAGGATAGGTCAAAGGTGGACGACACAGCGCGGGGGGAGGTGTATGTCTGTTTTGAGGGCCCCTTGGGTGCGCACTTAAAAATGGAGGTGCGGGAGCGCATATGGAAAGGGGAGTATGTGGAGATATTTTCATTGCTCCCCCTGGAGAGGTTTAATTTGGATAAGAGTAGGAAGGAGGACGGCAAGAAAGAGGAGGAGAAGCGGAGGTTTCGTCTGATTCCTCTGACGTTTTCTAATTGGCTTCAGGCATTTGCTATTCTGGCCAGTGTGATAGGAGAAAAGAAGCCGGAGTGTTGTTCGGCTCTTTTTTGCTATATGGATGCGATTGGGGAAGCGTTTAGGGTGTACGGTGGGACGGGCTGGTTGCGTTACGACGAGCAGTTCCGGCAGAGGATGGCGGTGCGTAGTAATATTGGATGGGATCACAAGGACATTGGTTTGTGGATGAGGGTGATGGCCCCAGTGCGTTCGGGGCAGTCCTTTCGGGGGGAGGCGGGGGGAACAGGGCAAGGAGCTTTTTCGGCGGCGTCAGCAAAGGGGCTTTGCTTCCTCTTTAACGAGGGCAACTGCAGGTTTGGGGCAAAGTGTCGCTTTAAGCATGAATGTTCCGCCTGCGGCGGGAATCATGGATTCAGTCTGTGTTTTAAGGGGGGGAGGCAAAGGGGGGGGGAGGCCGGTGGAAAAGGGGCTGACGCCGGTGCGGGTGGCAGAGATGGGCCCCTTCCTAAGTAGATATCCTGATCAAGGGATGGCTGAGTTTTTGAGGGTTGGATTTACGGAGGGGTTTCGCATTCCCTCTTCTCCCGGGCCGGTGGTTATGGGGGGTAAAAATTTGCGTTCGGCACTTGAGCATCCCGAGGTGGTGTCTGAAAAACTGGCGAAGGAGGTATCGTTGGGGCGCATGGATGGCCCCTTTGCGAGTCCGCCTTTGGTCAATTTGAGGGTATCACCTTTGGGGATTGTCCCCAAGAAGGAGCCGAATAAGTTTCGGCTGATTCATCATTTGTCCTATCCGAAGGGTGGGTCGGTCAATGACGGTATCGATCCGGAATTATGTTCGGTGGGATACACTTCATTTGATGCGGCTGTGGATTGGGTGCGGAAGTTGGGGGCGGGCGCGTTGTTGGCTAAAACGGATATCGAGGCTGCGTTCCGGTTGTTGCCGGTGAATCCGGATAGCTTGTATCTGTTCGGATGTTACTGGGAGGGGGGCTATTTTGTGGATAGGTGTTTGCCAATGGGGTGTTCAGTGTCCTGTACATATTTTGAGGCGTTCAGTTCATTTTTGGAGTGGGTAGTTAGGGACGTTTCGGGTTGTTCATCCATTATTCATTATCTGGATGACTTTCTTTGTTTGGGTCCGGCGGGGTCTAGGGTTTGTGCGTTGTTACTTGGCACGTTGGAGTCGGTTTTCGGTTCCTTTGGGGTACCGTTGGCGGAGGAAAAGACGGTGGGTCCCACTACGGAGTTGAGTTTTCTGGGTATTGTTATTGACACTGAAAGGATGGAATGTCAGTTGCCGGAGGATAAGGTGCAGGACTTGCGTTTGGTGGTGGAGAGGGCTAGGCAGTCGGCGAAGATTAGATTGAAGGATTTGCAATCGCTGCTTGGTAAACTCAACTTTGCGTGCCGGATTATGCCGATGGGACGGATTTTTTGTCGTCGGTTGGCGGGGGCTACGGCGGGGGTTACGGCCCCGCATCATTTTATTAGGTTGGGAAAGGAGTTAAAAGGGGATTTGGCGGTGTGGGGGGACTTTCTGCAGCATTTTAATGGAAGGAATTTGGTTTTGGGGGCAGCTGTGGATAGTTTCGACTTCGAGTTGTTTTCGGATGCGGCGGGCGGTTCGGGTTTTGGAGTGTACTGTCATGGGCAGTGGTGTGCGGGCAGGTGGCCGGTGACCTGGGTGGAGAGGGGTTGGGTTCGAAATTTGGCGTTGTTAGAACTTTTTCCGATTGTGTTGGCCATGGTGTTGTGGGGGGACCGGTTTAAGGATAAAAAGATCCGTTTTCATTGCGACAATTTGGGGGTGGTTACAGGCCATTAATGGTATGACAGCGTCGTCTCCGCCGGTTGTTCGTTTGTTACAGCATTTGGTGTTGGTTTGTTTGTCACGTAATGTGTGGGTGGTAGCGGTACATGTGCCGGGTGTTTTTAATAATATTGCGGATGCCCTTTCTCGTTCGCAGCTGGAGCGGTTTCGGCAATTGGCGCCAGGAGCGGACGCCGAGGGATTGGTGTGTCCGGAGTCCATGTGGGAGATGTTGGAGGTACCATAGACGTACTCCTTCGGGATTCGATGAGTTCCGGGACGTGGTTGGCGTATGGTAAAGTGTGGGGGGAGTGGCTGCGGTGGTGCGAGGAGCTGGGGGCTCGTACTGCGGAGGGGGAGATTCCATTATTGTTGTTTCTGGGGCATGTGAGGGAATTGGGGTGGTCGGTTGCGAAATTGAATAAGTGGGTGGCTGGGCTGGCTTTTGGCTGCAAGTTGCGGGGTTTGGAGGATGTGACGAAAACGTTCTTAGTGAGGCAGGTTTTGCGGGGCTGGCGGCGCGGGCAGAAGGTTTCGGACAGGAGGAGGCCGGTTTCGTTTGAATTGTTGTTGAGTCTGGGGACGCAGTTGGAATCCGTTGGTAGTTCGGGCTGGGAGGTGAAGTTGTTTAGGGCAGCTTTTTCTTTGGCGTTTTTTGGCGCGTTTCGGTTAGGTGAGTTGGTGTGTCCGAGTGTGCGGGCTATCGGTGGGGGGTTGTTGGGGGGAGATGTTGTGTTGGCTGGGAATAGGGTGGTGATTAAGATTCGCAGATCTAAAACGGATAGGGATGGTAAGGGGTGCTTTGTGCGGCTGTTCGAGGTGCCCGGTTGTTCGATGTGTCCGGTGCGGTGTGTGAGGGAGTATGCAGCTGCTGGTATCGACGAAGGAAGGCCGTTGTTGAGGCACATGGATGGGTCGTATTTATCACGGTATCAGTTTCTGGCGGTGTTCAGGCGCTGTTTACAGGAGCTGGGTATTGCGGCAGAGAATTTTGCGGGACACTCATTCCGGATTGGGGCGGCTACGGAGGCGGCTAGGTTGGGCATGAGTGACGAGGTTATCAAGAGGATAGGGAGATGGGAGTCTGTCAGGTTTAGGTCCTATGTGCGGGTGGGGTTGTTGTAGATGTTTGTTGAACTAACGTGTTATTGTGTTTGCTTTATCCTATCTTTCAGGTTCCGGTTCGGCGTTGGTTTGGATCATGGGGCACTCATTTGTGTTCTGGGGCGCTTTGAGGGCGGATGTTCGTCGTGAGGGACGGCAGCTGGGGTTTGACAGGGACGTCGCGGTCGTTAGATGGTTGGGGGTGAGAGGTATGTTGTGGCAGGGGGTGTTGAGGGAGGTTCATCGTTATGTACGGTTGAGTAGGCCGGACGTGTTGGTGCTTCATGTGGGGGGGAACGATTTGGGGGTGCGGCCTGTGAGGGAGTTGTTAAGGGATATTAAGTTCGACTTCTTGCGTTTGTGGTCTTTGTTCCCGGGTATGGTTACGGTGTGGTCGGACATCGTGCCTAGACAGGTGTGGCGCGGGGCGCGGTCGGTGGAGCGCCTTAATAAGGCAAGGATCAAGGTGAATAGGGCGTTGGGTAAGTTTATGGCCAGGAATGGGGCGGTGGCGGTGCGGCATTCGGAGTTGGAGACTGGTGTGGGGGCGTTCTGGAGGGCTGATGGCGTGCATTTGAACGCGGTAGGTATTGACTTGTGGTCGTTGGGGCTTCAAGGAGGAATTGAGCGAGCGTTAGGGGTGTGGAGGAACACGCAATCCTGAGGGTGTTGAGTCAGGTTGCGCGTTGTTGGCGGTGGGAGGTCCTCGAAGTTGGTGGTAAGGAGGCTTCAGGTGAAATGGGAGGGCCTCAATTGTGGGGCTGGACTCCCATGGTTGGACAGTTGGCTCGGATGAAAGGCGTCCGTCAGGTGGTCTCCGAGCTGGTGCTTTACGGCTGGAGGCAAGACGGATGTGCCAGTTTTTGGGGACTTGTGTTTAAACGAATTTGGGGCTTCAAGGACCTCCCTCGTCAGGGGTAAAAAGATTGTAATGTTATTTATGGTTACTGTATTTATGTTAATAAACGGCTGCTGTGGCCATTATAATCCAAGCTCTTGGTATTTGTGTTTTATTTGGGGGGAAAATCGGGGTTAAAGGGTGGTCGAAGCAGCAAGTAGGTGGGCCCCCGAGTATATAGCCAATAACCCGCTCAAGTTGAAAGGTTTAATAAAACATTAAAAACCATGTTAACAAGGGTGGTGTCTAAAGATGGGAAGGACTGGGACCTTCTTCTGTCCTATCTCATGTTCACTGTGCGAGAGGTGCCCCAGGCCCCTACTGGGTTCTCGCCCTTCGCATTGCTATATGGCAGACATCCTTGCGGTTTGTTGGACATAGCCAAAGAGGCGTGGGAATAGCATTCCACTCCGCATAGAAGTGTCCTTGCGTATGTTACCAAGATGCAATTGCAGATAGAAACTGTTTTGCCTCTTGTCAGGGAGCATATGGAGGCCGCTTAGCGTGCCCAGAGTTGGATCTATAATCGGCAGGCTTGGATCCGGATCTTTAACCCGGGTGATCGGGTTTTGGTTCTGGTGCCGACCGTGGACAGTAAGTTCCTGGCTAGGTGGCAGTGGCCCTACGAGGTACTTTGAAAAAATTGGAGAGGTAAATTACAAGGTACACAGGCCAGGCAGGCGAAAGCTGGAGCAGGTGTACTATGTGAATCTACTCAAACCATGGAAAGATAGGAAAACCTGTACTGAAGACAGCCTGCAGCCAGATTTTATGGGGGAAGCGGTTTCGGCCCCTCTCTCTGAAGCAAGGGAAGCGGCTGCCACAGTAAGAATTGCTGATAGCCTCTCCTCTAAGCAGACTCAGGAGGCCAGGGAGTTTATTAGCCAGAACATGGATGTTTTCAGATCTCCCTGGAAGCACTTCCACAATTTGGCATGACATTGTCACTGAGCCTCAGGTGATAGTCCGGCTAAAACCATACTGGGTACCCGAGGCTCGGCGACAAGCCATCTCAGAGGAAGTGCAGATGATGCTGAGGCTAGACGTCATTGAGGAGTCTAAAAGTGAGTGGCCTAGTCCTATAGTTCTAATACCCAAGCCGGACAGGACACTCCGGTTCTGTAACGATTTTCGTAAACTGAACGAGATTTCCAAATTCGATGAGCATCCCATGCCCCGGGTGGATGAGCTCATCAAGAGGTTAGGACAAGCCTGGTATTTTTCTGTTTTGGACGTCACGCTGATGCTGCCACCTTGCCTATTTTGTTAAAATAGCGCTCCTACGCTGCGCTGTGCCCCCCGGTATTTTCTCGCACAGTATGCTAATACTGAACATTGGAGCAATGGGGAGGAGACGCAGTCTTTCTTTGTGGACGTCTAATTCTCCCTGGCTGTAGCACTGTCCAATCGCATCGGAGAATATCACAGCCAGGGAGGTTTTTTAAAACCCTTTTTTTCTTCTGCTGTGTAAGTTTTCCAGTATTGAGATCGTCATAGGGGCTCAATACCGGAAAGAAAACAAACTGAACAAAACAGAATGCTCCAAAATCCATTCAGTTTAGTTGCATTCTTATACTGGAGAGCAAACCACAACATGTAGTTTGCTTTCTGTCCTGGGATGTGGAGCAAGACGGATCCGGCATGACCCCCAATGCAAGTCAATGGGGACGGATCCGTTTTCTCTAACACAATAGAAAACAGATCCGTCCCCCATTGACTTTCAATGGAGTTCATGACGGATCCATCTTGGCTATGTTAAAGATAATACAGCCGGATCCATTCATAACAGATGCAGATGGTTGTATTATCAGTAACGGAAGCGTTGTTGCTGAACCCTGCAGGATCCGGCAAAAACGCTAGTGTGAAAGTAGCCTAAGGGGAGAGGTTTTTGATCTCAGGTGCTATACATTGAACCTCAGGACTCTTTCTAAGCTTGCTACACCAAGAGGCTTGTGAATAAGTGGAGATAAGGAACTGGAGTTTAAGACAAGGAGCTAAAGACAAGACACAAAGAACTTGTAAGTAATCAACTTTTTTCAGATTCATGTTTTTTTATAACTAAGATAATGGCTAGCAACATTGGAGATTTCCTTCAGTGCACAGTCTGCCCTATGTATAGACGATTGGAACAGGAGATCCAGGGTGAATACCGATGTGAAAGATGTGAGCATGTTGCCTATCTGGAAGCTCGTGTTAGAGATCTGGAAGATCAAAATGCAACACTGAGGACAACTGACAATCTTGAGAGTAGCATCCTGCTCACTGAGCAAGCAGTTAGTGAAGTCGGAGATCAAGAGGTGGATCAGCAGGAACAGGCAAGTAGCTGGGTTAATTTAGTTAGAAGGAGTAGTAATGGATCCCAGAACAGAAAGTCCAATTCTGTTTTATCCAAGCAAAATTGCCAAGTTGGGTGATATGAATGGATGTCAGTTTAAGAAATGGCAGCCCTAGCAGATACTGTTGTCTTTAACAGCTTGGAGAACATCCCAGCTAGTAGTCGGGGGATGGCAGTGCAGATAGGCCTAGACAGGTCATGGTTATAGAGGATTCTATAATCAGGAAGACAGAATAATTTGTTGCCAAGAACACCTCAACCAAATGGTTTGCTGTCTCTTTGGTGCCAGGGTTCGGCATGTGGTGGAATTGGTGGATAAATGTGAATGACCCAGGTGTCATGTTCCATGTTGATACCAATGACAAAATAAATGGTAGGTGGAAGGTCCTTAAGAATAATTTAAAAAAAAACTAGCCTTTAAGCTGAAGCGAAGGACCTCCAAGGTAGTGTTCTCTAGAATACTGCCTGTGCCATGTGCTACATGCTTACTTGATGATTGCATTTTACTCATTTTAGGCTAAAAATCTTTTTTTTTTAATTGGTCGTTATTAAAAATATTGAGCCGTTCTGTCACAAAGGGTTACATTTTTTTCTAGTTGTGTGCATCCTACTTTCACTTTGTCCTGCTTCATCAATAAACCTTACCTCTAAATTACTAAGAGGTCATAAACACTTATTCTAAGCCATATTCTTATCAGTAAGATAAGGATTGAGCTTTGATGAATATTTATATGGTCTCAGAGCAGAGATAAGGAGGCCTGGCAGCCCTATGGAGAGCTTGGTTCGTCACCGAAACTCCAGAAAATGCCTTTGCCCTGCGCGATTCAGGGCAGGGCAAAGGAGAGCATCGGAGCATAAACTGCTCTGATGCTCAAGTCAGGGGGACTGCCTGGGTAAAAATGCGGATATGTCCGGGTTCAGCTCTGAACCCGGGCAACCCCTTTAAACCCCCTCGAAAAAAAAGGGGGCTACTCCCTACGCCTGGAGAAAAGAAGATTCAGAGGTGACAAGCATTCTTTACAGTAAGATCTGTGAATCTCTGGAATAGCCTGCCGCAGGAGCTGGTCACAGCAAATACAGTAGGTGGCTTCAGAAAAGATTAAGATTACTTTTTATTTCTAAATAACATTGAAGCTTGTGACAATATATAAAAATCTTGTTCTACACATCCTTTCCCATTGGCCGAACCCCTTTTTAAAAGAAAGATGGACATTGATCCAGGGATTAGTTCTATGGATCAATATATCAGGATTACAGGTTGGACTTTAGTCTTTTTTCAACCTTAACAACAACTATATAACTATAAAAGGAAAAAGGGTGATTTTTTTAATGTAAAAATGTAATTTATTTTCTTTGACAAAAACTTTTTTTCACCTTTTATACTTTTTTTTTTTATAAGCCCCACTAGGGGACTTGAACTTACAATCTTCTGATTGCTGGTAAAATACATTTAAAAAAAACTGTGTTAAAAAATGGATCTTATCTGTATTATACTGATAGTTAACCTATTAAATCCTGACCCTGCCTTTGTTAGGCCTATGGTTGCTGTGGCCAGCATGAGGCCAGGCAATCAATTTACAGGAGCCTCCTCCCTCTGTAAATGACTTATATGCCGTGGTTGCTATTGACGACAGCATCTACGTGATTAAGGGGGTCATTTGTGAACAGATATATGCCACTTGGGGGCCCAAAAAAATAACTCCCTCTCCCCAAAATTAAAATAAACAATCAAAAAAATAAACATCATAGGCATCACTGCATCCCGAAAACACCTATAATATTAAAATCTATTTTTTTTTATCCCATACAGTGAATGGCGTAACAGGAAAAAAAATCTAAATGGCCAGTTCACAGTTTATTTATTGCTCTTCTTCTCCTCAAAAAATGTAAAAATTGAAATTGATCATAAAGCCATACACATCTCAAAATGCTATCAATAAAAACTACAGATTGCCCCGCAGAAAATGATCCTTCACACAGCTCCATAGACGTAACTCTAAAAAAATTTGCGGGTCAGAATATGGCGATGAAAAAAATATAGTTTTTTCCAACATTTTTATTTCTTTTAGTATTAAAACACAAGAAAAACTATATAAAATATATAAACATTGTATTGACAGAGAATGAAGGGAACTGGTCAGTTACAGACGTGGACAAAATTGTTGGTACCCTTTGGTCAATGAAAGAAAAAGTCACAATGGTCACAGAAATAACTTTAATCTGACAAAAGTAATAATAAATTAAAATTCTATAAATGTTAACCAATGAAAGTCAGACATTGTTTTTCAACCATGCTTCAACAGAATTATGTAAAAAAATAAACTCATGAAACAGGCATGGACAAAAATGATGGTACCCCTAGAAAACACAGAACATAATGTGACCAAAGGGACATGTTAATTCAAGGTGTGTCCACTAATTAGCATCACAGGTGTCTACAACCTTGTAATCAGCCATTGGGCCTATATATATGGCTCCAGGTAATCACTGTGTTGTTTGGTGATATGGTGTGTACCACACTCGACATGGACCAGAGGAAGCAAAGGAAAGAGCTGTCTCAAGAGATCAGAAAGAAAATTATAGACAAGCATGTTAAAGGTAAAGGCTATAAGACCATCTCCAAGCAACTAGATGTTCCTGTGAGTACAGTTGCACATATTATTCATAAGTTTAAGATCCATGGGACTGTAGCCAACCTCCCTGGACGTGGCCGCAGGAGGAAAATTGATGACAAATCTAAGAGACGGATAATCCGAATGGTAACAAAAGAGCCTAGAAAGACTTCTAAAGAGATTCAAGGTGAACTTCATGCTCAAGGAACATCAGTGTCAGATCGCACCATCCGTCGTTGTTTGAGCCAAAGTGGACTACATGGGAGACGACCAAGGAGGACACCATTGTTGAAAACGAATCATAAAAAAGCAAGACTGGAATATGCCAAACTACATGTTGACAAGCCACAAAGCTTCTGGGAGAATGTCCTGTGGACAGATGAGACAAAAATCGAAGTTTTTGCCAAGGCACATCAGCTGTATGTTCACAGACGAAAAAATGAAGCATATCAAGAAAAGAACACTGTCCCTACTGTGAAACATGGAGGAGGCTCTGTTATGTTCTGGGGCTGCTTTGCTGCGTCTGGCACAGGGTGTCTTGAATCTGTGCAGGGTACAATGAAATCTCAAGACTATCAAGGAATTCTAGAGAGAAATGTACTAGCCAGTGTCAGAAAGCTTGGTCTCAGTCGCAGGTCATGGGTCTTGCAACAGGACAATGACCCAAAACACACCGCTAAAAACACCCAAGAATGGCTAAGAGGAAAAAATTGGACTATTCTAAAGTGGCCTTCTATGAGCCCTGACCTCAATCCTATTGAGCATCTTTGGAAGGAGCTGAAACATGCAGTCTGGAAAAGGCACCCTTCAAACCGGACACAACTGGAGCAGTTTGCTCATGAGGAGTGGGCCAAAATACCTGCTGAGAGGTGCAGATGTCTCATTGACAGTTACAGGAAGCGTTTGATTGCAGTGATTGCCTCAAAAGGTTGCGCAACAAAATATTAAGTTAGGGGTACCATCATTTTTGTCCATGCCTGTTTCATGAGTTTATTTTTTTACATAATTCTGTTGAAGCATGGTTGAAAAACAATGTCTGACTTTCATTGGTTAACATTTATAGAATTTTAATTTATTATTACTTTTGTCAGATTAAAGTTATTTCTGTGACCATTGTGACTTTTTCTTTCATTGACCAAAGGGTACCAACAATTTTGTCCACGTCTGTATACCGTATACTGAATGCTGTAAAAACGAAACCCACAAAACTGTGTCGGAATTGCATTCTTTTTCCAATTCCTCCATATCTGGAATTACTTCTACATTTCTCATTTATTTGTTTCAGGATAACACAGGAGTTTGTACAGAAAGAGTGGGGTATTAGGGAAATGAATGATTTTAGGTAGTCTGCACTGAGGCATGGAGAAGGTTAAAATATTACAAGACTCAGTACACCAGAAATTTGAGGAAATAGGAGAAAGGAAGAAGTTTATTGCATTTGTTGCATTAACTAAAGGTCCCTTTACATGGGATGATACAGCAGCAGATTGTCGGGAAAGAAGCGTTCTTTCCCAACAATCACTATATAGCGGAGGTGAATGCTGCATTTACATGCGCAAAACGGACAAGAATACGACATGATCTATGATTTTTGCGGGGCCACGGAACAGAGCAATGGATGCAGACAGCACATGGAGTGCTGTCCGCATCTTTTACGGCCCTATTGAAGTGAATGGGTCATGGGATGTGGATCCAAACAATGTTCAAGTGCATGAGATCTAGGGATTATCTTGTGGATTTTTGGCCTGTTTAGTAATAAAAAAAAGGGCCACATAATTGAGATGTGTACTACTGTTTATACCCCGGGTCACTTAAAGGGGTATGCTCATCTTATAAATCGATGACTTATCGATAGGATATGTACTCAGAACCCTCCACTGCTTTTTCCTGCACAGAAGAGCTCCCAGCTCTTCCGCCTAATAGGAAAAACTGTGAAGGGGACACAGAGCTGAATCAGTGCTGGCCTATCCTACTTCGGGCTCAAGCACACGGCCGTTGTCTGGTCGTGGCCGTATTGTGGCACACATACAGCAGGTCCGCAAGACACGGGCACCGGCTGTGTGCACCCCGCATCACAGATGCAGACCCATTCATTTGAATGGGTCCGCAATCTGGGAGATGCAGTGTGGAACGGAGGCGTGCACTACTTTTTTGCAGTGCGGACCGCCGGATGTGGATCGCGGACCCCATTCAAGTCCGCGATCCGCATATGGCGGCAGAACGGTCGGTGCCCATGCATTGCCAGCGCACGGTTGTGTTCATGAGCCCTAAATGGGGATGGCTGAGTCTGGTTAATCAGTTCATAATCCTTCAGAGGACGAGGTTTCATGTAAAGGTAAGAAGGCAAAATTTATATGGAATTGTAAAAGTGGACAATGAGTGCTTAGTACATTTAGTATCTTAGTATTATAAAACATAAATACTCGAATTTAATAAAAGGTAAAAAAATAAAATAATGTACTGTATTTATTTACTTCTGCTTGACGCATTATCAGACTCATTAAAACTGGTAACAGAAGTGGAGGCAGCAGTCTATTCAAAGATTATTGATTCACAATTTGGTATTTACTGGAAATGTAAGATCCCTGATTATGATCCACCGCAACCCTTATCATCCACTTCATATAATATAGGCTTATATTATCTGCTGCACTGTAGTCTTCCTCTCCATGCTACACAGCGATTGTGGCGAAAAAAGATAGGAAGGCGCTCATAGAGTAATAAGTTCAACAATAAATATATTAAATAAAGACATCAAGAATTGTGCTCACCTTCTAGTGTTGTGCGTACGTAGGCACAACACTCGTGAGGACAGGGGTCGGTGCAGCCGGTATCTTCTCAATCCTCTTAGGTGGAGTAGCCAAGTCTCCAGAGGAATGGTTTGTATTGCAATAGGAAAAAGATTATTGGTGCACTAGTATAGTACACCAATTGATACCTTCTGGCGCAAAAACACGACCTCAGTAGATAGATAAGAGGGTCTTTTATTGATGAGTGACAACGCGTTTCGGAGTTGGTACACTCCTTTTTCAAGTCTAAGAGATCACAAATTTAGAGGGGTTTTTTTTGGGTACAAAAGAAAAATAAAATAAAATGTATACACAAAGTCATTACATTAAAATGAATTAGGAATAAATGTGCACGTAAAAAATCCGTGCACATATACAAGTCAAATAAAACAAAGAGCAAAAAACACTAAAATGCGTGGTTGGGAAAGATTAAAATTGTCCACGCATTTGGAGATATATCACAAATGAGGACGGGTAGAAAAATAATGCTGTATAAAATGCATATAGATATATGGGGGGGATATATGAAAACACACATGCACGCATGAGGTGTACTTACGTATACGTGGCCGCATGTATAATCACATATAGAACTGGAACCACTGTTGGTGATAAAAAATATATAGGCAGGAATGCCATAAATAAGGTGATATATACCACATACAAATATCGATAGTCATCATACCACAAACAATACCACAGGTGTGATGATATATACCCCTATTAGTAACATATAATATTATTGATATTGGCTCCAATAGTGATGGTAGTGTCGCCATATACATACATATGCATACACCTTCACATATATACACACATATACAGCCATAAGCTGCTCTGGACTGCTTACTCTTGATACTAGTCTTGTAAAAAATGCATGGGCGTTTAGTATGGAGCTTGAAAATACACATGTAAATAGTAATAATAAGCATGCACATATATACACATGTATAGACCTACACGCGAATGCACCCACACTTGCATGAACACATACATACCCATAAAAAATATAAAATATGGTAAATATATATATGTGTATATATACATATGTGTAAAGAATGATAAAAACTGAATGTACATTAAAACCATACATAGTGAGTAGCATGATCGGGACAATTTAATAAGTGAGGGTTTACTGGCCCCATGCTGACTCAAGTAATAGGAGAGTAGATGAATACATAGATAAATAAATAATTATATAATTGTTTGAATTGATGGGAGACATATATAGATGGTATGGACCACTATAGAATGAAATTCAAGTGGAGTGGAGTATTCTATGATGTAGAAATGGCATAACAGGGATGTGTGCCTAAAAAAATTGTTGATATTGTAACATGTAGCTGAAATAACAAAGTGGACATGAGGAGATCGGAGATGTAGAGAATCATGGCTGCTGATCTTAGCTGTGGGGTCCGTGCTGTGGCTTGAAGCGCGGCCTTGCACGCCTGCTGGAAGGCGCGCTCAGAAGAGCAGGAGGGAGAGGGGCGGAGTCTCTGATTGACAGCTGCTCGGTCCGTCGGACCGGAGCTGTCATTGTGAACAGCGCATGCGCCGAGCGCTGTGTTCGATGCTGGTTCTCTGAGCAGGGATCACTCACAGGGAGACTGTCAGGTATGGTGATAGCTAGAATGGGGAAATGAATGGGGGGGAGTAGTGTGGGGTGTGTTGGAGACTAAGGGCTGGTTTGGTTGTATGACTGGGAAATTAGGCAGTTATGAACTAGATAATAGGGGAAAATAGTGATTTGATGAATTTGTACGCTCACACAGGCTTGTATTATCTGCTGTGTAGTAGACTGTGTCCCAGTGCTGCATATGCTGGTATTATTTGCTGTGCAACAGACTGAGTCTCCATGTTGCATTGACGTGTATAATCAGTTGTACAGTAGACTGCCTCTCTGTGTAACACAGGATTGTATAATCTAATGCACAGTTGATTGTCTTTCCATGCTGCACAGGGTTGTTATACAGTAGAATGCCTCTCTATGCTGGATATTCTGGTGTCTGCTGTACCAAAGATTACCTTTCCATGATACAAATTATTGTATTATCTGCTCTAAGATAGGTTGCCACTCCATGCTGAAAACATATGTATTATCTGCTGTACAGTAGCCTGCCTCTCCATGCTGCACAGACTATTACTACCAGTTGTACAACAGACAGCCTCAGCATGCTGCACAGGCTTAAATTATTGGTTGTATAGTACACAGTTTCTGTAATCACCAGAACTATCATCATCAATATAACGTTGAAGTTTTCCTTTGAATGAATCATAGGAATACATTCCTCAGTGTCCTCCAGTTCTCAGTAGTCAGTGTGTGCAGCTGCTTTTCCTCTGAATGGTTCCTCTGAAGGCAACACCTTCAGCTGCCCAGACTCCATCACAGAATTGTTTCATAAAGCTTCCTTCATCCTCTTAAGTGGATTGGTTTTATCGACAGACGCAGATAGGAAGCTTCGAACTGGACACCATAACTGATAAGCAGAGCTTCTGCGCCACTGACCCCTGAAATGGCCTCATAAAAATGCATGATTAGCTTTAGGGAGATGGACGAAGGCACATGTTCTGATCTTCAGCACTTCCCTGATAACCTAAGAGTCTAGAAAGTCTAAGAGCATCAGCCTACAGCAAACAATGAGAGAGACAGGGGAAATATGTGAGAACGTCCGGATCAGGCACCGGCCCTCACACTAATGGTGCTAAAAGCTCCTAGGAATGAATCGCCCAAAGAAGTGTCACTTACATGTCGATCCCATCTCCTCCTCAGGTGTCACAGACAAACAATGAGACATTGAGATGTCCGAACAGCTGGTGGCGGCCATCCAAGACCAGTCAGAGACTGTTGTGGAACTACAAGTCAAAACATATCACCAAAGGGACGCTCAGCACAACAGTGCAGAAACTGCATCCCTGGAAAAATATGTAACCCCCAATGCCCAACAAGAGATAAAAATTATATAAACATGAAAGTAAATTATCCCAGAGATACAGTGAATCCAATACAGTGCATTTGGAAAGTCTTCAGACCCTTTTGTTTTTTTTTATATTTTGCTATATTTTTGGTGAATAAAAAAAAACTTTCCCCCATCAATCTGCACTCAACCCCCCTTAATAAAAAATTTAAACTGAATTTTAGTAATGTTTGCAAATTTATTAAAAATAAAAATGAAAATTTTGTGTGGACATAAATATTTAGACCCTTTGTTTTGACACTTTAAATTTAGCTCTTGGGGCCTCCCTTTTCTCTTCATCATCTCTGAGGTGTTTCTACACCTTGATTGGAGTCCAGCTGTGGTAAATTCCATTGATTGGACATGAATTGGAAAGACAAACCCCTGTCTATATAAGGTCTCACAGCTGACAATGCATATCAAAGTAAAAACCAAGCCATGAGGAAGAAAGAACTGCCTGTAGTGCTCAGAGGCAGAATTGTGTGTAGGCACATATCTGGAGAAGGGTACAACATTTTTTGCTGCTCTGAAAGTTCCCAAGAGCACAGTGGCCTCCATAATTCTTTACTGGAAGAGGTTTGGAACACCAGGACTGTTCCTAGAGCTGGCCACCTCACCAAACTATGTAATCAAAGAAAAGGGGCCTTGTTAAGAGAAGTGACCAAGAATCCAATAAACATTCTGGCCAAGCTCCAAAGATGCTGAGTGCAGATGTGAGAAACTTCCAGAAGGTCAACCATCACTGCAGCACTCTACCATTCTGGGCTTTATGGCAGAGTGGCTAATAAGAAAGCCTCACCTTAGTAAAAGAGAAACGGAAGTTTGCAAAAAAAAAGCAGCTAAAGGACTCTCAAACTGTGAGAAACAACATTCTCTGGTCTGATAAATCAAACATTGAACTTTTGGATTCAATTCTAAGCGTCATGTTTGGAGGAAACCAGGCACTGCTCATCACCTGCCCAGTACCATCCCTGCAGTGAAGCATGTTGGTGGCAGCATCATGAGGTGGGGGTGCTTTTCAGTGGCTAGAGACTGGTCAGAGTTGAAGCTAAGCTTAATGGAGCAAAGTTTGGACGTATTCTTAATGAAAACGTGATCCAGAGTGCTCTGGACCTTAGACTGGGCCGAAGGTTCACCTTCCAACAAGACAATGACCCTAAGCACACAGCAAAGACCGCATAGGAGTAGCTTAGCGACAACTCTGTGAATGTCCTTGAGTGGCCCAGCCAGAGCCCTGACTTTAACCCAATTAAACATCTCTGGAGAGAGAGTTGAAAATGGCTGGCCACTGACGGTCCCCATCTAACCTGACAGAGCTTAAGAGGATCTGTAGTGAAGAATGGCAGAAAAATCACCAAATCCAGGTGTGCAAACCTTATGGTATCATACCCAAGACGACTGGAGCTTGTAATCACAGCCAAATATGCTCCAACTTCGTACTGAGTATAGGGTCTGAATACTTTTGAACATTCTGTTTTCACTTTCTCATTATGGGGTATTGAATGCAGAATGTTGGGGAACTTGAACTTTTTTATATTAGCACAAGGCCACAACATATCAAAATGTGAAAAAGTGAAAGGGTCTGTAGACTGTACAGTGTGTCTAGTGATACAAAGATGAAGAGCATAGTGCTTCTAGTGGTCCAATTATGAAATGCAAAGTACCTCCAGTAGTCCAGGAATTAAGTCAACAGACATAAATGGCATAGCCCCTCTAGTAGTTTATCTGGGAAGTGGACAGCACTTCTGGTGGTCCACATCTTGAAAAGTACAACATCTGGAGTGATCAAGTCATGAAGACGACAGCACTTTAAATGGTCTGGTCAGTGGTCAAATCATTAAGAACATACAGCCTCTAATTTAGTCATCAAGTTGTTATCTAGGAGTTGAGTCATGAAGAGTACTGTGCCTCAAGTAACCCAGTCATGACAAGTACTGCTCGTCCAGTGGCCCAATCATAAGAAGCACAGTTCCTCTAGTGGTCAGTCTTGAAGAGCACAACACCTCTAATGCAACAATCATGAAAAGTACTGTGTCATCAGTAGTAGCCCATTCATGTACCTCCAGTGGCCAAATTATGTGCCTCTACTGGTCCAGTCAGATGACCAGTTAATCAGTCATCTGGAGCACAGCACCTATAGTGGTCTAGTAATAATGAGAACAACATCTCTAGTGGTCAGTCATGAAGAGTACTGTGTCGTTAGTGGCCCAGTCCTTTGAAGCACAGTGTCTCTAGTGGTTTAGTGATATATATGTTTTTATATGGATTTCCATCTCTATTATGGAGTGTGCAGTAAACCTGTATGCATGTAGATACATCTCTGAAGTCCACATTTTGGGACGTTTGGCCCCTTATTCAGTATTAAATTGAAGCCTGCTCTCAGCATTTGCTAAGAATCACTCTATGATATTATTGCTATAATATAAAATGTGCACTGTGTCACTCTATCTCATAAATTGTTGCTTAGATACAATGAGGATTTAGATTTCACTTGTGAAACACCTGCAGAATGAGGCTGTTTCTTTAGCAGATGTTTGTACTGCTGCTGAGAGCGTGCAGGAATGAATCCAATACTATAAGTTAATTATGTTCATGAAAATAAAAACTGCACTTAGCAGAAGTTTCCATTAGAGATAGGAGACATTCAGAAGAATTTACTAAAATGTAAACTGTCAAAAATCTAAATGTAGCAACAACAAAACATGAAGTTATAAAACAATGCCACATAACAAAACAATGTAAAGTAATACACTTCTCAACATTGAAACTGCAATGCAAAGAAGGAAAAGTCGTGGAATTACGGAAATCACAGGGTCAATAGAAATGTTAATGATATGCAATGACGTCTTAGGCTACTTTCACACCTGCGTTCAGGTGTCCGCTCGTGAGCTCCGTTTGAAGGGGCTCACAAGCGGCCCTGAACGCAGCCGTCTGGCCCTAATGCATTCTCAGTGGAGGCGGATGCACTGAGAATGCATCCGTCTGCCAGCGCTCAGCCTCCGCTCCGCTCAGTGAGCGGACACCTGAACGTTCGGGTGTCCGCCTGGCCGTGCAGAGGCGAGCGGATCCGTCCAGACTTATAATGGAAGTCAATGGGGACGGATCCGCTTGAAGATGACACCATATGGCTCAATCTTCAAGCGGATCCGTCCCCCATTGACTTTCAATGTAAAGTTTGAACGGATCCGCTCAGGCTACTTTCACACTTAGAAATTTTTCTAAGTTATAATGCAGACGGATCCGTTCTGAACGGATGCAAACGTCTGCATTATAGGAGCGGATCCGTCTGATGAAACATCGGACGGACCCGCTCCGAACGCTAGTGTGAAAGTAGCCTAAGATGTGCTCGAAGGGAGATAAGTCCAGAGAAGCTGCAAGCCATAGTAAGTTTAGGCCTGGCATTGTCCTTTTGAAAAACAGCTCCTGGAACACTTTGGAGAAATGGCCATACCACTGGTTCCATGACCAAATCAATGTGACACGGAGCTATCAGTGTACCTGCAATGAAAACTACAGGATCTGGCTACTGAACATTATGCCAACCCACACCATAATCCCAGGAGTAGGACTTGTGTGACATTCCCTTGCGAAGGCTTCTTCATGGCATTGCCCATGTTGCAGACGAATATCTGACTATCATTGAATCCAAGACAAAAGTGGGACTCATCGCTGAAGAGGATAGACCTCTATTCCAGTCTCCATTGCTGTATTGCTGTGTACCATGATAGCCTTCAATGGAACACCAGTAGCCAGACACCTGTCTCATAGCCCAGTGTCACACATACAGGTCCTTCTAAAAAAAATTAGCATATTGTGATAAAGGTAATTATTTTCTGTAATGTACTGATAAACATTAGACTTTCATATATTTTAGATTCATTACACACAACTGAAGTAGTTCAAGCCTTTTATTGTTTTAATATTGATGATTTTGGCATACAGCTCATGAAAACCCAAATTTCCTATCTCAAAAAATTTGCATATTTCATCCGACCAATAAAAGAAAAGTGTTTTTAATACAAAAAAAGTCAACCTTCAAATAATTATGTTCAGTTATGCACTCAATACTTGGTCGGGAATCCTTTTGCAGAAATGACTGCGTCAATGCGGCGTGGCATGGAGGCAATCAGCCTGTGGCACTGCTGAGGTGTTATGGAGGCCCAGGATGCTTCGATAGCGGCCTTAAGCTCATCCAGAGTGTTGGGTCTTGCGTCTCTCAACTTTCTCTTCCCAATATCCCACAGATTCTCTATGGGGTTCAGGTCAGGAGAGTTGGCAGGCCAATTGAGCACAGTAATACCATGGTCAGTAAACCATTTACCAGTGGTTTTGGCACTGTGAGCAGGTGCCAGGTCGTGCTGAAAAATGAAATCTTCATCTCCATAAAGCTTTTCAGCAGATGGAAGCATGAAGTGCTCCAAAATCTCCTGATAGCTAGCTGCATTGACCCTGCCCTTGATAAAACACAGTGGACCAACACCAGCAGCTGAGATGGCACCCCAGACCATCACTGACTGTGGGTACTTGACACTGGACTTCAGGCATTTTGGCATTTACCTCTCCCCATTCTTCCTCCAGACTCTGGCACCTTGATTTCCGAATGACATGCAAAATTTGCTTTCATCCGAAAAAAGTACTTTGGACCACTGAGCAACAGTCCAGTGCTGCTTCTCTGTAGCCCAGGTCAGGCGCTTCTGGCACTCTTTCTGGTTCAAAAGTGGCTTGACCTGGGGAATGCGGCACCTGTAGCCCATTTCCTGCACACGCCTGTACACGGTGGCTCTGGATGTTTCTACTCCAGACTCAGTCCACTGCTTCCGCAGGTCCCCCAAAGTCTGGAATCGGTCCTTCTCCACAATCTTCCTCAGGGTCCAGTCACCTCTTCTCGTTGTGCAGCGTTTTCTACCACACTTTTTCCTTCCCACAGACTTCCCATTGAGGTGCCTTGATACAGCACTCTGGGAACAGCCTATTCGTTCAGAAATTTCTTTCTGTGTCTTACCCTCTTGCTTGAGGGTGTCAATGATGGCCTTCTGGACAGCAGTCAGGTCGGCAGTCTTACCCATGATTGCGGCTTTGAGTAATGAACCAGGCTGGGAGTTTTTAAAAGCCTCAGGAATCTTTTGCAGGTGTTTAGAGTTAATTAGTTGATTCAGATGATTAGGTTAATAACTTGTTTAGAGAACCTTTTCATGATATGCTAATTTTTTTAGATAGGAATTTTGGGTTTTCATGAGCTGTATGCCAAAATCATCAATATTAAAACAATAAAAGGCTTGAACTACTTCAGTTGGTGTGTAATGAATCTAAAATATATGAAAGTCTAATGTTTATCAGTACATTACAGAAAATAATGAACTTTATCACAATATGCAAATTTTTTTAGAAGGACCTGTACATCTTCTGTTGGTTTGTGTAGACACATTTTGCCGCCATAGGCTTGGTATGTGACATCCAATTTTATATGCCGTCCTGAATAGATCTTTATGCAGCATTTTTCTCAGATGGTCCGTCCATGCAGAGATTTATCTCTGTGCACCTCTTAGGGTCCATTCACACGTCCGCAAATGGGTCCGCATCCGTTCCACAATTTTGCGGAACGGGTGCAGACCCATTCATTTTCTATGGGGACGGAATGGATGCGCAAAAGCAGCTGCGGACAAGAATAGGCATCACTGTTATTCCGAAAACCAAGACAAGGCACCGTGCTGACATCTCAATCTAGGTGTTTAGTGATCTGCTTCAGTGATAAACCAAGGTCTCTCATATACTTTTTATGGATTTTGTGCCTCCCAGTTAGTGGCAGGGGGTGATAACTGCCACAAAGTTGAACTGGAGACATCGCACAATCATTCCACACGACTTGATCCAATTTTTAAGGTTTTGTGTGCCTAAAAACTTTGCTTTCAATCTGGCTTTTATGCTCCTCCCACATGCCACAGATTGCAGATAGGTGCTTGAAAGTTTGATCATATGCAGATCTTAGTGACATCTGCTACTTCCTCGATTTGTATAACCTTCTTGTTGTATAACCTGTTATATAACCTTAAAGTAGATCCGGCAGCACTACTATTTTTCAAAGAGAAAGCCAATTTGGAAAGTCCATATATTGTACCTTGTATCCCGGCAATGTTGGTGCCAGCAGATCGGGATCCTGGCCGATGATCCACAGTCAAAATAGTAAAATATAAAGAAATCCGCAGCACTCTTCAGATAATGGTGAATAAAGTGGATTTATTCCATACAACAGCAAGGACTTGCGACGTTTCGACCGCTCCCGGTCTTTCTCAAGCAATCTTGAGAAAGACCGGGAGCGGTCGAAACGTCGCAAGTCCTTGCTGTTGTATGGAATAAATCCACTTTATTCACCATTATCTGAAGAGTGCTGCGGATTTCTTTATATTTTACTGTTATATAACCTAACATCTTGTCCTTCTTGGTGTTGCAGTTTCAATGTTGAGGAGTAAAGAAAAATGTAATGTGGTAAAATGAAGCCTCGCATAATAACAATGAAACCTAAAGAATTGGAGCATAATATAAAAGAGATGTTGCATGGCAAAACAATGTAACATCCCATAAAAGCAATGTACCACAATACAAAAGTGATGTAACAAAAAATGAGGTTGCTATACAGTGCATTAGAACAATGTAGCAATAAAATAATGTACCACCATGAAACAATGTATCATAGCAGAACAATGTAATGTAATATAATGATGTAATGCAACAAAACCATTTGTTCTCCTCATCTTTTGACATCTGATTCTTATCATCACAAAAAATGTTTAAGTTGCCCATACACATTAGAGCAAAGTGTGACGAACCCATTGTCATGATAGGCCAACTATCTTTATGTGTATTGGGATGTTCGGATTCCCCCCCCCCCCCCCCCATCTTTTCTTTTTGCCCGATATTTTCTTCTCACAATAAGTCCATCTCTCACTGTAGCCTCCCTGCAAAGAAGGGTCTACAGTGTGCTGATAGGGGAGACCCCTACCACTCATTTATCCTACAGCAATAGAGAGGGAGCAGGAGAAAGAAATCATATTGTTGTCATATATAATTCATCAGTCACTCATTCCCATCAATATTCAGTGACAGATCTGGACTGGGGTACCAGAACAGTGGTTTCCCCTCCTGGTACAGACTCCAAGACCATATATTCCTGCAGTGGAAAAGGAGAGGGATAGAGAAAAGGTGGCATGGTCATTGAGTTGGTTTGATCCCCTTGGTTTTCTAACAGTGAGGCAACTGGCAATGACTGTGAGGATTATCATGGGACCAACCTGATGTGAGACCCACTCTCCACTGGACCAATAGATGGTGGGGTCAGCCTATGCTCTTTTTTCACTAATCATTCTACAGAAAGTTCTACATTCACAGATGGAGACTGAGCACTGAACACTGGGAGGCAAATGAGGACAAAATGGATACTTTCTTCTAAAAGCTCTTGGAAAAACATGTCCAGCTTGTACTTCCCAACTTCCTTCACAACAATCAACTGCTGCTCGACACATTAAAATAATACCTTTACTTACCAAAAGTAAGAACCAGAAGCTCAGCCCTTCACAGCATTCATATAAATGATGATTATGTTCCTCAAAAACTACTTAAAACAACTTTGTCACCTTGAACCACATAGGGAATTTAAGGATGGTGTGGTTTCAATCATACTTTGTTATTTTTTTTTCTCTGCTGATATTTAGTTTTTTTTTCTCATTTTACGGTTTACCGGAACATGGAAGATCATTACTTGGGGAGAAGCTGAACGTTTTCTCTTAATCTCTTCATGAAAGAATGAGTAGCCATTGGAGGTGAAAAACCTCCACCCTGGAGATCTTGATGGTCGATGGCATAAATTTCTGAAGAGTGACAACTAGAAATGTTTTCTGAAACTTCTCCTAGGCGAAAAAGCTATAAAATGCAACAGAAATTATCTGGCACAGAGCAACTAAAAGCAGAGAACACTAGAAGAAGTTATGAGAATGACACTCCTGAAGCACAGCAGACATCATACACTACCGATCAAATGTTTTAGAACACGTCAATATAAACAGTTATTATTGATATCCACACAGAAGTCCAGCGAATAATGTGAAATGGTGCAATGGAACAAAAGTAAGGTTAAAAAATAAAAATAATTTTAAATAATTTTACATTTTAACCTGCAATTAACAAAAGAAGACAAATAATTATAACCCTTTGAATTGTAGGTCTGTCCTATAGGGAAATAGCAAAGAAAGCCAAGGTGTCAGTGAGTGGACTTTTCTATACTATCAAAAGGCACTTGGAACTCAGTTCCTCAGTGTGTGATACCAACTGTAAAACATGGAGGAGGAAGCATGAGGGTCTGCTGGATCTAGAGTTGGGCACTTGCACAATGTGACTGGCACACATAAAGGGCTACCACAGCATTTTGAAGCTCCATGTGATACCTTTTGGTCTATGCCTAGTTGGTCACAGGTCACATATCACAGCAAGACAATGACCCAAAACATACTTCTAGGTTATGTCAGAACTACCTTAGGAGTTGATAACAAGACAGTAGGGGTCAAAGAATAAAATGGCCTCCACAGTCTCCAGACTTTATCCCAAACAAGCTCAATGAGGTTAGACTGGACAGAAAGGAGAAAGCAACCTACAAGTGCAGCACATTTGTGGGAAATTATGTAACACGGTCTGGCAGAACTTTCTGAACAATATCAGCAAGAAGTGGTTACTTTGAAGAGTCAAATATCTATATTCAATTTCGTCAAACAAAATCATTCCACAATTTATTTTTATCTTGTTTGTATTGTTTATTTTAACTTGTTTATATGTTCTATGCATGAATTTCAAAGTAAATTTTAAGGCATAAAACTGTAAATATCAATAGAAACTGTAAAAATGAGGGTAATCTAAAACATTTTACTGGTAGTGTATATGGCCATCAAATATTATATGTGTTCTATAATTGTCCTGTATGTATTCTATGTGTATTCTGTGCATGTTCTGTGTATTCTGCATGTCATGCATATGTCCTGTACAGGTTATCTGTATGTTCCTGCTGTACCTCCTTTTTCATATCCTGTGTGGCAACAGTTCCAGCTTTACAATGGTAACTCAATGGTGCAGCAAAGGAGGTGAAACTTTGTATGTGCAAACAAATTCTAAAATACTGTGGTTCTCAGCTTTGTAATATTATACCCAAAGTTCGTCAGCAGGGATACAGTCTCTTTATTCAGTGAGACGAACTGTGAGCTGAACTCCTGGTTGCAACTGGAGTTACATCTGGCATAAAGTCCTTCAGTCCTCCATTATCCCTATATGAAAGGAAAGTTGCTTAAAAGTTCAGCACAAGGATTGATTTGATCATACTGACAGGTTTCCCACAATAAAACGCATATAACAATAAAAGATGCAGTACTAGGTATTGTACATGGCCCATCATTGCCCAAAAGCCTGAGTTTCACCCAAAGATTTTTCCATAGGCTGCTCCAGAACACTTTTCCACTAGAAAGACATCTTTGCATGTGCACTTGAATTAGCCGCGGCACACAATGAATAAGCGGTCATGTGAATGGGAGCTGCCCAGCATTACTCCCATACATCATCCCTTACACTGCAGCCACTACACAGTGGGATGGAACCTTCGTATATCCACTGTGTCCACTTTTTGTTTCCAGCATCAGCAACTGCAAAAACAGCTGATAATGGGGTGCCAGGTGTCGGACCCCTAGTATCAGGGGATAGGTTATCAATATCTACATCATTTTAATAGCATACACTGTACACACCACACATGACAAAAATATACGGGTACAGTCGTGGCCAAAAGTTTTGAGAATGACACAAATATTAGTTTTCACAAAGTTTGCTGCTAAACTGCTTTTAGATCTTTGCTTCAGTTGTTTCTGTGATGTAGTGAAATATAATTACACGCACTTCATACGTTTCAAAGGCTTTTATCGACAATTACATGACATTTATGCAAAGAGTCAGTATTTGCAGTGTTGGCCCTTCTTTTTCAGGACCTCTGCAATTCGACTGGGCATGCACTCAATCAACTTCTGGGCCAATTCCTGACTGATAGCAACCCATTCTTTCATAATCACTTCTTGGAGTTTGTCAGAATTAGTGGGTTTTTGTTTGTCCACATGCCTCTTGAGGAATGACCGCAAGTTCTCAATGGGATTAAGATCTGGGGAGTTTCCAGACCATGGACCCAAAATGTCGCTTAGTTATCACTTTTGCCTTATGGCATGGTGCTCTATCGTGCTGGAAAATGCATTGTTCTTCACCAAACTGTTGTTGGATTGTTGGAAGAAGTTGCTGTTGGAGGGTGTTTTGGTACCATTCTTTATTCATGGCTGTGTTTTTGGGCAAAATTGTGAGTGAGCCTACTCCCTTGGATGAGAAGCAAGCCCCACACATGAATGGTCTCAGGATGCTTTACTGTTGGCATGACACAGGACTGATGGTAGCGCTCACCTTTTCTTCTCCAGACAAGCCTTTTTCCTGATGCCCCAAACAATCGGAAAGAGGCTTCATCGGAGAATATGACTTTGCCCCAGTCCTCAGCAGTCCATTCACCATATTTTCTGCAGAAGATCAATCTGTCCCTGATGTTTTTTTTGGAGAGAAGTGGCTTCTTTGCTGCCCTTCTTGACACCAGGCCATCTTCCAAAAGTCTTCGCCTCACTGTGTATGTAGATGCGCTCACACCTGCCTGCTGCACTGGTGGCACTCCAATCCTGCAGCTTAATCCTCTTTAGGAGACGATCCTGGCACTTGCTGGACTTTCTTGGACGCCCTGAAGCCTTCTTAACAAGAATTGAACCTCTTTCCTTGAAGTTCTTGATGATCCTATAAATTGTTGATTGAGGTGCAATCTTAGTAGCCATAATATCCTTGCCCGTGAAGCCATTTTTATGCAACGCAATGATGGCTGCACGCGTTTCTTGTCAGGTCACCATGGTTAACAATGGAAGAACAATGATTTCAAGCATCACCCTCCTTTAACAGGTCAAGTCTGCCATTTTAACCCAATCAGCCTGACATAATGATCTCCAGCCTTGTGCTCGTCAACATTCTCACCTGAGTTAACAAGACGATTACTGAAATGATCTCAGCAGGTCCTTTAATGACAGCAATGAAATGCAGTGAAAAGGTTTTTTGGGGATTAAGTTAATTTTCATGGCAAAGAAGGACTATGCAATTCATCTGATCACTCTTCATACCATTCTGGAGTATATGCAAATTGCTATTATAAAAACTTAAGCAGCAACTTTTCCAATTTCCAATATTTATGTAATTCTCAAAACTTTTGGCCACGACTGTACATTATACAAATAAGGCTACTTTCACACTTGCGTTCAGAGCGGATCCGTCTGAGACGGGTCCGCTCATATAATGCAGACGGTGGCTCCGTTCAGAACGGATCTGTCTGCATTATATTGTAAAAAAAAATTGTAAGTATGAAAGTAGCCTGAACGGATCCGTCCAGACTTTACATTGAAAGTCAACGGGGGACGGATCCGTTTGAAGATTGAGCCATATTGTGTCATCTTCAAATGGATCCATCCCCATTGACTTACATTGTAAGTCTGGACGGATCCGCACGCCTCCGCACGGCCAGACGGACACCCGAACGCTGCAAGCAGCGTTCAGGTGTCCGCCTGCTGAGCGGAGCGGAGGCTGAACGCTGTCAGACTGATGCATTCTGAGCGGATCCGCGTCCACTCAGAATGCATTAGTGCTGGACGGATCCGTTCAGGGCCGCTTGTGAGCCCCTTCAAACAGAGCTCACAAGCGGACACCCGAACGCTAGTGTTAAAGTAGCTTAAGACATAATCTTAGCTAACTAAAAAAAAAACATACCTGGTCCAACTGCCAAAATATAAAAAATAATGCTCAAATAATAAAAGAGGAAATAAAGAGGAAAATAAACAATAGCCTACCTGGCAGAATTATTTATTTTTTTTTTTAACCAAAGCAAACACTAATTATTAGATATCTAACTAAATACATTACATTTCTGAGCACAAAATTTCTCCACACTAGCCTGAGAGCCTATTCTGCTGGTGGAATAATGTATACTTACTGTACATGACATTACTTACCGTGTATTGTACTGATCCTGGGATACAGCCTGTAGATCTTTTCTTCATAAAAAATATAAAACATTACAATACTAAGAGTATAACAATAGCAATATTAATAAAAAACAAAACAAAAAAAACATAGGTTACTGTCACGAGGGTGTCAAGAGCCATGCCTGACTCCGTTGTACCCGGGGTCAGGAGGTCGCAGCGGTTGGCTGCACGCTCTATGTCAGATAGGGAAGTTTCCTTATTGTAGCTTTCTGGGTTTGCTTTACAAACCCTTTTGGCTCACTCAGGGATCCGTAGCTCCTTCTCTCAGCTGTTCCTTGTCCAGCACTCCCAATCCTCCTTATATTCCCCTCTCACACTTCTCTGGTTGCCAGATATAGAGCTTCCTGCCTGGACATCTATTCTGACCCACTGGAGCTGTGTTGCTGCGTTCTCTGAGTGTTGCCTTAGAACGCTACCCTCCGGATCCCTGTTGGACCTTTGTGGACAATTGTTGCCGTCCACCTGGGTGTTTGTGTTTGTCTGTGTTTGTCTGTCCTCTCCCTGGTGTTTCCCTCTTAGTGCAGTGGTGAGGACTAGCGATCCCACCGGCCCTTTCATTATCTAGGGCTCATTTGAGGGAAAGCCAGGGTTTAGGCACGTGATCGCCGCACGGGTGAGGAACCCGTCTAGGGACGTCAGGGCAGGCAGGTGCCAGCTGCAAGGTGAGTTAGGGGTCACCACCTTTCCCTCTCCCTTGGGCAGGGCTTTCCCTGTTTTCCTCCCTGTGCGTGTTGCCGGTCATTACATTATATCTGGCCCTTATTTTTGTGTAGGTAAAAAAAAAAAAAAAAAAAAAAATTTTTTTACCTACTTAGAATCCAGTATGGATCAAATTGCTGCTCTGTCCGAACAATTTCATGGCCTGTCTTTGGAGGTGGCAGGATTGAAGGCGTCGGTCCTCCAGCAACAGCAGCAATTACAACAGACCGCAAGCCCAGCGGTTGCTACTGGTAACCAGGTTGTTGCGGAACCCAAGGTCCCTCTCCCTGACAGATTTTCTGGGGGAAGGGACAAGTTTTTGACGTTCCGTGAGGCCTGTAAACTATACTTTAAACTGCGTCCTTACTCCTCTGGTAATGAAGAACAGCGGGTGGGTGTTGTTATTTCCCTGCTGCAGGGGGACCCGCAGTCCTGGGCGTTCTCTTTACCTACTGATTCCCAGGCTCTTCGGTCAGTGGATGAGTTTTTCGGGGCCTTGGGTCTCATATATGACGACCCTGACCGAGTCGCACTGGCTGAATCAAAATTACGGAGACTCCTACAAGGAGAGCGGCCGGTAGAGGAGTATTGCTCTGACTTCCGTAGGTGGGCTACGGATACCCAATGGAACGACCCGGCTCTCAGGAGTCAGTTCTGCTCTGGGTTATCCGAAAGGGTTAAGGATGCGCTTGCATTGTATGAGACCCCCTTTTCCCTTGATGCAGTTATGTCCCTTTCTATCCGTATAGATAGACGCCTTAGGGACAGGTTGAAAAAACCGGAGCCATTGGTAACCCCTCCCAAGCAGCAGTTAGTCTGTACGGACTTAGACGAGCCTATGCAGCTAGGAGGAACTACTCGTCAGGTCCGTCCTCCTGAGGTTCGCCGTAGGCGTGGGGGTTGTTTTTTTTGTGGGGAGAGGGGTCATTTCATTAACGTCTGTCCTTCTTTCCTCAGAAACAAAAAAAACGTCGGAAAACTACTAACCCCAGGCTGTGTGGAGGATGTCAGCCGGGGGGTATACGTTTCCTCCATACGTACATCGCAATTTGTGTTGCCAGCGGTTATTGTTTTTGGTGATAAGACAGAGACTGTTTCTTTCTTTCTAGACAGTGGAGCAGGGGTAAATTTGATAGATGCCCATTTTGCCCGCACTATGGGTTTGTCTCTCTGTACGTTACAGAGACCTATTCCCATATTTGCTATAGATTCTGCTCCTCTGTCTCAGAGAAACCTCACCCACATCGTTCATAATTTACACCTTCGGGTAGGGGACCACCATAACGAGATGCTCTCATGTTATGTTCTGGAGGGGCTTCCCACTCCGGTGGTGCTGGGCCTTCCCTGGTTGGTAGCGCACAATCCAGTGGTGGATTGGCAGGCCAGGGAGATATTGGAGTGGAGTGAGCCGTGCAGAGAAAATTGCTTAAATAGCAATTGCTTAGTCGCCTCCATAACTACCCTACCTACATTTGTTTCGGACTTTGAGGACGTTTTTTCTGAAAAGGGTTGTCAGAAGTTACCACCTCATCGTCCTTATGATTGCCCGGTTAACCTTATTCCCGGCGCAAAATTACCCAAGACCAGGTTATATAATCTTTCAGGTCCAGAGAGACAAGCCATGAAGGATTATATCTCCGAGAGTTTGGCTAAGGGACACATCAGACCCTCTTCTTCACCCGTGGCTGCAGGGTTTTTCTTTGTTAAAAAGAAAGATGGGGGCCTGCGTCCTTGCCTAGATTTTCGTGAATTAAATCGGATAACCATCCGAGACCCATACCCTCTTCCTCTCATTCCTGACCTGTTTAACCAGATTGCGGGTGCTAGGTGGTTCTCCAAACTCGATCTTAGGGGGGCCTACAATCTGATTCGTATTAAAGAGGGGGATGAGTGGAAAACAGCTTTTAACACCCCTGAGGGGCATTATGAAAATCTAGTTATGCCTTTCGGCCTGACCAATGCTCCTGCCGTCTTTCAACATTTCGTTAATGACATTTTTAGTCATCTAATCGGCAGGTTTGTGGTAATATACCTAGATGATATTTTAATTTATTCGTCTGATCTGAGAACACATGAGGAGCATGTCAGACAAGTACTACAGGTCCTACGGACGAATGAATTATATGCTAAGATTGAAAAATGTGTCTTCGCCGTTCAGGAAATACAATTCCTAGGTTATTATTTATCTGCGTCAGGTTTCCGTATGGATCCTAGGAAGGTCCAGGCAATTTTGGATTGGGATCTTCCTGAGAACCTCAAAGCACTACAACGGTTCTTGGGCTTCGCGAATTTCTATAGGAAATTCATAAAAAATTATTCGGTGATCGTAAAACCCCTTACTGACATGACTAGGAAGGGGACTGATTTTTCTAAATGGTCTGACGCCGCTAAAGTTGCTTTTTCCTCTCTAAAAGAGAGGTTTACCTCAGCACCTGTACTAGTCCAACCTGATGTCTCTCAGCCATTTATTGTTGAAGTCGATGCATCAGAGGTGGGAGTGGGGGCTGTGCTGTCTCAGGGTCCGTCTCCTGGCAAATGGCGTCCTTGTGCTTTCTTTTCTAAAAAACTATCTGCAGCAGAACAGAACTATGATATTGGCAATAGGGAACTGTTAGCTATTAAACTTGCGTTTGAGGAGTGGCGTCACTTTTTAGAGGGGGCAGTCCACCCCGTCACTGTGTTTACGGACCACAAAAATCTGCTGTACCTCGAATCAGCTAAGCGTCTCACCCCTAGACAGGCTAGGTGGTCGCTATTTTTTACCAGGTTTAACTTTGTGATTACCTATCGTCCTGGGGTAAAGAATACCAAGGCTGATGCACTATCTCGTTGTTTCCCTGGAGGGGGTAATGTGAGTGATCCGGTACCCATTCTACAAAGAGGAGTGGTTGTTTCTGCGGTACACTCTGCTTTGGAGGGGAAGGTGTTAGAGGCCCAGGGGGACGCCCCGGTCTCTTGCCCCTCAGAGAAATTGTTTGTACCGTTGAACCTACGTCTCGAATTATTAAAGGAACATCATAATTCGGCACTTGCTGGGCACCCGGGTAGTAAAGCAACCTTAGAGCTATTGTCTCGTCGTTTTTGGTGGCCAAGGTTGCGTCAGGATGTAATGGATTTTGTGTCCTCTTGTTCTACCTGTGCGCGCGCAAAAGTTTCACATACACGTCCTGCAGGGTCTCTATTACCACTCGTCATTCCCAATAGACCATGGACACATCTGTCTATGGATTTTATCACTGACTTACCTTTGTCTGCGGGTAAAACAGTGATTTTGGTAGTAGTGGACAGGTTTAGCAAAATGGCA
The DNA here is from genome assembly GCF_014858855.1 of Bufo gargarizans. Taxonomy (NCBI): domain Eukaryota; kingdom Metazoa; phylum Chordata; class Amphibia; order Anura; family Bufonidae; genus Bufo; species Bufo gargarizans. The sequence goes on from NC_058081.1 coordinate 531,653,288, forward strand.
CACTTTATTGCGTTACCCGCACTACCTAATGCTAAAACTCTTGCTCAGGTATTCGTCAGTGAGATCGTGAAGCTTCACGGGGTCCCCTCCGATGTTGTTTCGGATCGGGGAACCCAGTTTATTTCTAAATTTTGGAAAGCTTTTTGTTCCCGTTTGGGGGTTCACTTGTCCTTTTCCTCAGCTTTCCATCCTCAGTCGAATGGACAGACTGAGCGTACCAACCAAAACCTGGAGACATATCTAAGATGTTTTGTGTCTGAAAACCAAGAGTTGTGGTCGTCATATTTACCGTTAGCTGAGTTTGCCATAAATAATCGCCGTCAGGAATCCACTGGCAAGTCACCTTTTCTTGGTGCATATGGTTTTCATCCCCAATTCTGTACTTTCAAAGAGGGGGGGTCTTCTGGGGTTCCCGAAGAGGAACGGTTTTCGTCATCTCTTTCATCAGTATGGCAGAAGGTGCAAGCTAACTTGAAAAATATGGGAGGTAAATACAAATGCATGGCTGATAAGAGACGGTCGCCAGGTCCGGACCTAGGAGTGAATGACTATGTGTGGTTGTCTACTAGGAATATCAAGTTGAAGGTTCCCTCTTGGAAACTGGGTCCTAGGTTTATTGGTCCTTACAAGATTGTAGCCATCATCAACCCCGTGGCTTTTCGCCTGGAGTTACCTCAGACTTTTAAAATCCATAATGTCTTTCATAAGTCGTTACTCAAAAAATATGTTCCACCTCTAGAACCGTCACCGCTGCCACCCCCTCCTGTTGTCGTGGATGGTAGTTTGGAATTTCAGATATCCAAAATTGTTAATTCTCGTCGGGTCTGCCGCTCTCTCCAATATCTGGTGCACTGGAGAGGTTACGGTCCCGAGGAAAGAATGTGGGTTCCTGCGTCTGAGGTAAACGCCGACAGGCTAGTCCGGATTTTTCATGCCTCTCATCCTGAGAGACCTGGTCCTGAGTGTCCGGAGGCCCCTCGTAGAGAGGGGGGTACTGTCACGAGGGTGTCAAGAGCCATGCCTGACTCCGTTGTACCCGGGGTCAGGAGGTCGCAGCGGTTGGCTGCACGCTCTATGTCAGATAGGGAAGTTTCCTTATTGTAGCTTTCTGGGTTTGCTTTACAAACCCTTTTGGCTCACTCAGGGATCCGTAGCTCCTTCTCTCAGCTGTTCCTTGTCCAGCACTCCCAATCCTCCTTATATTCCCCTCTCACACTTCTCTGGTTGCCAGATATAGAGCTTCCTGCCTGGACATCTATTCTGACCCACTGGAGCTGTGTTGCTGCGTTCTCTGAGTGTTGCCTTAGAACGCTACCCTCCGGATCCCTGTTGGACCTTTGTGGACAATTGTTGCCGTCCACCTGGGTGTTTGTGTTTGTCTGTGTTTGTCTGTCCTCTCCCTGGTGTTTCCCTCTTAGTGCAGTGGTGAGGACTAGCGATCCCACCGGCCCGTTCATTATCTAGGGCTCATTTGAGGGAAAGCCAGGGTTTAGGCACGTGATCGCCGCACGGGTGAGGAACCCGTCTAGGGACGTCAGGGCAGGCAGGTGCCAGCTGCAAGGTGAGTTAGGGGTCACCACCTTTCCCTCTCCCTTGGGCAGGGCTTTCCCTGTTTTCCTCCCTGTGCGTGTTGCCGGTCATTACAGTTACCTAACAAAAAGTCCATCATAGCTTACAAAACATAATAAAGCAAGAAACACGGCAGGGTTCTATATACAGTATAAATATAACCAACTGGTCCAGCTTCATTTCCATCAAACTCACACATTAGTGAATAGCACCACACCTCACAATATATATTTACATACATTTTGTCCCTCCCCTTCCCTACTTCTTTTTTATCAGCCACCCACTTTAAATATCACACCACAAATAATAACATTATCAGTACTTACTATCTTTTTCTTAATAAATATTAAATATTTAAACCAGAAATGTTTTAAATTTTTTTATCTTTTTAAAAATAAAATAAAATGTAAGCACACAAAAACACAAAACACCATATATTGAATTAAACCCCACAGACACTGAACCTCACACTCAGTCCATGTGCTGGTATAAACTATATACAAATATAATATACTGACTAATCACACACAAATCCCAGGTTTGGCACTTGCAAGTCCTACATCATAATATTCTTACCAACACAGAACAAAAATCTACAGTCTACCACCAAAAAAGGAGATGATAATATAAGGGATATGAAAAGAAAAGTCCCTCCAAAATAAAAAGGCCTTACCTGTGTCCAGCCTCTCATACGCCTTAAATCACCCAGAATGTTCCTAATCACCTTATCCACTGGGAGGAATTACTTCTGCATCAATATAAAGCAAGTGAGCAATGGGCCGTCCCCCAGGGCCAATCGTGTGCCAGGTTTATAGGAATGCAGAGTGGTGTGGTGCAACCTTAAAAGTTTCTATGTGTCACAATGCTATTGCCTGGATACCGTGGATCACCAGGAATAGACTCCAGAGCAATAAAGGAGAGCGTTTTAGGAGGTTGCAGCCAGACAATACTTGATCTTTCCTCTTGGTTCTGGAAGGCTTTGAGGTAAACTGGCAGGCAAACTTGAATATTCAGCTTTATCTCTCTGCTGTGCTAAACGTGGCTTCAGTCTGATTACTGGACTTGCTAACTGTTCTGCTACCTTTGGAGTGGGGTGCTTTTGGCTGTTGACCCCTCACAATACTCTGTCTCTTAATCTGTAAGGAGTCATGGTGCTCTATGAGCTGCTTCCCTGTAAAGACTCCTGCTGCAGACGGGGGCCCTTCCCCTCACTGCTCCATCTTTCATGTGTTCTTAGCTCCACTATCGAATCTAAAAAACACTATAGCTTCCTGCAACCCCTCCCTTGGTAGGAAGAACTGGCCCACTTCTGTCCAAAAGGGGGGGAAAGAATGGGAAGTTCCATTCTATCTGAAGGTCTCCCTCAGCCAGATACACTGCCACCTGCCGGTGAACCAGGCACATTACATGAACATAACAGTTTGATAGCAAAATGGGTCGACAGGACCCTTTTGTCAAGGAGTTGCCTCGACAGAGTCCTGATCTCCCCCCTGGAGACCTCTCCGGTGAATAACATCCAGAATTATAGTAGCATAAATCGAAATTTTGGTCCCATTCCTGGAAGAAAGACCAAAACTCTTCCCCACAGGAGAATACCCATGAAGAAGCCCTCTCTTTCCAGAAGCTTTTCACTAGGAATACCACCAAGCTGACTATATCCAACACTCCTAGTTTGCTCATACAGTAATTAACCTCCCTCTTAACTAGGTTCAGCTCCACCTGCTCTGTAAAAAGAGCAAACTATATTATACTCCAGAGCTGAACTCACGTTCTGATGCTGGAGTCATTGAGGGAGATTTATCAAAACTGGTGCAAAGGAAAATTGGCTCATTTGCCCATAACATAGATTGATCCATGGAAAAATGAAAGATGTAATCTTAATGGTTGCTATGGGCAACTAAGCTAGTTTTTCTTTTGACAGATCTTCCCCACTGTGTACATATCTTGTTAATTTTCTTGTTTTGATCCTGAGTTACATCCTGTATTATATTCCAGAGCTGTACTCACTATTCTGCTGATGGACTCACTGTGTCACTGTGTACATACATTAACACTAGTGATGGACGAACATCGGCCGGGACGAATCGCGAACGTGAACGCGCGTTCGCGGCAGGCTCCATTCACTTTAATGGCAGATGAACCTGAAAAACCTTCAGGTCATATTTGCAGCCAGCAAACACTTACTAGAAGTACACAAATAGTCCCACAACATAGACAGTGATATACCAGAGGTGGATCATTGGCAAAAATTCCCACAAAAAAATATGTATTTTAATCAGCGGCCATTTTTATGCTTCTTAAAGGGAAACTCTTAAAAATGTGCCCTGCTGGAGCCTAGAAAATTTTTATTTCCTATCGGTTTGATGTATACAAATGTGCAGCACTCCACGTTTTTGTATCCTGCAGAGTCCATGAATAAAATGGGTACGTTAGCGTAAATTCTTTTTCTACCATGAAACTGTATGGTGAACGGATGCCACTGTACGGCATCAGTCTGAGGCATCTGTTAACGCATAAATTTTTGGTATGCATTAAATGGATGGCAAAAATAGGATGTGAACCCAGCCCTAGTGTCAGAATAAGCACCAGTACACAGCGGAGCAGCGTGGCGGAGAGGGGAGGCCGCCATGTACTGACAGAGAGCTACCTGGTCCTGGTGGTCAGGGATGAGGACTGTGCTTCCCAAGGATCATTTTCTACTGGGAAATACAGGGCACAGTATAATACACTAGAATCTATATAATATAAAGATATTAGCACTACCCCTGAATAATAATACAATTAGGTGGTCATTTATTATATAGAAATACGTCTATGTTAGGTGTATTTCTGACAGATTGTGGCGCAAAGGTCCTTAGCACCGCAATCTGCATATTTTTCTGCTCATGCCATGTCTAAAAAAGGATGGCGTGGGCAGGGAAAGGAATACAGTTATGGCCATCCAGATATTGGATACCGCCGCCATACATTGACCGGATAGCAACTCTGTGCAGTGACTGGGTAACACCGCCATACTGTGACCGGATAAAAGGGTATAAGAGGGCACAGTACAGGGAATGGCTGGGGGCAGTGCACAGGGTGTGGTAAGAGGGCACAATGCAGGGTATAACCCTGTGACATTAGAAGGTCCTTATGGTGAATGGGGTTCATACGCCACCATAATGAGAGGCAGAGGGGTGAGACAAGGGTGTGATAATGTGGCTAGAGATTAAAAAATTTAACTGTCGGCCAGTACAGGCCCCAAATACTAGGCAATAGGCATTTACCTGACAGCAAAGAACTTTGGATTCTGTGGCTGGAGGTACATTAGGGTCACAGGGTAAATATGTAACTGTCGGCCAGTACAGGCCCCCAAAATTAGCCAATAGGCGATCACCTGACAGCACACAACTTTGAATTCTATGGCTGGAGGTGCATTAGGCGGTCACAGGATAAATATGTAGCTGTCGGCCAGTACAGGCCCCAAAAATTAGGCATTTACCTGACATAAAATGCCTTTTATGCCGCTGTATATACATAAGGTAAGGACTATTCTTTGTTCTGAGTGGTGGTGGATATGTGTGGGCTGGCATGAGGAAATTCAATTACACGTGGTCATCACACATCAGGAAGGCGAGCCATGGCCGTGTAAGATCTTCTAAAATGGCCAGAGATTTTCCTGTCCTGCTGCAAGACGTCCTAAACCCTGGGGTATTTGGCAAGAATCGCTGCACGACTAAGTTCAGGAGGTGTGCTATGCATGGCACGTGTCATTTTGCCCTTTTTCAGAGTGCTCAGCAGATTGGCACCGTTGTCGCACACCACTTTACCAACTGTCAAATTGAGCGGGGTTAGCCACCGATCGGCCTGCGACAGCAGAGTTGAATTGAGTGCAGGACCGGTATGGCTCTTGTCTTCTATGCACAACAGCTGCAACACAGCATGGCAATGCCTCATCTGGCACGTAGAATAGGTTCTGGGGTGCTTGGGGGTGCAGCAGAAGAGGTGGTAGCAGTGGAAAAGGAGGAGTCAGCCGAGGAGGAGATGGAGGATGGAGTAGGAGGAGGAGAAGAAGAGGCAGGCCTGCATGCAATCTGTGGCGGTAACACCAAATCCACACGGGTGCCACAGGTTACATGCTTGACGGCCGTCAGAAGGTTCACCCAGTGGACAGTAAAAGTTATGTACCTTCCCTTACCATGTTTGCTAGACCACATGTCTGTGGTCAGATGTATCTTGGCACCGACACTGTGTGCCAGAGAAATATTAACTTGCCGCTGAAAGTGGTCATATAGTTCAGGGATACCCTTCTGGGAGAAATATTACCTTCTGTGGACCTTCCATTGCGGTGTGCCAATGGCCACAAATTTTCTAAAGGCCTCCGAGTCCACCAATTTATATGGCAGTAGTTGGCGGGCTAGCAGTTCCGACAAGCCAGCGGACAGCCATTGGGTAAGAGGATTATCCAGCGTCATAATTTTTTACGCTCGAACATTTGAGCCACGGAAGCCTGCCTTGAGCCAGATGAACGCAACGACGGCACGGTGGAAGGTGGAGTGGAGGACAAATGTGAGGAGAGAGGAGAAGGAGAAGAGGCAGGACCTGGAGCGCCGGGAGTGTGGCTTTGCGGGTTCTGACGGCATTGCTCCCACTGGGCTCGGTGATGGGAGGCCAGGTGCCTTTTTAAGGCGGTCATCCCTAGGTGAGTGTTGGGCTTACCGCGACTTAGGCTACTTTCACACTCGCGTTTGGTGCGGATCCGTCATGGATCTGCACAAACGCATCCGTTCAGATAATACAACCGCATGCATCCGTTAAGAACGGATCCGTTTGTATTATCTCTAACATTAGTCAAAACTGATCTGTCTTGAACACTATTGAAAGTCAATGGGGGACGGATCCGTTTTCTATTGTACCATATTGTGTCAGTGAAAACGGATCCGTCCCCATTGACTTACATTGTGTGTCAGGATCTGTTTGGCTCAGTTTCGTCAGACGGATACCAAAGCGGAATGGAGGCGGAACGGAGCCAAACTGAATCAAACTGATGCATTCTGAGCGGATCTTTATCCATTCAGAATGCATTGAGGGCAATACTGGTCCGTTTTGGACCACTTGTGAGATCCCTGAACGGATCTCACAAACGGAAACCAAAACGTCAGTGTGAAAGTAGCCTTATGCATTGACAGCACAGCTGCAGATAGCAGCTGATCTGGGTACTGTCGTCAGACCGCTGGGTGGCGGCCGTTGCTACCTCCTCTTCCTCATCCGATGCCAAGAATGACTGCTCATTGGTAAGGTCTGGGAATGGATGGGAAAATAATTCCTCTGATTCGAGTGGAGGGGCTATGGTATTGGTGGTGCTCTCTTTGGGGGTGCACACAGCAGAGAGTGAGGAGGGTGCAGATACAGAGGATGAGGAGGGTGCAGAAGCGGAAGGCTTAGAGAGCCACTCAACCAACTCTGGTGCATCCTTTGAAGTTATCGCATGCGCCTTGTCCAACTTCCCACTTAGGCTCCGACCTGTTGCACCTGCTCGACCCCTACCATCCCTGTGGAACGGTCTGCCTCTTCCTCTGCCTGTCATTTTATAAATGACCCTCTGCCTAAGTCCGTAGAGAAGAACAGTATTTGTGGAAGAAGGTATATCGCAGCCCTCAATCAGTATTTGGTGGAAAAAGGTATATAGCAATAGCACCCCTCAATCAGTATTTTGTGGAAGAAGGTATATGGCACCCCTCAATCAGTATTTGGCGGAAACAGGTATATAGCACCCCTCAATCAGTATTTGGCAGAAACAGGTATATGGAACCCCTCAATCAGTATTTTGTGGAAGCAGGTGTATCGCAGCCCTCAATCAGTATTTGGTGGAAGAAGGTATATAGCAATAGCACCCCTCAATCAGTATTTGGCAGAAACAGGTATATAGCACCCCTCAAACAGTATTTGGGGGAAACAGGTATATGCCACCCCTCAATCAGCATTTTGTGGAAGCAGGTGTATCGCAGCCCTCAATCAGTATTTGGTGGAAGAAGATATATAGCTATAGAACCCCTCAATCAGTATTTAGTGGAAGAAGGTATATGGCACCCCTCAATCAGTATTTGGCGGAAACAGATATATAGCAGCCCTCAATCAGTATTTGGCGGAAACAGGTATATGGCACCCCTCAATCAGTATTTTGTGGAAGCAGGTGTATCGCAGCCTCAATTAGTATTTGGTGGAAGAAGGTATATAGCAATAGCACTCCTCAATCAGTATTTAGTGGAAGAAGGTATATGGCACCCTTCAATCAGTATTTGGCAGAAACCGGTATATAGCACCCCTCAATCAGTATTAGGCGGAAACAGGTACATAGCACCACTCAATCAGTATTTGGCAGAAACAGGTATATGGTACCCCTCAACCAGTATGTTGTGGAAGCAGGGGTATCGCAGCCCTGAATCAGTATTTGGTTGAAGAAGGTATATAGCAATAGCACCCCTCAATCAGTATTTTGTGGAAGAAGGTATATAGCACCCCTTAATCAGTATTTGGCGAAAACTGGTATATAGCACCCCTCAATCAGTATTTGGCAGAAACAGGTATATAGCACCCCTCAATTAGTATTTGGCAGAAACAGGTATATGGAACCCCTCAATCAGTATTTTGTGGAAGCAGGTGTATCGCAGCCTTCAATCAGTATTTGGTGGAAGAAGGTATATAGCAATAGCACCCCTCAATCAGTATTTGGCAGAAACAGGTATATAGCACCCCTCAAACAGTATTTGGGGGAAACAGGTATATGGCACCCCTCAATCAGCATTTTGTGGAAGCAGGTGTATCGCAGCCCTCAATCAGTATTTGATGGAAAAAGATATATAGCAATAGAACCCCTCAATCAGTATTTAGTGGAAGAAGGTATATGGCACCCCTCAATCAGTATTTGGCAGAAACAGATATATAGCAGCCCTCAATCAGTATTTAGTGGAAACAGGTATATGGCACCCCTCAATCAGTATTTTGTGGAAGCAGGTGTATCGCAGCCCTCAATTAGTATTTGGTGGAAGAAGGTATATAGCAATAGCACTCCTCAATCAGTATTTAGTGGAAGAAGGTATATGGCACCCTTCAATCAGTATTTGGCAGAAACAGGTATATAGCACCCCTCAATCAGTATTAGGCGGAAACCGGTACATAGCACCACTCAATCAGTATTTGGCGGAAACAGGTATATGGTACCCCTCAACCAGTATGTTGTGGAAGCAGGTGTATCGCAGCCCTGAATCAGTATTTGGTTGAAGAAGGTATATAGCAATAGCACCCCTCAATCAGTATTTTGTGGAAGAAGGTATATAGCACCCCTCAATCAGTATTTGGCAGAAACAAGTATATAGCACCCTTTAATCAGGATTTTGTGGAAGAAGGTATATAGCACCTCTCAATCAGTATTTGGCGGAAACAGGTATATGGCACCCCTCAATTAGTATTTTGTGGGAGAAGGTATATGGCACCCCTCAATCAGTATCTGGCAGAAACAGGTATATAGCACCCCTCAATCAGTATTTGGCAGAAACTGGTATATAGCACCCCTCAATCATTATTTGGCGGAAACAGGTATATAGCACCCCTCAATCAGTATTTGGCGGAAACAGGTATATGGCACCCCTCAATCAGTATTTTGTGGAAGCAGGTGTATCACAGCCCTCAATCAGTATTTGGTGGAAGAAGGTATATAGCAATAGCACCCCTCAATCACTATTTTGTGGAAGAAGGTATATGGCACCCCTCAATCAGCATTTGGTGGACACAGGTATATAGCACCCCTCAATCAGTATTTGGCAGAAACTGGTATATAGCACCCCTCAATCAGTATTTGGCGGAAACAGGTATATAGCACCCCTCAATCAGGATTTTTTGGAAGAGTGTATATAGCACCCTGAATCAGTATTTGGTTGAAGAAGGTATATAGCAATAGCACCCCTCAATCAGTATTTTGTGGAAGAAGGTATATAGCACCCCTTAATCAGTATTTGGCGAAAACTGGTATATAGCACCCCTCAATCAGTATTTGGCAGAAACAGGTATATAGCACCCCTCAATTAGTATTTGGCAGAAACAGGTATATGGAACCCCTCAATCAGTATTTTGTGGAAGCAGGTGTATCTGGCAGAAACAGGTATATAGCACCCCTCAATCAGTATTTGGCAGAAACTGGTATATAGCACCCCTCAATCATTATTTGGCGGAAACAGGTATATAGCACCCCTCAATCAGTATTTGGCGGAAACAGGTATATGGCACCCCTCAATCAGTATTTTGTGGAAGCAGGTGTATCACAGCCCTCAATCAGTATTTGGTGGAAGAAGGTATATAGCAATAGCACCCCTCAATCACTATTTTGTGGAAGAAGGTATATGGCACCCCTCAATCAGCATTTGGTGGACACAGGTATATAGCACCCCTCAATCAGTATTTGGCAGAAACTGGTATATAGCACCCCTCAATCAGTATTTGGCGGAAACAGGTATATAGCACCCCTCAATCAGGATTTTTTGGAAGAGTGTATATAGCAGCCCTCAAGCTGTTTTTTTGGGGGCAACAGGTATATCATACTCATTGCAATTAGTTACTCCAATAGCGTTTGTCCCTCTATCTACAGTACAAATGCACTATAAGAGCTACACTTGCTATTCTGCTGGTAAAGTCACTGTGTAAATCCATTATTTTACTTATCCTGTACTGATACTGAGTTATATATCCTGTATTATAATCTAGAGCTGTACGTGCTATTCTTTAGGTAAACATGAAATAAAGACCTGCACTCACATTAGGACCTGCAGATTCAATAAATCACTGAGGAATCTGCCAATTAAAATGTTAGTGACGTTCTTTCTTGAATGTACTGCTATGAGGACCACAACCCTTGGACACAGGTACAGACTGACAATGAGATTCACTGCTAATATTCTGCTAGTGAAGATATAGGGGGGTAATGTATCTCACTTGTACTACCAAAAACTTGCATTAAAAAGTTGCAAATTTCTCTTGCAAGGGCCATTTTTCGCCAAATTTGTGACTTCTTTCCAGTAGCTTCCAGTTGCATTAGGTCATCGGCACCCCTCCTCACAGGAACCAACGCTCAGCCCTGCTTCATCAATACTTTACCTGTGCAGGACGCTGTGATATTCACACTCCACATAACAAAGGGATTAGTTCTGGAGGACAGCACTTATCTATCTCCATAGCTCCCAGTAATCCGAAAGTTTGTGTCCCTAACCAGTGAAGTAGAGAGAAAAATCCTGACATTAATAGAAGAACATAGGAGAATGGGGAGGGGGGGGGGGTCAAATCATCATCATCATCATTATACCTTTCATCCTACAGTATATTATACATTTTGCTATTACAGGTGTCACATTCGGTGTGTTATACATCCTCCCACCCCCACATACCTCTCGGACCTTATATATAATTTACTTACAGTTCTGAAGACTCAGGGGGGCTGGCAGGCTTGGCCTCAGGGGTGCTGACAGGCTTGGCCTCAGGGGTGCTGGCTGGTTTGGCCTCAGGGGTGCTGGCTGGCTTGGCCTCAGGGGTGCTGGCTGGCTTGGCCTCAGGGGTGCTGGCTGGCTTGGCCTCAGGGGTGCTGGCTGGCTTGGCCGGGCAGAAGGAGTGTGGGAGACTGTGAGGCCTTTTTTCTCCAAGCTGCTCCGGAAAAAAAAAATTCATTACACCTCAGGTCAGACCCCCAATCAGACCTCAGATAAGAGCCCCATGCCTCATAGCAGCCCCCAGTAGCCTCTCCATCAGCCCCCAGTGCCTCTCCATCAGCCCCCAGTGCCTCTCACCAGCTCCCAGTGCCTCTCACCAGCTCCCAGTGCCTCTCCATCAGCCCCCAGTGCCTCTCCATCAGCCCCCAGTGCCTCTCACCAGCCCCCAGTGCCTCCCCATCAGCCCCCCTCGGTATTAAAATCATTGGTGGGCAGTGCGGACCCCCTCCCCCCATAATTGGTGGCAGCGGCAGTTCAGATCGGAGTCCCAGCAATGTAATGCTGGGGCTCCGATCGGCTACCATGGCAGCCAGGACGCCAATGAAGTCCTGTCTGCCATGGCCATTTACTCTGCAGCATACTTACATGCGCTGTGGCTGCCTGGCGCTCCTTCTTCTTGTAACTCATTGTCACGGCTGAGGATGGGGAAAACCCTCAGCCGTGTGATGAAGGAAGATGGTCGCTGCTTGACCAGGACAACAGGATTAGGGAGCAGGTCACCTCCTATTGCGTCCCTAACCTGACCCTAACTCCTAGCTGCATGGGCCGACCTTTAAGGTAGGAGGACCCATGCTCAGGAACCTCGGAGCCCTAACTCACCCTCCGACCGGTCCCTGGGTAAGACAACCTGTTCCTTCAGGATACGGAGGAACAGGAGTCTCACTGGCCAAGCTGCAAGGAAAAGGGGAACACCAACAGACTTACGGATATGGCAGGTGAACAGTACTAGTTCCACCTACCTGCCACAGCCTTGCTGACTGGATCCCTGTGCTGGCAAGCTGAGGTCCACACAACTTGAGATGAACCCAGCAACCACACATCCACGCACAGGAACCCAGATCCATAAGCTGCAATAAAGAAGCATAAAACCAAACACATCTTCAAGACACCAAACGACATAATTATTTTGCTATGACCAGAAGGATGGCCCCCACTGGCAGTTGGTAAGTAACCAGGAGGATGTCTCCAGCCAGCATGGCCGAAGCACCCTCTCTGGCTACTGCCTACAACTGAGGCTATATAGGGCCAAGAGGCCACACCCAACAATCAGACACACCCCGTGACTCACACACACAGAAAGGGAGTTAACCCTTCCAAAACCACAGAAGGGAAAACACAAACTTAAAGGGGAAGTGTCCAATCAACAAACACACTGTGGCTGTTGCCGCAGGCAACGACATGGGTGGCAACCATGTCCTGGGAGTCAGCCCGAAGGCCGGGACACTGCCACCACATGTACACACAACGACCAAACGTAGCCACGGGCAACCACAGTGAGGGGATGATGTGAGTGCACACCACACATAACACAGAGTGCACACAGACATACCAAAGTGCATACAAACGCGCACACAACTCCAAGGGAACCGCACACATAGCTGTTGTCCGCGGCAACCGCACTTGAGGCTAACAACATTATGCCTCCAGCTGCGGTTGACACTACAACCCAAAACCGCGGGCAACTGTATGCGGCTCCCAAGGGGTCACGGCCATAAACATGGTCATGACACTCCCACCCCTCAAAGCCCCCCCCACCAAAAAAAAAACTCGTGCGGGACTCAGACAAGAGTATAGGAGAAGGGAACGTCCACTCTCAGGACATGGTTCCCAGGAAGTCGCTGCCAGCTGCATCCTCTCCCAGCACACACTCAGACAGTCCAGCGAGGCCTGCAGCACGACACAGTGACACAGGGGAGAGAACCATTGAGAATGGACGAGGGGACTCTCCACTCACGTCCCCACTCCAGTCGCTGCCAGCAGACACTCCTAACCAGCACGCAGCCGGACCACTTACGGAGTGTTGCCAGCAAACGACCAGAGATGGGAACATGGAGAGGGAGGAGGGATCACCAACACGGACACGGAAGGTAAGGTGGCGGGGAAAAAGCCACCAACCGTGCCGTAAACGGTGATCCCCCCGGAACGCTCTCCCTCCGGAGAACGCGTATGCAGGCCACAAGGGGATGGCACTGCATGCTGCACCCTCTTTCGAAGGTGTGCATACCGCACACCAAACAAACACCACAAGTGCAAGATAAAATTAGGGGACGCCTAACGAGGCAACGGTGAAGGGATGGCAGGGAACGCCACTCACCGCGCCGACAGCGGCGAAACCCCCATAAAGCTCTCCCTCCGAAGAGCGCGCATGCACCCCATCAGCCTATGGCGATGCATGCTTCACCCTCTTTCGAGGGGATACCAGGTGAGGAGCCTTTCTGGTCATACTGTCACAGCTGAGGATGGGGAAAACCCTCAGCCGTGCGATGCCGGAAAATGGTCGAGCAGCGACCATCTTCCGGCATCGCACGGCTGAGGGTTTTCCTCATCCTCAGCCGTGACACTCATCACAGGTCTGTGCGGCGCATTGCTTATGCTTATAGCAATGTACCGCACAGATCTGTAACGAGTTACAAGAAGGAAGAGCGCCAGGCGGCCACAGCGCATGTAAGTATGCTGCAGAGTAACTGGCCATGGCAGACAGGACTTCAGTAGCGTCCTGGCTGCCATGGTAGCCGATTGGAGCCCCAGCATTACACTGCTGGGACTCCGATCTGAACTGCTGCTGCCACCAATGAGGGGGGGGGGGGTACGGCTTTACTGTGGCTCTCCTGGCTTGAGGGGGACGGTCGCAATTGCGACCACTGCGACCCCTATAGCTACGCTAGTGCTCACTGCTGCTTAGCTTAGATGAAGCCCAGCCGCACTTTTAGGTATAGTCAATCATGTTGTGTTTTTGGTATGTTTTGCTGATATATAGGCTTGGGTTAAAAATGCAATAGAGCTGGACCGGGGTATGCACTCTGACACCAAATTATGCAATGACTGGGTCAGGTGTAGGTGATAGTCTATAGTTTTGTTTGTGACGCCAATTGCAGCATGCGCAGGGTACAGTCACAGGGCCCTCTTCGGTGTTGTAACCCTCGCCCCAGGTTAGGAATGCCAGAGTGGTGTAATGTGTCTGTATGGTAGTGGTAGTTGTGTCAACGGTGTCTCTTACCTGGGTACGGCTGGACTTCTGGATCCTGGCTCACTTGCAATAGAATTTGCAGCAGTAATTGAGATCCAGACCTTGGATAAAGTTCAAACTTGTATTTACTGATAGTAACTTTCATCCAAGCAAGATACAACATTAGTCTTAGGTCCCAGCAGGTATTTGCAATGGTTGGCAGGAATTTATCTTCTGCTCTCTCATGTACCTGGAGCTTGCAGGAAAGGACGTCTGCTTTGTAGCTCTATACTATGGCAGGAATTTGGCTTCTGCACTTTCTATCTTCTGCTGTCTGGAGACTGACTAGCTAAGGAGGAATATGGGTTTTCCTAGGGTCTCTGGACTTTACTCACAGCTATCTTCACAGGGTATGGTTTCTTCCTGGAACCGGAGTTTGTCTGTTTGCTTCTTCCAGCTAAGACTGAAAGGCTCAGGCTGGGGATGATGATCAATGTCTCAGCCGAGACAAGATCCTGGCTTAATTCCCTATATCTGGGAGCTCCTACACGCACACAGCCTTCCCCTAGCAGGGGTGGTTGGCACACTGACACTAACTTCCTTCTCCATCCATGAGACATTATGTGGGTGCAACCCACTCTGCTCACAGAGGGGGGGAACTAAACTGGAATGAACTATTCCAGCTTAGAAACACTAAACTGAACCTAACTCCTTGCCAGAAAATTGCTGCCACCTGCTGGTGAACATGGAAATTACAGCAATATACATTTAACAAGGTTTAGAATGCACAGTTGTGAAGATATTATGTGAAATTACATGAGATGACAAGGTTAAGGTTTTTAACAGATTGCAGCGGGCTAGAAGAGTTTAGTAACACAACTCTGGGGTGTTACACAAGGCAATCTTAGCCTCAACACCTTCACTGTGATCACTGTGTAGCACTGCAGCCATGGAATTGAATGGGGTCACAGCGTGACTTACAAGTTTCCACAACCCCAATTCCAGAATTGACTACTCAACTTGCGAGTCATGCTCAGGTTTCACTGGCTGCAGAGATACACAGGAATCGTTTGTCATGCAACGGGTCTTTTGGCCAAGATCGCCATGTAGCCCCAGCTTTAGCAGTAATAACATGCAACCAGAAAACTAGGAATGAACGCATAGAAGAAGGAGGTTGAGGATGAATTTCACCAACAACACTATTGTCACTTAAACACTTGGTGATTTGGGGTTTGTGTCTTCACTTTCTTATTCCTCTGGAGGAGAGGAGTCCATGGGTAATGTCGTTTTTCAGATTACAACATTGGTCACAAGACCAGCTTTGCAGGAATGCCTATTTCAGTTTATGAAGTAAAAAAAAAAGGATAACAAAAGGAGGAGGGGACAACCTATGGAAACCAAGGACCATACATTAGGCCTGCATATGAAAGTTTATTCATCCCCTAAGAACTAAGTAAATTTCAGCATCGCCGTTTACATTCCTTCATCTCCACTTTCAAAGAGCCATAATTTAATTTATTTTTACCTCAACATACTGTAGCCACATGAGAGATTGTTTTGTGTGGGTTGAGTTTTATTTTTTTAAAGGCACCATACAATGCAGTGTAAAACTTTGAACAGTTTATTTGAGATGGAATGGCAAAAAAAAAAGTTTTCCCTATTGTTTTTTGGATTTTGTTTTTATAGCATTAAAAGGGTTATCTGGGGGTTCAAAATTGATGTCCTATCCTCAGAACAGGTAATTAGCATGTGACCGCTGGGGGTCCGGCTTCCCGACGATCACATTTTTAAGAGGCTCCGGCACTCTGGTGAGAGCTCGGGCCTCTTCTTAGGCCAGTGACCAGGACCTTAGTGACTTAGTGACCTAGGCCAGGGCCTCTTCTTAGGCCATTGGTTACATGGCCTGTGTGCAGCTCAGTTCCATCAAGTGAAAGAAACTGAGCTGCAATACCACGCACAGCCGCTATCTATTGTGCTGTACTTTGTATGCTGTGAGCAGGCTGCAGCGCTCTTTAAATAGCTGATCAGTTAGATTCCCAATGATCAGAAATTGATGATCTATCCTTATGACAGGTCATCAACAGTGTACTCCCCAAAAAACACTATAACTAACTTTTAAGTCTTCTTAGTCCCACTAGGGGACCTATAGTATTATTCTATGAGTAATAAGATGGCAGACCTACCATTCTTCACTAGACTCCGTCAGCCATGACATCCACATGGCTCCAGCGGGTTCAATAGGATGACAGAAGGAGCCCCCTACCTATGTCTAACCACTTAGATGCCAAGTCCGCAATTTACTGCTGCTTATGCAGTGGCCAGGTACAGATGGATAATATTCAGTATTTGTTGTGACGCCAATTGCAGCGTGCTCAGGGTACTACCCCAGGGCCCTGCCAAGGTGTTATAATGCACGTCCCAGATTAGGAATGAAAGAGGGGTTTAATGGCCTATAATGTCTCTATAGTTTTGTGGTAGTTGTCTCACGGTGTCTCCTACCTGGGTACGGCCCGACTTCCTGGCCTTTGGCTCACTTGTAATAAATTAATAAATTTGAGTGTAGTGATAGTAGGAGTAATAGAGGAACTTTTCAGAATGAATGATGTCCAGACCTTTAGATGAAGTTCAGACATTGCTTTACTTGAAATAACTTGCATCCAAACAGTATACAGCTTTAGTCTCTTGGTCCCAGAAGGTTTTGGCAATATTTGGCAGGAATGAATACTTCTGCTTTAAATGTGGAGCTTGCAGGATAAACGTCTGCTTGGTAGCTCTGTAATTGTGACAGGATTAGCTTCTGCACATCTGTAGCTTCTGCTGTGTGGGGACAGACTAGCTGAGGAGGGATAGGCTTCTCCTAGGACTCTGGACTTATCTCACAGATGGATTCTCAGGGGGTGCTTTCTTCCTGGAACTCTGGAGTTTGACTGTAGTTTCTGCTCTCTTCATCCAGCAGAGCTGAAGATGCTCAGACTGTGTATATGGCCACGTCTCCTTTGGAGACGTGCTCCTACTTTATTCCCTAAGGAGGGAGTACTACTCAAAACCCTCCTTTCCCCAACAGGGGGTATACTATCACTGGTTCTAACTCGCTTTTCCCTTCCCTGCAGCAGGAAGAGGGACTAGCCCACCTCTCTCCAGAAGGGGGGCAGAATAGAACAGAAATGTTCCACTCTGAAGTGCCATAACATTAAGACTAGCTCTGCCAATGATGCTGCCACCCGCTGGTGACCAGGATAATTACATGAACCATTACATTTAACATAGTTTTATATGTACAATTCTGGAGGACATAACGTAAATTATATCAGATGACAGTATAAAGGCTCTTAGGAGATAGTAGTGAGGTAGAGGCGTGTAGTAACATAACTCTGGGGTGTTAAACATATAATGGCTTTAATTGCTCTGATCCCAGCCATTGCAGGTGGGTGTCAGCTGCATAACACAGCTGGTACTCACTACATATGGAACATTCTCAGCTCCTGAGTCCACACCATAAAATCCTTGCACACCTGAGACATACCTGTAAATCATAGGCACCAAGGGGCTAAGCTATGTGGAATATGGGGAAAAAAAACATTTAGTACTGGGAAATCTCAATACTACTAAGTTATAAAACCAAGATGAAGCAGTTTAAGTGGAGATTCTGCCCTTCAAGTTGCCCGTACACCTTCAACAGCTATGTCTCCTGACTGGTCTAGCCAAACCTACAGTAGTGTTTGTGTTTTCAGTGAAGAGAATGAGGAGAACAAAGGGATCGGCTTCTAAGTTCATTGTGTTCAGAATGAGAAACTCCACAAACACATTAGATTGTTGGCTAGTCCCACCAAAAAACGCGGGCTTCCGGGTCTGTGCCTCCGCATTGCAAAAGATAGAACATGTCATATATTTTGATGCATCTTGCAACTTGCGGTCCGCAACACGGGCACGGCAGCACCATTGTTGTGTTCATGGGGCCTAATAGTGATTAATGAACACATAATGAACTTTGATCCTTTTACCTATGATGAACCTCCCAACTTAACAGACCCCATGTAATCAAACATGTCAGAGACTTTGAAGTGCCCCGTCTGATGACAGAAGATGCCTGTGGCAGCAGCTGCTTTAGAGTCACAGTGTTTATTCTGCTGGGGAGGTTGTGGTTCCTCCAAGTGGCTCTGTTGTCTCTGAATCATTTATACTGGGTCTGGATCATCAATATTTCTCTCTGTTGTCACCAGCTTTTAGGAGATAAATAGCATAGGATATTTTTGTCACCAGGAACACAATGTTGTCTTCATAATCTGAGTCGTGTGGAGGGGGTCTGGGCCAAGGTGAGGACTTCTCATCATTGATTCTTCTTGTTCTGCTCAACTTGTGTCAGCTGTAAGTTCTCTTTAACTTTTACTTCTGTATTTTCCCAAACAGGTTTCCTGCAGTCAAAATTCTACCAAAAGAGGAATTCTACTTCTGGCAACCTATTTCCTGCTTTTCCATCAGATTACTGTTAATGGAGAGAAATATATGGGGTGCCTGGTACATCTGAGCAGTACATGGACAGTCCACTCATCTCAAAATGTCACCCTAGTACATGGTAATCTGCAGACTAGGTCAGTATGAATCGCCTGGAGGTAGAACAAGCAATATTCACATCTTTGAATGTCAGTGACCACATTTGTCTTGCACTATGACTGGTAGACCTCTTGCTGTTACTGGTATAGGTCACACTATGACTAGTGGAACGATTAAGCTATGATCTTTGCACTGGAGCTCTTTGATGACTGGTGGAGAACACACAATGACCAGTGCTATAACCTGTAGTGCTAACACTCTTGCTATATTTTTACTGGTTTAAATAAAGGTGATGGGGTGTTTAATTTTCACAAAGGAAAGTCAGCTATATACAATCACGCACCTGTGTAGAGCAACCTCTATGCGCACGGAGTGACTTGTTGAATTTGACTTTCTCCACTTACAGCTTACGCATTAGACACCCAGGCGTTAATCAAGTAGCCTTTAATCCAGCGATTGTATTACAAGATGTTGCAGGGTAATCCAGATGGTAAAAGAATTATGCCAACAATAACTCCTAACTCAGAAGATGGATGCTGCTACTCAGAAGCTGAGCACACTATGAGCAAGGCATCACTGGGAAAACAGGGAGTGGCTAGGCTAAACTAACTAGAAACCTGAAAACGGGGGGGGGGGGGGCATACCAATACACAATGCAAGATACTGGAACAGAACACATCACATTGATGTCTCAGAATTTAAATGATGTCCTAATAAAATCTAGTGCTGGACTACACTCCTGTCTTTGGATTATGCATGTGGGACTGATGTATAGACCGAACACAAACACAGATGATTCGTTATAAGGGCTTAGCTTAAACTTAATTTTATACATTGGAGCTCTTGCTATGACAGGTGGAAGTGTTGTTATCACCAGTGGAGCTCTAACTGTGACTAGTAGAGGTCATACTTTGATCAATAGAGCTCTGTTATGACTGATAGAGGTCACATTATGACTGCTCTGGCTATCAATGGTTGAGGTCACATAATGACTAGAGGAGATTGAGCTATGACCACTGGAGCTCCTCCTATGAGAAAAGGTCACACTACAACCACTGGAGTTTTAAGACCAGTGGCAGTTGAGCTATGAGCAGGGGATCTCTTGCTATGACTAATGGAAATCACACAAAGCCTGGTAGAGGCCACACAATGATTGGTGGAGGCTACACTGTGACTAATGGAGCTACTGTTATGACTAGTGGAGATCAAACCATGACTACTGGATTTTCTTTTATAGCCAATGGAGGTTGAGCTATGATCATTGGAGTCCTTACTATTACTAGTATAGGTCACTATAACTGTGGATCTCTTGTATAACTGATAGAAGTCACACAATGACTGGTAGAGGCCACACTGTGATAGATGAAGGTTACACTGTGGCTGGTGGAGGTTTTCATGGCAGGTGGAGGTTGAGCTATCATCATTGGAGTTCTTACTATTACTAGTGGAGGCCACTATAACTGTGGATCTCTTGTATAACTGATAGAAGTCACACAATGACTGGTAGAGGCCACACTGTGATAGGTGAAGGTTACACTGTGGCTGGTGGAGGTTTTCATGGCAGGTGGAGGTTGCGCTATGACTGGTGGATTGCTTGCTATGACTAATGGAGGTATCACTATGACTGATGGATCTCTTGCTATGACTGGTAGTTGCTACACTATGGCTGGTGGAGGTTACACTGTGGCTGGTGGAGCTCCTACTATGACTAGTGGAGGTCAATTTATGACTGCTGGATTTCTTTTTAATGGCCAGTAGAGGTTGAGTTATGACAGGTAAAGCTATTGCTATGACTGATGGAGGTCATGCTATAACTAGTTAAGTTCTTGCTTTGACTGGTGGAGGTCACACTGTGACTGTGGAGGACTTGCTATAACTGGTTGAGGTCATACTATGATTGGTGTGGCTCTTGTTATGACTGGTTGACAAATAAACAAATGAAGTGGTTCTCGCCCTGCGGCTCGTTAATGGCTTCGTTCCTTTGTTAATTTGGCTGAATGATTATTGATCCAGGGAGTAATCCACAGCTCGGCCTTGCAGCAAAATTCAACAGTGAAAGGACCCAACATCCTCGCTCAATTACGACATTCAGAAGAGAAGATCAATAAAATGTAAATTGCTTATGGTAATCAGACGCTCAATCTCCAGCCATCAGCATAATCTATCTGCTGAGCCAGCCGCCACACTAACTAGAAAAGTGAAAGGATGCGCGTCATGTCGTGGTGAGCAGCGTCGCCGCGCCTTTAATTCCCCGCACAGCCGACACGTCACCGCAGGGTTTTACTTTGCCTTAATGGGAATTCTGTATGAAGAAGCAATTATATTTTCTATTAAACAATCTAACTGTAATTGAATGAGCAGCAGTAATGTCGCCGGGACAAGCAGAAGCTTTGATTAGCGAGAACTCCGATATTGGTCGTTCAAATTAATTTATAGCACTGAAAAATAAAACCAATTAAAGGGAATTGCCGGTAATTAAGAAGCACATTGTCTGGGTGAAGACGCCAAATAACAGTTTATATGCAGTCTACTGAGGAGACTCCAAACCTGATTAGACAGCAGATTCCAGGATCGCTTTATATTTACAAGGGGGCACATATTTTCCATTAATAAAGTTGTTCATTTAGGAAATAAAATAACTCAAGTTTATCTATCTTCCAGCAGCCAGTAATGTGGTCAAGGTAGGTTTTATTCTGGTTGTCTAGCGACGTGTTTACTGTGATGTCTTGTCACCCCTCACCACCCTGTCTATCTGAGATGTACTCATTCACCACATGGGGGCAGTGTATTCACTGTGTCCCTAATTTTCAGAGACCTACAAAATGGCCTGTCCCTGACAAAAATGGTTGGGGCTTGTGTAAACCATGTCCAGAAGAGGGTATCCCTGGGCTGGTTTGGGCATTTATGGGTGGAGCTTAAAGGGAACCTGTCATGTGGATATTTGATTATAATCTAACTAATTATATACAATTATTAACTACTAAAAAGTACCTTAGATGTATTCACTTACTGGTGTGACAGATGGTTACCTCATAATATACACACAAAGATGCTGCATGCTAATGAGCTGATTTGAGTCCAGCGTGATGTCATTGAGTCCAGGGTATATTTAATTCAGAGCTATAGCCACTCCCCTGCCCACCTGCTGCTGATTCATATGGAAAATAACTGTCAATCTGCAGCAGGTAGGCGGGGAGAGTCAGGAGCTCATGAATATTCAGGACTTATCATTATCAGCTGGAGCTTTCAATACAAGATGTTGGCAGATTGACTGGGTCAATTAAAGAAAGTGACCCAGCATTTTGCTAAGAGAATCAGTCACTTATTTATGTTGCCCTTAGTTAGGACACCATAAAACAGGTTCCCTTTAAATGGCTTTTTTTTTATCAACAAAAATTTTGTTATATGTATATGTTCATGTTCTGTTGTATCCCAGGACAGTGTACAGTATATACAGGTTGTCCACCTATATCCCGGGATAGTGCACATATCTTTAGCTGTAACTGTTCACAAAATACCACTCTCTTCCTGTCCTGCTGCTCTCTTTATGTAATTAATACTACTCTTTTCATGTTCCACTGCTCTCTTCCTGTCCTTTCACTCTCTTCATCCTGCCTCTCTCTTCGTTTCTCACTGTTCTCCTCTCTCTCTCCTTATGTTCCATTGTTCTCTTCATACCCTGTTGCTCTCTTTCTATCCTATCACTCTCTTCACATCCCTCCACTCTCTTCGTGTACTGCTGTTCTCTCTCTTTAGGATCTGTTGCTTTCTTCCTGTCCTTTTACTCTCTTCACATCCTGCCTCTCTCTTCGTTTCTCACTGTTCTCTTCTCTCTCCTTATGGTCCGCTGCTACTTTCATACCCTGTTGCTCTCTTCCTGCCCTTTCACTCTCTTCACATCTCTCCACTCTCTTCGTTTCTCACTGTTCTCTTCTTTCTCCTTATGGGCCACTGCTCTCTCCATACCCTGTTGCTCTCTTCCTGTTCTATCACTCACTTCACGTCCCTATACTCTCTTTGTGTCACGCTATTCTCTCTCCTTATGTTCTTTTGCTCTCTTCATGTCGAGACGCTCTCTTTCAGTCCTGTAATTCTCTTCATATCCCACGTCTCTATGTTCCACTCATCTATTCATGTCCTGTTTCTACTGAGTCTACTTTTCGACATTTACTTTGATAGAGTCGTTAATTATGAGGCGTTGAATGGAAGATGTTCGGTGTGGCATCACATATATATGATTTGAGCAGACATAACTGGACTTTTTCAATGGCTTTTGTTGTGTTTGGGTAAAGTTTGCTACATCTGTACTATATTAATACCGCTACTTACAGAGAGACATTATGAAATATTCACCAACACGGAGACATTTGCTTCAATCGCCCCTGACAGATCTTCAGAAACTGTACCTCATGCCTCCAAGTAAGAATGGAATTTCGAATTTCAAAATGTCTGTCTACAATAATTCATGAGTCCTTCACCGATTCTGACACTTTAAAGCTCATGTGTAAATAGAGATGGCAACAAATCTGTTTTTTTGTAGCACAGAACACATGAAAGGCGTCCCAGGTCTGTGAGCATGTCTGGAAGTGAACAGGCCATTATGTTAGAGCATTAACTGTAACTCACTGGCCTACTTCGCAAGAAGGAGCGGCTGGAGCAGAGGCATTCATGGACCCTGGAGACTGTCAGCAGCCTGGACTACTGCCCTGGTGTGGAGCAGCCATACTGTACTTTACACTTGGCCTATGTAGCATAAAAGCTCATTTTTGTATTACGGTATATGTATACAAGCATTATTACACGTTTTCCAATGTTTCTTTATAGAGCCACATCATTGTGTAACATACATTATACTGCACATACCAGCCCCTGCCTGTGTATAAAGAAAAGTGGGCCATGCCTCATGTCTAAGATCTCTGACTTGTAAGAAAATAGTCCCAGGTAGCTAGCTGCTTACCAGAATATATTGTGCTAAACAGGTAGAACACTTAAAGGCACATAGATAGAACAAAGGATGGAAATCACAGCAACTCTCTCCTGCAATTAAACTTCCAGTCGAATCCCACACAGATAGCAAATAAGTTTAATATTAAACTGCAGATCCAGGGGTGCTATTTCCAAACTTTATTAAAGGAATAGTATTAAAATTAACATTAAGTATAAGTACTACGTGTTTGTTGCTGAACCATTGACTTCATCAGGCACATTTATCAGCATGTCTATCGTAACAAGTGTCAGTGTCCTCCCTTAGCTGTGCCTGGGAAAACTCCATACTCTGCACTAACAACTCCTATTCCTCCAGTCATAGCTTCTCATCCTTCTCCAATGTGGTGGTCTGGTGTATGATGTAAGGTTCTGAAGTATGATGTAAGCTCTGGTATATGATGCAGCTTGACTCTGCTTGTAAGGCTGGTCCAGCAAATACATGGTGGAATTCCAGTTGGAACGTCCAAGATCATGCGCTGCAAAATCAGATTGTTTGTCAAGAGGGCGTTCTTACCCACATAGCAATGGCTGAAATGCGCATACTCTCCTAGAAATTTGCACTACCAAACATATGATGTGCACCATGTAGGGAGTATGTGTTATACCCCCCTAATGCAGTGCACCTAAAATGTTTCTGCTATTGTCGCTGACCACATTTGCCAGTTGTAGTTGGCAGGGACTGTAGAGACATCGAGCAGTACATTTTCTTCTTGTTACATGTTAGCAATTGATCCGCTGTGTGGCTCCTTTTGCCTAGGCTCATCAGTTGTAAGACAGCATGGCAATGCTTCAGTTTACACATGTGAAAGGAGAGAGTTGGAGAGGAAGCAACGGTCTCTCCTTTTCTGTTGGGGACGGGAGGATGTCCATTGATGAGGATTTGAAGGAAGTGATTAAGCTTGTGGTGTGGAAACCAGATGGGCCCAAATGTGGAAGTGTCATTAGGACCTGAATTTGTTGCTGTGGTGCAGTACTGCCACCACCACGCAAAACATTGACCCAGTGGGCCATGAAAGACATACAATATACGGTACTGTCTCTGACAATAACAGCTGCCTTTCATGTCAATGGTGGGGTGTAGCTTGCCGCACAGCAACAATTCCAGGGTGAGGCTCACAATCTCTACCACGTGGGAGAGAAATAATGGGTGAGGACAATTTTCAACCATTTTTTGAAGACAGAAGACAATTTTCAACCATTTTTGAAGACAAGAAGACAGTTTTTAGCAATTTTTTAAGAGAATAATTTTTTTTCAATGTTTTACAATAAAAAAAAGTGGCAATTGAGCAAAGTCTAATACAATCAATGTGAGGTCAGGTATATAACACTGGTGAACAGAATTTCTTGAAGACGACAATTTTCAACTATTTAAAAAAATATCATTCTGGACAACGTAGAGCTAGAAGGTAGCAATGGTTTGTCATACAAGGCACACTCAATAAAACTGTTGTTTTTGAAGACAAGAAAACTATTATTTATACATTTTTTAGAAAAAAAATGTGCAATTGGATAGCCAGTACTGTGGAGAAAAATTATCATGTTGGTGATACCCACACAGAGCACCTAACAACAACGATCACATAATTTGTGCCACCACCGCACCCACCACCCGAGTTCTGGTCTGCCACAGCTTTTGGACCTGTACTAACAGATAGTATTATATATGGCAACCATGATGCAGACGAGATGTCAGGTTAGGTATATTAGTCTGTGCAAAATAGAATTTTGTGTACTACATTTTTTCAACAGTTTTATGAAAAATAAATGTGCAAATGGACACAGACTATGGCAAAATATATGTTGCTGGTGTGATGCTGGAAAATATGCTTATTGTACACTTATTAATTGTAGAAAGTTTGGAAAAAAAAATGCAATTGCACAATGTCTGTGGCCTAAACATATGCTGCTGGTGATGCTTATTGTACACTTATTAATAGTAGATAATTTGCAACAGGTTTTTGGGGAAAACATGAGCAACTGGACAACCTCTGCAGTTAAAATATACCCTGCTGATGACACAGCAAAATATACTTACTTGTGCAGCAAGTCGGGGAAACACGTGAGGCTCATTGGTCGATGGGGGTAGTAGTTCATGTACTCACGGTTAGCAGAGCCTCCCTGGGCCAGCAATGCAGTGGATGGGAAGACAGCACTAAATCCTCCGGGGCACTCTCTATCGCAGGGAATACCAGCCAGATGGAAGTTGAGGTTCCCTTGATGGTATAGGTCTTTAAGGTGCTTTGGTGACTGGACCCCTGTGTTCATGATGCCAGCACCGTAAGGTGCAAATGTTGAGTGTAATAGTAGTAATAAAGAGTCAGTTGTTGTAAAACAATTAAAACATTTACTTGAATCAATAGTCTCAAGGCAGATGTTACAGTCTTTTAATAAAGTGCATTCATATGGCACCAGTAATGATTCAGATGTTATGGTAAATGAAATCCTTTTATCAGTTTTAGGCAATTGTCAATGGAGGGATTTTCTAATGCTGTTACTTGACAGGCAAAGACTGAGTATATTTACTTAAAAGGGGTTTTCCAATCTCAGAAAATGGGAAAACATATCGCTACGATATGGCCCCATTGTCTGATAGGTGCGGGTCCCACCGCTGGGACCCGCACCTACAATTAGAACGGAGCCGGAAAATGAACGGAGGGCGCACTGCGCATGCGCCCTCCATTCATTTCTATGGGGCCGCCGAAAATAGCCAAGTGCTGGCTCGACTATTGCCGTCTGCCCCATAGAAATGAATGGGAGCATGGGCTGCGCTTGCGCAGTGCGCTCCCACTCACTTCTATGGGAGCAGCGCTTGGTGGTGGACAGACCCCGGGAAATCCAGGGTTCTCCACCCACAGCGCTCCCTGCTTCATATGTCACTGTCGGACTGGGTGACAAGGTTACGGAGCGCTGCTAGGATTTACAATGTCGGCCCAGAACTACAGGTGGAAATCGCGTTGGCCGCCTTAGAGGGTGAGGCCCGGAGAAATGTTTTCCTACAGCCAGAAGCCACCCGAAGAAATATACGGTGAGACAAATAGTGCGGGGCACCTCCGGGCAACATTCTTTTACCGGATTCATTCAGAAGATGAAGGGGTCTCACAATATGCGATGGCGTTACAGTGAATATTAGCTGAGGTACAGAAAAAGGAGGCAGATGGAGTAACCGGCCTGGGGCCCGTAGACCGGATACTGCGGGAACAATTCATTCTGGGACTCTACAGCACTCCCCTGAGACAGGCCCTGCGGGAACGAATCAGGGTGGACCCTGCCCTAACCTTCTGACAAATATTGGCAGAGGCTGTGGCACGGAGTAAAGAGCAAAGTTATGCATCTGGAGTGATACTGACCCAGACCGTCACAACCCTCGGGGTTACAAAGCGCAAAGAGGTCCTAGTCAGAGTGGTACAAGACTTACAGAGCGTCCTGAGTGCTATGCACGAAAAGTTGATGCAACTGGAAAAACAGAAGGAATCTCCCTGAGGCTGCCTGTCCGGCCTGACAACAAGCCTGTCAGGCAACCCTGCGGGTTCCTACACCAGAACGTCATCACCTGAAGTTGCCTTCCCACCAAGTTCTAGGGACACCTCCCACACGCAGGCAAAGAGGGGGCCGTCTAAGGGCACAGTGTTGGCGGTGTGGAACTATAGGACATTTCGCAAGAGTGTTGGAGTGATTCGCCTGGACACCCAGAACTGCAGGATTATTGGAAGCAGGCCACTCCGCACAAACCTACCCAGATAGCATTTCAACGGTGGATCCGATTTTGTGGGACCTGGAAGAGTCGCTAAATTGAATATTGGAAAGTCTTAAAAAGATATATCTTTAATGGTATCAATTTAAAATGATAGGCTCAACATCGAATATGTAGTATCACAAACCTCTCATGGAGGACGAATAAATCCCTGCCAACTACAGTGAACTGGTCGGGTTTGAAAAAATGTGGAGCCAGGAGGTGTGAACACTGGCCCACTCGGAGGAGTGAGTTAGGAAAACAACAGTGATAGAAATAAAGAGAGGGAGACAGGTACTGGGTCACAACACCTACATATATCCCTGTGTTCTGTCATTGGAACTCCATCCGTCTGACCCTAGATGGCCCTCAGACCTATTATTTGACTGCCCAGCTTCGTCGGAAGTAAAAGGACCAGTCACCTCTAGAAAGTCAGATGCAAGGAAGAAAAACAAAAACAAAAAAACAGTGTCCCACCTCCTGGCTCCACATTTTTTCAAACCCGACCAGTTCACTGTAGTTGGCAGGGATTTATTCGTCCTCCATGAGAGGTTTGTGATACTACATATTCGATGTTGAGCCTATCATTTTAAATTGATACCATTAAAGATATATCTTTTTAAGACTTTCCAATATTCAATTTAGCGATTATATACCTTGGGCGTCATTATATACAAGTGTGACCAGCTATTCATTAAGGTTGTGTTTATATACAGACCTGGAAGAGTCCCAGCGCACCAATCTGTCGTAATGCCGCTAGAGAAACGTCCCAGAGGCCAGTTGAGTGAGTGTTGGGAGGTACGGCCAGACAAAGCGAGCAAGAGCGTGTATCCCAATGGTCCGGCTCACGAAGTGCAGGTTAAAAATGAGGAGTTTGCTTCATGGACTTTACATAGGAATATGCTACGGCCATGCCGGTCCGCAGATCCTGCACCTATTCAGAGGACACCTTATCCTCCTGCCCCATACCCAGAACGTGTGATCTCCGATGGAAACAAATGTGAAGACTGGTGGACCATTCCTGACACTGCGGAAGGTCCCCAGGCCGCAGGTGAAGAGGCTCCTGCTACAGAACCACTACCGTCTCGTGATGAGGAGGAACCCGCGACCACATCCAGATCTCCTGCTGTCAAGGAAGAACCCAGGTTAACAGCTCCCAGTGGAGAAAGTCAGGTCTTAGCAGATAGTCAAGACCTCTGGAGATCCAGTAGGTCTACTGCAGGGGTTCCAACAAACAGGTACGCTGCTGAGAGGTAATTTGGTCGGCCTGTAGGTATTGTGGACAATGTTGTACTGCCGTTTAAATGTTCCATTAACCCCATTTTTTTCCATGGACTATACAGCGTGGCCGAGGACGACCACCTTTAAAGTGGGAGGGGGGGCATGTAAGGCTCGGCACCTAGAATACTGTTCTTTGCACAGATATCTACAATATGGTGTTACATAGACTGTGATGACTTATTTCAGCCACTAGAGGTCGCTGTGGCTCTGAGTAGAGAAAGCTGAACTTTTTCTGAGATGCACAAGAGGTAGGAGGAGCCAGAAGTTCCCGTGGTTGGAGTCCTGGCTGGAGGTGTGTGTGTGCCCTGGTAGCTGTGAGGATGGCTGCCATGTTAGGAGCCAAGTAAAGGCTAGTGATGGGACACGGAGCCTGACTGAAGGAGTCCTGAGAAGCTGGCTGTGCTGGAGACAGGCCAAGATAGACTCTGAACTGAAGTGCTGCAGATATAACCCAGAAAAAGAGATTGCACTGTGTGTTCCAGAGAAGTGGAACCGTGTGTAGAGGCCAGCCGGATCCTTCCTGCCAGAGCTGGAATTAGGTGAAGACCTGCATCTGCTGTGATCCAACCAGAGAGAGAAAGACAGACAAGCAAGCGACTGGACCTGGAATCAGACTGCGCGTTCCGTCACTTACCGGATCAAGAGGAATCTTGAGAACTGTGAGTGGCACCGGTGCTTTTCTATGATAGGTTATAGAGAGAGGGACTTTTCCCTGAGTAGCAGGGGTAGATAGGAGTATATTAGCTGAGTGTAGCCTGAACTCTGATGTGCTGGGGAACGCATTTATTCTAACTCTTGTTCAAATATTCTATGTAAACCTGTTTATACTGTTAATCCGATTTTCCGGCAGTTACATCTAGTTCTTTAATAAAGCCGGTTTATCTTCAGTCTCCTTGGCTACTGTACTGTACTTGAATACTGCCTTGTGGTCTCTTCCTCCTCTGACCGCTACTAGTGTACTGAGTTAAAATGGTGGGCACCATATGTGTGATTCATCTGAATCGAATCCTTGAAACTTGGAATTTTGGGGAAATTTGTAACAAATGTGATTAGTTTAGAATTGATTCATTCATCTCTACTTACAATTCTATTCCACAGAGTGGTGGCCCTAAGAGTGGGGCATCACCATTACAAATGTGAAAAATAGAGGTGACTCCAGACATCTGCATGTGACCGAAAACCTCTGAGTGACCTTGTATGGTCAGATAGTTGTGCCTAAGATGATAGAATTCACATAAGAGACACTGTTCCTCCCCAGATTTTCATAGTGCTGTTGTATAAATACCAGACAAGTACTTTAAAGGGGCAAGTACTTTAAAGGGGTTCTCAGCCAAAACCGGACTTAATTGGGAAAATGGCCAGAAGCAGCACGTCACCAGTGAAGCCAGTCATAGGCTGCCACAGAGCATGTGTCCATGCCCATGCTGCTCTAAATGTCAACACTGCAGGGACTGGAACATGGACACAGCAGATGCAAGGTAACAGAAGATGCAAGACCGAAGCGTCAGGGAGCAGGTAAGTATGAATCTTCTGTTTAGAAAGGCATGCTGCAGGCATTAAATATACACTTATTATTCCTGGAAAACCCATTTAAAGCTTAAGGGCCTAATGTAACATCTGTACTCCACCTACCATGTGTTATATACAATATTGGTATCATCTGTGGTGGAGGAGCATTTTGAATTCCTTAGACACCATGGCCCAGGTACGACCGCTACATCTGCATAGATATTCCTTTGACTGCTGCGTACTGACTGCGGCCTCTGTACTTTCTATAGCTAAAACCTGAGCCTGTACTTCTGCACACTTCTGTGCGCTCCTATACCTTGGCTGCTACCTCTGCACACTCTCTCGCTACATCCCAGACTGCTACCTGTGTTCCCCTTATAGCTATACCCTGGGCTGCTATCTCTGTACCCTCTATAGGTACACCCTTGGTGAGATCATCACTGTGCACAGATCTTAGCAGGTGTTAAGACTGTGTGGAAACATCTTGCATTTAGTGGTTCTGGACTGTGCGACCACTGACTGATGACATGATGAATGTGTGGATTGCAGCAAAAGCTGTGAATAAGTGATGGCGACGCAAGGTTCTTGTCATCTTATCTTTAGAGACTGAATTGCTAATAAGTGTGATGGTTGACAGGGAGAGCTTGGCAGGAGAACGTCTCCCTCACAGCAGCAGATTCATCCAACAGGCTCAAGAGTGCAATCATCCCGAATATCGGAAGCTGTGATGACATTGTATCTAGAGCTGGCACTTCAGCACCTGTTGCCAGCACCTGCAGAGAGCAATCTACATTGGTACAACTTGATGTCACATCTCAAACACTTGGGGTCCTTAATGCAGAGCTCTGCACTTATGTCCCAGGAGACTCCACATACAGAGCACAGGAAGATCAGTAATAAGCACAATAATTATGGTAGGAAATAATCACACAAAGTGATACTCTTCTCATTGTACTCACCAATCTTTCTGCTACACATAGTGCAGTGACCTGGAGGGAAGGCAATGAAGATGGGAGTGGTAGCTGTGGTCCTGAGGGTGGTAGTAGTGTTTACAGTGGCAGTATCTCCCTCAGGCTCTTCCTGGGGCACGTGGGAGCGCTGCAAGGAGGGAGAGGAGATAAGCTTTATTGATGGTTCTACAATGTGTTTCAGGGTCGAACTGGCCTCTTCCTCAGTTTGATGTATTTACCTGGGGAAAGGGCCGGACCGTGAAACATGTAGAACCATCAATAAAGGTTATCAAACGCTAAGACGAACTCTTCGCTCCCTCCTTGCTGCACCGTCACTAATCCTTGTTGTTTTCCTCATGCCCCTGCAAATGTACCAGAACATCCAGTACTGGCAGGAGGCCAAGCAGCAGCAGCAGGATCATCATACACTACATGTCAATGTGGTTATTGTGCACCAGCACAACACCATCAAGTGAGAGGCTTTTAGCCCCCAGCACTTTAATGCTCCATCCTGGTCCCACACACGCGGCTCTTCTTGTATTTTGCTATAGCACTGTCTCTTTCTGAGAATGTACAGTGACTGGAGTACTTCCCTCAGAGCACACAATGGTATTGGGGCTCTTGTCTGGTGGTAGTTGGGGTGCCTTTGATGTTAGTTGTTGGTCTGGGTACAAGGCAGAAGGACAGGCGCAATGGTCGCTGAATGGTGGAGTCAGTAACCTATATAGATAGTATCAATAATTAAGTCTCTCTTTCATAAAGAGCAGAATAGATGTAGTAGTACATCCAGCAATAACAAGGAACAGTTCCAAGACATATAACACAGTGTAATCCTTCCCCAACAGGGTTATGGACAGCAACAATAATTGAGGTTTTAGTATTCCTTCTTGTCTCTCTTTAAAGTCTCTCTGCAGAACCTTATGTATACAAGGCAGTTGTTGGTAAGCTTCTGCAGTTCACCGGCTGAGGGGTGCAGATTTGAGATACGGCTGGCCAAACCGTCTCCTAGTGTGTAAGCATGTGCTAGCAATGTTCTCATTCAGAGCAGTAAGGTCTAGCTACAATAAACATGCACAATACCTTGCTGACTGACTCTAATGCATGACCTTGTAGATTGTGGACCCTCTAACTTCCTTCGCTCACTCTGGAGTACTCTGGTATAGCAGATGTTCTTTAGCTGTAGAAGTCTCAGAGATGGTGGTTCTCTGAGACTTGAGACCTTGTTGCCTTTTCCTCTTCTTAGACTAGACTCCTCTGGAGATGGAACCAGGGTCCATCTCCCAGTAACCCAAACACAGGTTTAATCCTTAATTGTCCATACAGTGCTTTTAGGTACACAAATACAGCAGATCACAATATTTAACAAGAAATTTAGCAATATACATCATGACATCAGTTAACCCTTTGCAGTGAGCTTGTTCTGTCCTGCTCCACCTGCAAAAAGCCCAAATAAGAGTCAGATAAGACTGGCTCTGAATTGCTTTCTTATGATGGAGATAGAGGCTATAAAAAGGTATCTCGTTGGATGTAACTAGCTTTCTCAACAGGTTGGACCTACAGAGCTCCTAAATGAAGACTCAGTACCTAAGTGAGCTGGCAATCGAGTCTTACCTGTACTCTTGCATGGTGAACATGTTGCCTTATGTATTAAGCTACTACTCTGGATATCAGTGAAGAATAATCGTATCAGTAAATCACAGGACCCAGTTTTCAGTTGGTTTTGCACAAATAGATCACTTCAAAATTGTTGGAATTGAGACATCACTGGGTTCTCTATGATCTAAGTAGAACTTCAATTCTTGTGCTCCTGGACTCCCCAATTGTGGATGACCAATTATGAGATCAGGAATCAGTAGAGGATCGTGCCTGACCCACGAGCCTGTAGGACAGCTTTCAGCAACTACAACTCCCTCTATCCTCCATTCCCCACCATGGAAGTTCTGAGGACAGTCAAGCAAGTGTACATGCTGGGAGTCATAGTTTCATCCCAACTGGGGTGCTGACGATTGCTGATCCCCAGCTATAAGTATTGGAGAGAC
Organism: Bufo gargarizans; assembly: GCF_014858855.1. Taxonomy (NCBI): domain Eukaryota; kingdom Metazoa; phylum Chordata; class Amphibia; order Anura; family Bufonidae; genus Bufo; species Bufo gargarizans. The sequence goes on from NC_058081.1 coordinate 531,686,581, forward strand.
CTCCCTCTCTAAATATGTGTGAGAAAGTTGATGATATGTGTATGGTTGGTTTATATGTTGCTGTGCATTTCAACTAAAATTCTGCCATTTTATGCTATTATGCACATAAGTGTGTTTTACTTTAATGTGCATCCATTTCATTGTCTGAGAACTGTATGGTTTATTATGTTTCTTATTATGCCGCCACCTAGTGTCCAAAATATGTAATGTTTTGGCATTGTGTACATACAGCAGTGCCTTTAGATCACATGACCTTCCTGTAAAGGTCCAGGAGATTGAAAATTAGCACAGCCAGTGTAAGCACATGTAGAGAGTGTTGGGGTCTGCCATGTGTGTTGGAGCTATATAGCTACCGCTTATCCCCTGCAGGATTGCGGGAGCAGTACAGTAGTGTCTCATAGGGAGAGACAGCCATACACCACAGTGGTGATACAGAGGTGGAACAAGTCACAGTTTGGAGACGCAACCTAGGAGGAGTGTTAGATTCTAGGTACCAGTCACAGCTATTGTGATTGGCAGAACAGCAGTGGTCATGTTGACAGCATAATGACATGATGCTTGCCAGTATCTGGGGAGCAGGTTAGCCACATCAGGGGTAATATGCATCTACTACCCCAGAACATTGGTTTAGGATTAGCTGTACCAGTTATAGTATTGTCCAAAAATTTCCAATTCAGTGGTGATCCTTGGAGAATTTCTCCAAGATCCTAAATTCAGATGTCAGTCGTAGTTAGGGTTTCGGTTTGGGGGGGGATTGGGAGATTCCCTGAAGGTGGTTTTAGGCAGGTAAAATATTTGCTTCCATTGGTGCATTTCATACAATCCACAGTGAGGGATATTTTTAGCGTCAGTGTTAATTTCTCATCTTTCTCAGGAGAAGCTTCAATGGAAAATTTGGACAATTACAAGAAAGAAGACGAAGTGTGTTAACGAATGCAGCGAGCAAGTCCTTCAGAGAAAAGGCCTAAATAGGTCTGAGGAAGCGATAAGCACCTCACTTCTCAAGAAGAACCATCCAGAATCTATCAGAATCAGTGCCACTTGTAAACCTGAAATTAAAGGCACTTAAAGGATCTCACTCAGGAGCAGCATCATTATCATCATCAGATGTTTATTAAGTGCTTAAGATTCCATCTTCTCTAATTATATCCATGTGACGAGGTAAAGGCTCCCTGGAGATGGCTAAGAGCATGAGCAGCTGAGCTATCCTCTCTCTAGGAATGTGCTGGTCACTATGGAGGTTATATAAAGTACATACAGGATTCAGCACATGTATAGTATACTGAGTGCACGAGAGAAGCTCCAGGATCTTCACCTGACTCCCAACCCAGACCATGTCAACCTGGGAGAGCTCATTATAGGGCAGGTGGCAGCAGAAAGTGACAGTGGTTGTTTGAGGATGTGGATTGTTTAATAGAGTGTGGCTAATCTACATAGAAGTGACTATAATACTGATCACACACAACCAGAATAAACATTTACATTTAGAGACCTACAGGTGATATCCTCTCCAGATGTAGCATATTCTGTTCCCTTTCTTACCATACGATTCAGAGCACCATGATAACTTCTCCCAACCATGACTTATCTCATGCCTATTTTTCTAAGACATCTGCACCTATATACTAACACAAACTCCTCTTAGTACCATATAGTGTGCCTTGAATATAATTGCAAAATACACTGTGCTCCTGAATACATTCATATCAAATATTATGTACCCTGAAAATATAGCGACACGCACACAGAGCTCTATGAAATAACAGACATCGTCCCATATGAAAATAGTGCCATGGACTTTGCCCCATGCGAATAAAGCACCACACACACATGGTGTCCCTACAGATACTACCACACACTCCATTCCACTATAGTGCCACACTCTCCGTCCTCCTGTATATAGTGCCACAAGCTATGTGCCCAATGTAGATAATGTCACATACTCTGTACCCCTGTATATAGTAATAAACACTATTTGCCCCCTATAGTGCAACACGCTTTGTGCCCACTTATATGGTACCTCATGCTCTGTGTATATAGTGCCATGCCTTCTGTGGCCCATGTAGATAATAGCACTCACGCTGTGCTCCCTAGAGTGTCACCCCCTGTTAACAGTCTGACATACTGTGCCCCCTTAGTCTAAAAATACTTACCTGTCTGTAGTCCCACATTGTCATCAAATGATGTTTGTCCCACCAGTAGCGGCAACTGCTAAATTGTATTTGAGCCCTGGTATGTGTATACAAGTGCAGGGAAGCTGGGGACCTGGGGAAATAGACCTGATGACAGGGTGAGCAGGAGAGGAGGCCCAAAACTGGATTACTCTGGGCAAAACCGGGAGAGTTGACAGGCCTGTCCTGATCAAAGCAGGCAGCGGCTCCACCTGGCAAGAATTGTGATCCATACATAAGCTAACACCTCAAATATTGCAGCGTGGTCCACCAGATACCATATGACACAGCACTGCTTATGAAGAATAATGGGGGTCACTTACTAACTGATATACGCCATTTTTCTGGCGTATCTCTGTTGCAGATAGTAGTGCAAAGGTTATTTGCGCCGCAATCTGCGACTTTTCCCTGCTCACGGCAGGTCTAAAAAAAAAAAAGGGGGGCATGGCATGGGCAGACCACCAGGCCCATCACAGTTATCATTTTTTACGCATGTTTTCGGCATAGAAAATGTTCTAAATCTACGCCAGCTAGGAGGCTAGCGCCTCTATATAAATTTGACGGATCCACCGCCAGTGTAGAGGTCAATAAAAGAGGCATCTAAAACGCCGGTCTTAATAAATGACCCCCAATAGTCCTAAATAAATTGTCATGTGATAATTCTTTGTATTGTCCTTTATGCAAATAAATCATTTGTTCTAGGAGAATGATAGTATTAATGTCAACATCCATGGCAGTCTATGATAGTGAAAGGGTTCATATTTGTATCCTTGGTGATCAACATAGTAACATAGTGTATAAGGCTGAAAAAAATAGGTCCATCCAGTTCAGCCTGTTATCCTGCAAGCTGATCCAGAGGAAGGCAAAAAATCCCATACATTTCATCTGACAGTTCATTTTCTTCAGTGAACACAATACAGAAAAAAATATTTAATAGCTTTGCTTTCTCCACATTGCTCTCTACAACTCCTCCCTCATCACTCTGCAATGGGCCAACGGTCTCGGGATTAAAACTTTTACCATTTATATAATTGAAGAACAGTGATGGCCAGCGAACACATGCGGGCTGCCATCTTGACTCACAAGTCCGGCGATGCACAGGTAAGTCCTTACCTGTGCCGTGAGCCGGTCTGAAACAAATGCGGTCACCGGGAGCAGGCAGTACCGAGAACAGTCAGAAGAAGGCCACTGGCGGCTGTTGTCGGAACTGCCTGCTCCCGGTGACTGCATTTATATCAGACCGGCTCGCGGCACAGGCACAGGTAAAGGGCTTACCTGTGCATCGCCGGACTGGTGAGAAAAGATGGCCGCCCGCATGTGTTCGCTGGCGAACATTGCAAACTGGCCATCACTGTTGAAGAACATTTTAGGGTTAGTTTAACTCTCCTTGGCAATGCATCTCTCTATCTACAGCTTGGCTGCTTTTATCTGTCTTTTACATATTCTATTTTTTCCTTATAGTTTTTCAATGCATTCTCACCACCTTCCTGTTTTAGTAATTTAAATGCTTTATTTTTGTCATCCATTGCTTCCTTTAAATTTCTTGTTCCTCGCCCTTTTATTCCCATACAGTATGTACCTCTCACAATTAGAGTTAACGATTGGTCACTATTTCCCAGGTGTCCCCCAACCTGCACGTCTGTTGTTCTGTCAGGTCTATTGGGTAATACTAAGTCCAGTATGGCCGTCCCTCTAGTCGGGTCCTGAACCACTTGAGAAAGGTCATTGTCTTTAGTTATTGCCAAGAACCTGTTTCCTTTATGAGATGTACAGGTCTCAGTTTCCCGGTCTATATCTGGGTAGTTGAAGTCCCCGATAATAACCACCTCCTGATTTGCAGCCTCATCTATTTCTTTAGTAGTAGATTTTCTGTGGACTCGGGTATATTAGGTGGCTTATAATAAACTCCTATTAGTAATTTATTATTGTTTTTGCCTCCATGTATTTCTACCCACAGTGACTCCACATGTTCATGTCCCTCACTTATATCTTCCCAGACTGTGGGCTTTAGACAGGACTTTACATAATGGCAAACCCCTCCCCGTCTCCAGTTTTTATGATCCTTTCTAAGGCTACTTTCACACTCGCGTTTTGGGCGGATCCATCATGGATCTGCAAAAATGGATTTGTTACAATAACACAACCACATGCATCCGTCATGAACCAATCCGTTTGTATTATCTGTAACATAGCCAAGACAGATCCGTCATGAACTCCATTGAAAGTCAATGGGAGACAGATCCGTTTTTCTATAGTGCCAGATTGTGTCAGAGAAAACTTTTTGGCTCAGTTTCGTTAGGCAGACAGCAAAACGCTGCAGGCAGCCTCCAGAGCGGAATGGTGACTGATCGGAGGCAAACTGATGAATTCTGAGCGGATCCTTTACCATTCAAAATGCATTAGGGCAAAACTGATCCGTTTTGGACCGCTTCTGAGAGCCCTGAACGGATCTCACAAACGGAAAGCCAAAACGCCAGTGTGAAAGTAGCCTAAACAGACTGTAACCCTGTACATTAACCGCCCAGTCATAGCTATCATCCAGCCATGTCTCAGTTATTCCCACTATGTCATAGTCCTCCTCACACATCACTAATTCCAGTTCCCCAGCTTTATTAGTCAGGCTTCTGGCATTAGTATATATACACTAATAAGGGTACTTTCACACTAGCGTTATTCTTTACTGGCATAGAGTTCCGTCAAAAGGGCTCTATACCGGAAAAGAACTGATCAGGCATACCCTAATGCATTCTGAATGGATAGAAATCCATTCAGTTTGCATCAGGATGTCTTCCGTTCAGTCACTGTCAGGCGTTTTGGCCGGACATAATACCGCAGCATGCGGATCACAGCAGGGAAGTGTGTGATCGAGCTATCACTATAGGAAAGATGGTGGGGCTCCCGGAATCTATTGACCACCCCTCACTCTACTTTATAGTAGACATTGGGTGATCTTTAACAAAACTAGCGGTTGGCAATAGCAACCAATTATAGACCTGCTCTCATTTCCCCCCAAAAATAAAATAAAAAAATAAAGGCTTAGAGAAATGAGAGCTGGAATCTGATTGGTTGCTATGGGAACTGTTGCTTCACCTTTTATTTGCACAAATTTTGATAAATCTTCCCTCTTTGTCACCATTTTCAAGATCTCTGTTTGCGGTCAGTGAAAAGAAACATTCATTAGACACAGAAAACTGGTTTAGCGCTAATAACTTTCACAGATGATGGTTTGTAACAATGTAACAGTGTAGATAATTCCCTGTGAAGAACATGCCTTTCCTGATTTGTTCAAATATATCAATACAGGTAGCATATAGAGGGCACTTTGTGATGGGGACACTAAATCCTGGATCTTCCTCGCTGGTGAGAATTCCTGAAAGACTGAGGAAATGTGGAGGTTTATAGGCAGACATTGACCATGCAATATTCGGGAAGATTGGCAGATGTTAGACACACCAGCCCTGCTGTTTGGTATTCACATCAATGGGGCTGAGCTGCAGTACCACACACAAACATGGACAGGAGGGGTGCTGTTTCAAAAAAACTTCAGAGCTTTATTTCTTATGTCAGAAACAAAGACAAGCCATAAAACAAATCAGGTACAACAACCCAAATGTATTGTTCAGGCAGAGGAGGGACTTCTTCTCCTGCAGGAGGCACCTCTAGATGTAGAGCAGGCTTCGCACAGTGCAGAACGCCATGGACAGTGTTGCCAGGAGTCCAACAAAGAAGGCCAGAGCACGGCTGGGCTGCGGCACAGGTGCCAGGTAAAAGATGGTGTGCAGCACACGGCTGGCAGCAAAGACGCGGAAATGCAGCAGGGCACAGGACAGCTCGGGATTACTGAGAGCATAGAGAAGACCCACGCCGACAAACGGGACAATGTTCTCAATGTCATTCAGGTGACACCTGCAGAAAGGTACACAGTGATCATCATTACTACATGAAGGTTAATAGAGGGGAGGGGGATGAAGAGAGGGAAAGAGGACAAAAAGGGGTGGTGGGGGTGACCAGAGGAATGAGCAGGTGTGGAGGATAAGCAGAAAAACAAGGGGATGAACAGTGGTGGAGAGCATGATCATAGTAGGTGGATGATGACCAAAAGGCATAGGGACTTGAACAGAGGCGAGACAGCACGAGCAGGGGTGGAGGGGAAATAACAGATTGGGTTGGGGAAGACCAGAAGGCTGGGGGGGATTAGTGAACAGAGGTGGAGGAGATGACAAGGGGGTGAGAAGATGAACAGAGGGGGATATGCAGAGGGAGGTGGGATAAATAGGGGAAGGGAATTCACAGAGAGGCAGGGGCTTCACCCTAGAACATATGTCAGTAGTGTGGGAAGGGTGACACTGTAGTGCATTAATCATTTTTTTAGCCCCTCCCCACTTTGATGATCCTTGTTTCAAATCTGTTGTAAACGGTTAAAAGTGGTGCATGTCTTTCACTAATATTGAGGACACCAGTTGCATCGGTTTCATGTGATAAATACTTCCTCTTTTAGGCTACATGCACACAAACGTTATTTGTTTCCGTTGTTGTGTTTTTTTTGCGGATAGGATGCGGACCCATTAATTTCAACACAGTGTGCTGTCCACATCAGTATGTCTGTTCCGTAGCCCCGCCCCAAAAAATAGGACATGTCCTATCCTTGTCCGTTTTAGGCATTGTTGAGCATTGAGCATTGTTAGGCTACATGCACACGACCGTATGTGTTTTGCGCTCATACGATCCATATGCCATCTGTTTTTTTGGTTTTTTTTTTGCGGATCTATTGTAACAATGCCTAAAATGGACAAGAATAGGACATTTTTTTTTTGCAGGGCTACTGAACGGACATACTGATGTGGACAGCACACCGTGTGCTGTCCACATTTTTTGCGGCCCCATTGAAATTAATGGTTCCGCATCCTATGCGCAAAAGAAACAGAACGGACACGGAAACAAAATACGTTCATGTCATGTAGCCTTAAGCCTCATTCACACGTCAGTGATTTCCATCAGTGATTGTGAACCAAAACCAGGATTGGAGCCTCCACAAACATAAGGTATAAGGGAAAGAGCTGCACCTGATCTGTGTTTAGAGCCGCACCTGGTTTTGGCTCAAAATCACTGACGTGTGAATAAGGGCACATTGAGATGAAATTCACATGACAAAACCACTAGGAGAACAAATATCGAAACCATTAGGGCATGTCATCACACTGGAAATATCCAATGTGCATTTGTCATGGATTTCTTGGCTGACCCTCTGATTGCTGCGGTAGATTTTTAATTTTACAGGCCACAGATTAGCCCTATTCAATTAAGTTAATACACATGTAGGCCACTCGCCACAATTTCCGCAGGAAGATTTTTTTTTTCCCATGTAATGGATCTCAGATCCCATCAATATGACACTTATGTGAAAGTACCCACAGGGAAATTAGCGAAGCAGTTTAGTTTCATAAAGCATACTCTACCAGGAGGTCCACTGCTGCCCTCTAGTGGCCACTCATGGTTACTGCACACTTAGCTGCTGTCACCAGTCTCCATTAGATCAGTAATGTTTTATCTGCAAATTATCCCCATGCGCAAATGAAAGAGACACAAGGATGGTTTCAATGGAGTCGAGAAACAAAGAAGCTATCCAGCTAAGAAGCTATAGATATAAGCTGATGGAAGACAGATATATGTAGAGAGGTTCTCAACATAAGCAGGAGAGATGTGAGGGCATTCCAAACAGGTGGAAGAGATACACAAGGGCACCTTGGGCAGGTGGAGAAGACGTGTGAGGGCACCCTGGGCAGGGGGAGAAAAAATGCTAGGGTGACCCATGCAGAGCAAGAACAGACATAAGGATGCCCAGGCAGAGGGAACACGAGGGCACCCAGTGGGAGGAGAGGCACGAGGTTTCCCCATGTGGGTGGAGGAGAGATGAGAGGACACTACGTGAAGATCCCCGAAGACAGACTTCCATGTTACTGGATATGCTGGTTGGCAATTATTACCTGCGCACTCGCTCCACATCTTGGTCAATCCGGAGGAATCTCTTTGAGTCACCTCCTTTGCCGTGAACTGCAGCATCTTCAGGGTTGGAAAAGGCCTGTAATCGCAAGAAGACATGCATTATGGAAACCACAGTGTAGGGCAGAAACTGGGCACCATGGGGATGGCAACTGCAAGCTGCTTTGCCTTGGCTAGTCTATCAGATACAGAGCTAGCCAATACTGCTCCTTGTGGATCCAGTGTCCTCCTGCCCCCCAGCCGGGAGCATAAGGGAGGTGAAGACCTGAGAGCTAACAGGGAAACAGTAGAATGGTGTTTCTTTGGATGTGACTAGAGCAGTAGTTGGCAACCCCCGACACACGTGCCAAAGATGGCACGCAGGCTGCTTTTTTACTGGCACGCCACTGCAATTTTTGGTGGCGGCACCTTTAATAAACAAAGTAATGTCAGACGCACCAGGCTCGCCGCCCCTGATGCTTCCCACCACGCCAGCCAGCAGAGTACACTCTGCTACCTCATGGGCTGGCCGTGTAGCGCAGCGATACACTGCACTGTGCCTTTAATAAATGAAGACATGTGCCATGCACAGCACGTCTCCCTGGCCTGGCCACCCAAATGCACTCTGCCGCTACCTCATGGCTGCTGCTGTTATCTGAATCTGTCACCTTGGGTGGAGCTGGTGAGTTTGGGGATAAGGTAAATGAGCATGGTGACTAATTTGGGGGTGAGGGGAGGATGGTGGCACAATGGGGAGCAAACTTGTGACAACTTTGGGTGGTGGGAGAGGATGGTAGGCCTGCTGTTGAGAGATGTGGGAAGAGGGGAGCAAGCTTTTGACTATTTTGGGGGTTGGCGGGAGGATAGTTAGCCTGAATGTGATTGGTGGTGGTGGGGGGAGGTTTGAAACTGTTTTTGATTGCTGGGGGGCATGTGGGGATGATGGGATGCAAGATTCTGACAACTTTGGGGGAGGATGGTAAACCTGCATGGGGCTAAGCTCTGATTATTACTGGGGAGGTGGGAGTCAGTGTATTTGACGGCAGTATATGGGGGACCCTTCCACAAACTTTGCACTTACTGACAGTGGTGAGCCCTCGTTTAAAATGACTGACCAAGGGCTGTCCTCCCTACCCCTGTCAGTAAGTGCATGGTTGGTGGAGGGGGTGTAAAGTAGAACTGGCTTAGTTGCCCATAGCAACCAATCATCTTTTATTTTACAAAGGAGAAAAATGAAAGGTGGTTGCTATAAGCAACTAAACCAGTTTTCTTTACACCAGTTGTGATAAATCTCCCCCACGGTCCATTTTCATGTGTTAGAAATCACTTTTAGAGAAACTTGACTGTTTGAAAAAGATTGCATTTGCATGCCATGTCTTACTGCGTCCCACCTTAGCAGCGATGGCGCGCTGTGAGAGACCCTGCTTAGCAGATCAACAACCCGACCATGTTCAAAAAGGGAGAGTTTTTTTGCCTCCCTTTTTGCCTCCCAACGTGTGACTACCTGACAGAAAATGACAATAAATCCACATCTTTGCACAGATTTGGCCTTTTAAGCATGTGGTCCTAAAATTTGGATCAGCTAAAAAACAGCCTATTTCAGTTTAATCGTTATTTTCAATTAATTGAATGCTCAAAAAATGTTTTGTCTCACTCCTATTTCTTCTTGTTGCATGTTGAAGCTCTACTTGGAATCTTGTTAAGACTCAACAATGTAAAATATGATTTTTTGCCATTTTTCAAGTGGTCTTAAACTTTTGATCAGGACTGTAAGTAAGTGATTACTATATTAAAAGGGGCTGTGTCACTTCAGCAAATGGCATTTATAATGTAGAAAAAGTTAACCCCTTAAGGACACAGCCTTTTTACACCTTAGGACCAGGCCATTTTTTGCAAATCTGACCAGTGTCACTATAAGTGCTGATAACTTTAAAACTCTTTGACTTATCCAGGCCGTTCTGAGATTGTTTTTTCGTCACATATTGTACTTCATGACACTGGTAAAATGAAGTTAAAAAAAAATTTTTTTTTGCACCCAAAAATACCTAATTTAACAAAAATTTGGAAAAATTTGCAAATTTCAAAGTTTCAGTTTCTCTACTTCTGTAATACATAGTAATACCCCTAAAAATTGTGATGCCTTTACATTCCCCATATGTCTACTTCATGTTTGAATTATTTTGGGAATTATATTTTATTTTTTGGGGATGTTACAAGGCTTAGAAGTTTAGAAGCAAATCTTGAAATTTTTCAGAAATTTACAAAAACCCAATTTTTAGGGACCACTACAGCTCTGAAGTCACTTTGCGAGGCTTACATAATAGAAACCACCCAAAAATGACCCCATTCTATAAACTACACCCCTCAAGGTATTCAAAACTGATTTTACAAACTTCGTTAACCCTTTAGGTGTTGCACAAGAGTTATTGGCAAATGGGGATGAAATTTGAGAATTTCATTTTTTTGGCTAATTTTCCATTTTAACCCATTTTTTCCACTAACAAAGCAAGGGTTAACAGCCAAACAAGACTGTATCTTTATTGCCCTGACTCTGCCGTTTACAGAAACACCCCATATGTGGCCGTAAACTACTGTACGGCCACACAGCGGGGCGTAGAGTGAAAGGTGCGCCATATGGTTTTTGGAAGACAGGTTTTGCTGGACTGTTTTTTTGACTCCATGTCCCATTTGAAGCCCCCTGATGCACCCCTAGAGTAGAAACTACATAAAAGTGACACCATCTAAGAAACTACACCCCTCAAGGTATTCAAAACTGATTTTACTAACTTCACTAACCCTTTAGGTGTTGCACAAGAGTTATTGGCAAATGGGGATGAAATTTGAGAATTTCATTTTTTTGCCTAATTTTCCATTTTAACCCATTTTTTCCACTAACAAAGCAAGGGTTAACAGCCAAACAAGACTGTATCTTTATTGCCCTGACTTTGCCGTTTACAGAAACACCCCATATGTGGCCGTAAACTACTGTACGGGCACACAGCGGGGCGTAGAGTGAAAGGTGCGCCGTATGGTTTTTGGAAGGCAGGTTTTGCTGGACAGTTTTTTTGACACCATGTCCCATTTGAAGCCCCCCTGATGCACCCCTAGAGTAGAAACTCCAAAAAAGTGACCCCATCTAAGAAACTACACCCCTCAAGGTATTCAAAACTGATTTTACAAAGTTTGTTAACCCTTTAGGTGTTGCACAAGATTTAATGGAAAATAGAGATACAATTTCAAAATTTCACTTTTTTGGCAGATTTTCCATTTTAATATTTTTTTTTTCCAGTTACAAAGCAAGGGTTAACAGCCAAACAAAACTCATTATTTATGGCCCTGATTCTGTAGTTTACAGAAACACCCCATATGTGGTCGTAAACTGCTGTACGGGCACACGACAGGGCGCAGAAGGAAAGGAATGCCATACGGTTTTTGAAAGGCAGATTTTGCTGGACTGGTTTTATTGACACCATGTCCCATTTGAAGCCCCCCTGATGCACCCCTAGAGTAGAAACTCCAAAAAAGTGACCCCATTTTAGAAACTACGGGATAAGGTGGCAGTTTTGTTGGTACTAGTTTAGGGTACATATGATTTTTGGTTGCTCTATATTACACTTTTTGTGCGGCAAGGTAACAAGAAATAGCTTTTTTGGCACCGTTTTTTTTTGTTATTTACAACATTCATCTGACAGGTTAGATCATGTGGTAATTTTATAGAGCAGGTTGTCACGGACGCGGCGATACCTAATATGTATACAATTTTTTTATTTATGTAAGTTTTACACAATGAATTAATTTTTAAAACAAAAAAAAGTTTTAGTGTCTCCATAGTCTAAGAGCCATAGTTTTTTTTAGTTTTTGGGCGATTATCTCAAGTAGGGTCTCATTTTTTGCAGGATGAGATTACGGTTTTATTGGCACTATTTTGGGGTGCATATGACTTTTTGATCGCTTGCTGTTACACTTTTTGTGAAGTAAGATGACAAAAAATTGCTTTTTTTACACCGTTTGTTTTTTTTTTTTTTTACGGTGGTCATCTGAGGGGTTAGGTCATGTGATATTTTTATAGAGCCGGTCGATACGGACGCGGCGATACCCAATATGTATACTTTTTTTTATTTATGTAAGTTTTACACAATGATTTCATTTTTGAAACAAAAAAAATAATGTTTTAGTGTTTCCATAGTCTAAGAGCCATAGTTTTTTCAGTTTTGGGGCGATTATCTTGGGTAGGGTATGATTTTTGCGGGATGAGATGACGGTTTGATTGTTACAATTTTGGAGTACATACAACTTTTTTGATCACTTTTATTAACTTTTTGGGGAAGTAAGGTGGGCAAAATTTCAATTTCATCATAGTTTTTAATTTTTTATTTTTATGGCGTTCACCGTTTGGGTAAAGTAACATGACCATTTTATAGATCAGGTCGTTACGGACGCGGCGATACCAAACATGTGTAGGGAATTTCATTTATTTATTTTTTAATCAGTGATAAATGTGTTTTTTGATTTTTACTTTATTTTCACTTTCTTTTTGACCCAGACCCACTTGGTTCTTGAAGATCCAGTGGGTCTGATGTCTGTATAATACAGTACAGTACAATATATAGTACTGTACTGTATTTTACACTTTGTCTGAACAGATCTATGCCTTTCAGCACAGATCTGTTCAGCACCATGGACAGCAGGACGCCTGAGAAGGCGTCCTGTTGCCATGGGAACCTTCCCCGTCTGCTCAGTTATGGTCAGAACTGCGCAGACGGGGAAGGGTAAGGACGGGGCTTGGGGGGCTGCCTGGGAGCTCTCTCCCTCTCCATTCGGAGGGGCTGCAAAGGCACAGCAGCCCCCCGATGGGAGAGGGAGGGAGCTCCCTGCGCTGTTAACCTTTTCCATACAGCGGTCCGTACGGACCGATGTATGGAAAGGGTTAAACGGCTGACATCGCATCACCGATGTCAGCCGTTTATACCAGGGTGCCAGCAATGTGCTGGCACCCTGGTATACCCACTAGACGCCAACGATTACGCAATGGGAGGCGGGCGGTGCTGCAGGCGGGACCGCCCGCAACCCTCCCCCTGCACCTCCCGCCCGGAAAAAATCACTAAGGGGTGCAGGGGGGAGGGATACAGATGCATTTTAGGAATACTAAAGTTTCTGATCCCCGCGGTCAGGGACCGCGGGGATCAGAAACTGCAGAAATCGCAGCAAACCGCAGGTCTGAATTGACCTGCGGTTTGCCGCGATCGCCGACATGGGGGGGTCACGGGACCCCCCGGCGCATTTAGCCTAGGTGCCTGCTCAATGATTTGAGCAGGCGCCGGGTTCCGATCACTGCCAGCCGCACGGCAGTGATCAGAAATACACAGGGCGTACATGTACGCCCTGTGTCCTTAAGTACCAGGGCACAAGGGCGTACCTGTACGCCCTATGTCCTTAAGAGGTTAATACAAGGCACTTACTAATGTATTGTTATTAACCATATTGCCTCCTTTGATGGCTAGATTAATTTTTCCATCATATTGTGAACTGCTCGTATCCAGGGGTTATGCAATCCATCAGCAGTGGTCGTGCCTGCACACTATAGGAAAAAGTGCCGGCCTCTCAGGTGGCCGGGAATGCAGGACTGTGCATAGTCCGGCACTTTTTTCTATAGTGTGAAAGCAGGGCCACAGCTGGATTTCAGGCTGGTTGTAACCATGGAAACGAGCAGTGTATATTACAACGGAAAAAATTAGATTACACTTACCTGTAATCGGTTTTCTTTGAGCCTATGACAGCACCCCTGGGGAGACTGCCTCCTCCTCCTCAGGATAGAAAACAGGAACCAGAAACCGCTTTAAAAGAGGGACCACCCCCTCTACCTCCAGTCCTTTTCCAAGAACTAAGACACATCCTAATATGATATCATATTCACACACAAAATTTTTTTATTTTTTTATTTTTTTGACATGGGAAGGGAATTAGTCAGGTGCTGTCATAGGCTCAAAGAAAACCGATTACCTGTAAATGTAATCTCATCTTTCCCCTTCGCCTATGACAGCACCCCTGGAGATTTAAGCAAGATTAATCTAGGGTGGGACAACAGACTGAAAGTACCTTACAGCCAAAACCGAGGCCTTCATTAGAAGGCAGCTGAATCCTATAGTGCTTCAAAAAAGTATGTGGGGAACTCCAGGTGGCAGCCCTACAAATCTGCTCTATAGAAGCGGAGGCCCTCTCTGCCCAAGAAGTAGAGACTGATCTAGTAGAGTGAGCCCCCAACCCTGATGGTGGAACAGGTCCCTTGGATGAGTATGCTAAGTAAATAGCTTTTCTTATCCATCTAGCGATAGTCTGGGAAGATGCAGCAGAGCCCTTCTTCCTACCCTGAAAGGAAAGCAACAGACGGGAGGAGTGTTGGTTATGTATCAGAGAAGACACTAGTAGCTTGTGATGAGGCAGAACTTGGTTTACTTGTGTGGAATAAGTTCCAGACATACAAGACATTTCCGCAAACTGTCACAGCAGCCATCTTGGTATAAAGAGAGAGAGAGAGAGAACCAACAAGTTTTACAGATATACACAACTGGTAACCTTAATATACAGTGCGATCTACTGGTCAAGTGATATTAATACACAATACTGTATATGGTACATGCTGTTGCATCCCCAACAAGGAGGACCTCCAGGGCTGCGTGACCTGCAGATCTTGAATTAAACATCTCCTCACATCTAAACAATGGAACTCTGATTCTTTCTCAGTTTTTGGAGAAGCACAGAAAGAGGGTAGAACTATCTCCTGGGAACGGTGAAAGGAGGAAGATACCTTTGGTGAAAAAGAACGGTCAGGAGTAATAACCATTCGATCCTCCAAGATTTTCAAGTAAGGCTGGTCAATGGAAAGAGCAGAAATCTCACTAACTCTCCTAGCAGAGGTAATAGCTAGGAGAAAGGCCAACTTTAGGGAGAGCATCTTAGGGGAAATGCTAGCTATCGGCTCAAAAGGATCTGAAGTTAATGCTGAAAGAACTAAGTTGAATTCCCAGGGAGGGATCCTATCCTTACAAACTGGGGATAATTAAGAAACTGCAGTAATGAACCTCCTAACAGAGGGATGACCTGCCAATTTAAATAAGGCACTTAAGGCCGAAATCAGAACTTCTAAAGTGCTAGGCCTCGGTTTTCTCCTCCAACCTTCCTGTAGGAATTCTAACACAAGTGGAATATCTGGAAGCTCTAGAACATCCACTGGTCTATTGAAAAATCAGCAGAAAGCCCTCTCAAATAAATCTCAGAAGGGACCTTCTTACGACTCACCAACAGAGTAGTGATAATCCTATCAGAGAGACCCCTTCTCAATAGTCAGGTGAAGACTCTCCACTTCTGGGTGAAGGATTGGACTCTGAGCTAGAAGTCCCCAGAATACTGGAAGAACGCAGGGGGTGGCCCCATTGGCCAAAATGGGGCTATCACTATGACTGTGGCACAATATTTCTTAATCTTTTTGAGGACTCTTGGCAACAGCTTCAGAGGGGGGAAGGCATAAAGAAGACCCCTTCTCCAGGACTGAGCTAACGCGTCCACAGCCCTCGGCTATTCCTTTGGTGACAGAGAAAAGAAACCCCCCACCTTTCTGTTTGACCTGGTGTCAAAGAGGTCTATCTCCGGGACACCCCATAAGGCAGAAATCTTGTTGAAAACCCCCTGATCAAGGGACCAATCACCTTGGCATAGATGATGACGGCTGAGGAAATCTGCTTTCACGTTGTCTACCTCTTTCAGATGTACAGCAGAAAGAGATGAGAGAATCCTCTGCTAGATTGAAAATCTGGTGGCTTAGAGCCATCAGACTCAGAGCTCTGGTACCACCTTGCTTGTTGATATGGGCTACTGCTGTCATATTGACTGAATAGATCCTGACATTTGTACCCCTGATGATCGGAAGACTCTGAGTCAACACTAATCTAATAGCATTCAGTTCTCTGAAATTTTAAGACTGGGTTCATGAACCGAAGTCCCAGGTCCCCTGCAGCAGAAGAGACTCTACATGGGCTCCCCAACCGAAAGGGCTGGCGTCCGTGGTCAAAGAGAGGACTGCATCTCTGTGCCAAGGAACACCCCTCTGTAAATTCTGTAGATTCAGCCACCACTCCAGAGAAATCAACATCTGGGTTGATAGATGAAACCTCACATCCAGAGAGAGAATACACCTGTCCCAAACCTCCAGTATCTGAAGCTGTAGAGGCCTTGAGTGATACCGGGCCCATTCTACCCCCAGAATTTCGGCAGTCATGAGCCCCAGCACCGACATAGCCTCCCTCAGGGAAACTACCTGCCGAGAAAGAAGGCTCTGAATTTATGATGTGATTAACATAGCTTTGAGTAAGGACCACATACACCTCTGGGATTTTGAATCTAGGATCATCCCCAAAAAACTGTACTTTTCTATGTTTATATCCAATCCTAGCTTGCCCAGAAACTCCCTCAACCAGGTAATCTGTTCTTCCAAGATGTGACCTAACTGGGCGAGGAGAAGAAAATCGTCTAGATAGGGAATGATCACTAAGTCCCTTTCTCTCATATGATCCATCATTTCCGCAATGATCTTCGTGAAAACCTTGGGGCCTGAGACAGTCCAAACGGCCTGAAATTGAGCATGCAGGATCCTGTTCTCTAGGTGTACTGCCACTCTCAAAAACGTTTGGTGGTGGGGATGGATCAAAACATAATATGCATCCCTGAGATCCACTGTGGCCATATAACAGGATGGGAAGAGATAGTTCACTGTTGACCTAATGGATTCCGTCTGAAATTTTTCATACACCAGAAAACGGTTTAGACACTAAGTTTATTATTGTACGAAAATAACCATTCTGCTTTTTTACAAGAAAAAGCGTCGAGTAAAATCCTCGTCTCCTCCTGCTTTGGAATCTCCACCACAACTCTTTTTGCTAACAGGGAAAAAAACTCTAAAATGATGGCTGCCTGTTTTGGGGGGGTCTGAACGATAATCTGTCATCACAAATCTTTCTGCCAGCAGCCTCTGAAACTTTAATTTTAAGCCTTCCCTTATAACCGAATTTATCCATGGGCTGTTGGAATTTTTTTACAACTGACTTGAAAAGTGAGACCGATGACTGCCCACTGGAGGCCTAGAGTCATTGGGGCTGTTTCTTTGAGGCCTCTGCCCTGGAAAAAGAAACCCCCTTTGACTTTTTTGCTGCTCCCGCATTCTGTCTAGACCTCTCTCTTCCCCCTGAAATCCTCTCTGTTAAACCTGGGGCGGAAGGATTTTTTAGGGGGCTGCTGACTGGTGGAAGGAAAGCCCTTTTTTTTTTTCAGAGGCCTTTTCAAGTAGATCGTCGAGGACTGGGCCAAATAAGAATTCCCCCTGAAACGGAATGGCACAAAGCTTAGCCTTGGCACTAGCATCCCCATTACAGCCTTTTAACCAGATAGCTCTACGGGCAGAATTGGATAAAGCGGAAGCTCTGGACGATAATCTAAGAGAGTCTGCTAAAGCATCCGCCATAAAATCTAGGGCATTATAAAAAGTAGGAAATGAGGATAACAACTGCTCCCTAGGGGTACTCTCTTTAATGTGATCCTCCAACTCCTTCATCCATGCATTAAGGGATCCAGCTACCGAAGTAGCTGTGATAGCCGGTTTAAAGTCCCCGCCGAGGCTTCCCAATTTATCTTTAAATAAATGTCAGCCCTTCTATCCATTGGGTCTTTTAGAGAACCCATATCCTCAAGGGGAAGCACAGTTTTATTAGCTATTTTTCCAACCGGGTCTATCCCAAGAGGCAGTCACTTCCTCATCAAAGGGGTATTTACGCTTAACAGGGGAAGGTATAAAAAAAAAAACTTCCTAATCAGGCTTTTTCCATTCTTTAGCAATAACAACCTGAATGTTCTTATGCACATCAAAGACTTTTCTTCTTTTAGCACCCAGAACGTCAAACAGAGTCCTGAACAGATTGTGGCGGCTTTTGGTCATCTAAACCCATAGTAGCTCTTACTACTTTTACTAGGGAATTTATGTTTTTCTGCATGAAAAAGCGGCTTCATCATCAGAGGAGTCATTCGATGAAAGCCATTCTCCCTCTTCCTCCAATCCAGAAAGTACATCATTGTCGCTAGAGGAGGGATTAGATGCAGCTGCAGAGGTACTAGGCCGGCTCTTTAGTAGACCGCTAACCGACTCCTTAACCTCATCCCGGATCATCTGCTTGATGCTGCTCATCAGAGACAGAGCTTCCTCCTCCATTAACTTGAGCACACATGCTTGGCAAAGGGGCTTTGACCAAGCAGAGGGTAGCTTCTTTTTACATACAGCACAACCCTTGTCTTTAGATCTGGAGACCTTTCTAGACTCCTTAGACACCTAGACATAGAAGATCACCCCCTGAGTAAATAGCAACATGCCCATAGGGGGTTCACCCCACTTACTGCACATCATTGGTGGTCTCAGTGGCTTCTGCGTGCTGAGACTGCTCCATGTTCAGACACTGAATCTTTCCAATGGAGGAACTGCCCACTTCTTCACCCAGCCTGAAGTCAAGCTGGCTGGACTTTTCTCTACCGGGCGCGCAAACCGTCTCCCCCCACTTCCGGATTACAGCGCATGCTTCCCTCTACTGTCGCCCCAGAAGTACGTCACTGCTCAGACCACGGCGTCCGAGCGCACGCACCTCCCCCTGGCTTCGGGCGAGGGGCCGACAGCCGGACATACAACACGGCCACAGAGGGAAGAATCCCTCCTGGGCCGAGAAGGGGCGGAGCAGGGAGTAGAGAGAAAGAGGCCCAGACTTAGCAGCGGCTCCTAAAGGAGACTTACACTGCACGGGTAAAGCCCTCTATAATACTCTTTAACACAGGCGGGGCGTCTGCAGCTCTATACAATCCTTGGGGGTTTCCAATTTCCCTCCTGTCCCCTTAGGACAGGAAACAGAACTGGAGGTTTAGGGGGTGATCCCTCTTTTAAAGTGGTTTCTGTTTTCTGTCCTGAGAAGGAGGCAGTCTCTCCCGGGGTGCTGTCATAGGCAAAGGGGAAAATTAATCTAGCCAGTAGAGAAGGTAATATGGACAGTCACAATACATTAGTAAGTGCCTTGTATTAACTTTTTCTATGATAAATGCCATTTGCAGAAGTGAGACAACCCAAAGTGTTTATTGGGGAAAAATATACAATTGCATTGAGGCTGAAGGACCCTGTTGGGCTTCTCTAGCCTGGATATAAGAGGGGATACGGTTAGGCATGGAGGCATACAGGTTCCATAAGCTATCCTGTGGCTGGTCCCATAAAGGCTCGATTGAAGATAAATCTGGTAACTGCTCAAGCCAAGAAAGTGTTACAATCAGGCGGAGACATTCCTGGGAAACCCTTGCTTTGTGGGGATGAGAATTATCCCGCTGAAAAATGCCAGTTGGAAGCCCTGCCATGAGAGGCAACACATGTGGCTGCAGTTTGTCCTGCACATATCGCTGATCAGTTTGTGTCCCTCTTATCACAACTACTAGTAGCCAAGTGTTGTATGTGATGGCTCCCCAGATGATCACACCAGCAGTTGGGGCACTGTGTCACTCCACAGCAAGGGTAGGAAAGAAGAGCTTACCACGAGGCCTCCATATTCTAACCCGACCTTCATAAAATCCTAAACAGAACCTCGATTTGTCACTAAAGACCATGCAGTTCTATTCCATTGCAGCCCAGGTTTCTCATCAGTTACCAGCCGTCCAGAAATTTCAGGACAGTCGATAAAAATACATTGACTAGCAAAAGGGTGACAACATTTTGAACTTTTGACTTTCAGGCTTCATATCTCACTACAGCTTCGAACGTGAGACTACCGTCATTTTATAGATAATAGTCTTGAATATCTCATACATAAATTGGACTTGCAACTGTTTTGCATATGATCATCCCTTCCAACTTTTTGGACGGTCAAAGAGGGACACTTATGGTCTATTATGTGAAAGGTCCACTTTTCCTGCATATTTATATACCTCAATAGCTTATTTTTTGTTGTTTTTACACAAGAACGCAAAAATTATCTGTATATAGAGATTTCTAAAATCAAAATTACATCAAATAAGGAAATAATATGCAAGGTAGGCTTTAATATGTAGATAGGAACAAGGGAAACACATTCTGGATCAATATTGTAAATGTAATAATGCAAAACTATACCTCAGATCAAAAAGAGGGACATTTAAGGAGCAAAGAGGGACAGAGAGACTTGGGTCAAAAAGAGGGACTGTCCCTGGAGGTCTGCATATGATTAGTTGTTCAGATTCTTGTCATGTAACTGCATTGTTACTGTTTTGCTCCTAAAATTCTACATAAAATTTTTATTATTTATGTATGAGATAGCCAAGATGATTATTAAATTTTTGCGTTCCTTATACGGGCCGTTTATTGCGTTCCGTATACGGAACCATTCATTTCAATGGGTCCGCAAAAAAAAAAAAAAACGGAACGTACTCCGTGAGCATTCCGTTTCCATATGTCCCCATTTCAGTTCCGCTACATTTTGAGTCTTGTCCTATTATTGTCCGCAAATCACATTCCGTTGCTCCATTCAAGTCAATGGGTCCGCAAAAAAACCTGAACACATACGGGAATGCATCCGTATCCGTTCCATTTTTTGCGGAACCATCTATGGCCTCATGCACACGACCGTTGCTGTGTCCGTTCTTCAGTTTTCTGTGATTTTCTGCGGACCCCTTGACTTTCAATGGGTCCGTGGAAAACTCGGCTAATGCACCGTTTGTCATCCGCGTCCGTGATGCGTGTTTCCAGTCCGTGAAAAAAAATAGGACCTGTCCTATTTTATTCACGGACAATGGTTCGCGGACCCATTCAAGTCAGAGGGTCCGTGAAAAAACCCGGAGGCACACAAGATTTTCATCCGCATCAGTTTTTTTCCTATCATTTGCATGGCAAACTTGACTTAGATTTTTTTTTTTACTTTCCTTCATGTCTGATGATCCTCCAAAAATAAAGGAAGACACACGGAAACAAAAACGGAAACGGATCACGGAACAGAACCCCGTTTTGCGGACCGCAAAAAAATACTGTCATGTGCATGAGGCCTATTGAAAATTTTATGCCCAGCCCAATTTATTCTATGTAATTACTCTATACTGTATATGCCATACGGAAAAACGGAACAGAAAAACGGAACAGAAACAAAACGGAAACAAAAAAATACACGGAACAACGGATCCATTAAAAACAGTCCGCAAAACACTGAAAAAGCCATACGGTCGTGTGAATAAGCCCTAAGGCTGAGGCAACTTGTGGTCGCACTGTGACCCCATTCAGTTTCACGGATGCACTGCTGCAAAGCAAAGCAATCGTTGGTCACTCGATGGGTGTCAGGACCACTTTCGTCGTGAAGCCACAGTCTTAGGTCCCTTTCACACGAGTACGTTTTCCACGCGGGTATGATGCATGAAGTGAAACGAAGAGCACCCACACCGAATCCTGACCCATTAATTTCCATGTGTACATGAGTATTTTTTTTCCACTCATCAGTTCTGCGTTGCATGAGAATCGCAGCATGTTCTATATACTGCTTTTTCACGCTGCTCTCCCCATAGAAGTGAAAGGGGCTTCAGTGAAAAATGCATTGTAGGGCCTCATGCACACGACCGTGGTGAGTTTGGCGGTCCGCAAATCACGTATTCGCAAAACACACCCCTCAAGGTATTCAAAACTGATTTTACAAACTTTGTTAACCCTTTAGGTGTTCCACACGAATTAAAGGAAAATGGAGATGAAATTTCAGAATTTCACTTTTTTGGCAGATTTTTTTATTTTAATAAATTTTTTCCAGTTACAAAGCAAGGGTTAACAGCCAAACAAAACTCTATTTTTATGGCCCTGATTCTGTAGTTTACAGAAACACCATATATGTGGTTGAAAACTGCTGTACGGGCACACGGCAGGGCGCAGAAGGAAAGGAACGCCATATGGTTTTTGGAAGGCAGATTTTGCTGGACTGTTTTTTTGACACCATGTCCCATTTGAAGCCCCCCTGATGCACCCCTAGAGTAGAAACTCCAAAAATGTGACCCCATTTTGGAAACTACGAGACAAGGTGGAAGTTTTGTTGGTACTATTCTAGGGTACATATGATTTTTGGTTGCTCTATATTACACTTTTTATGAGGCAAGGTAACAAAAAAATAACTGTTTTGGCACCATTTTTTTATTTACAATGTTCATCTGACAGGTTAGATCATGTGGTATTTTTTTATAGAGCAGGTTGTTATGGACGCGACAATACCAAATGTGTACTTTTTTTGGTTGTTTGTTTCAGTTTTACATAATAAAGCATATTTGAAAAAAATCATGTTTTAGTGTTTGCATATTCTGAGAGCCATAGTTTTATTTTTTTGGGTGAATGTCTTAGGGCTGTTTCACACGAGCAGATGCCGTGCGTGACATCCGCTCCGTGAATGACAGCCAAGACCCGATACGGACAGCAGAAGCACAGAGCATTAACATGATTGACAATATGTATACTTTTTTTAATTTATTTATTTATTTAAAGTTTTACACAACAGCATTTTTGAAACATGTTTTAGTGTCATCGTTTTTTTTATATTTTGGGCGATGGTCTTAGGTAGGGGCTTTTTTTGCGGGATGAGGTGACTGTTGGATTGGTACTATTTTGTGGGGAATACACCTTTTTGATTGCTTTGTGTTGCATTTTTAGTGATGTAAGGTGACAAAAAATGTTTTTTTTTAGCACCGTTTTTTTTTTAAGGTGTTCATCTGAATGGTTAGGTCATGTGGTATTTTTTTTTAGAGCAGGTAGTTACGGACGTGGCAATACCTAATATGTATACTTTTTTCTTATTTAATTAAGGTTTACACAATAATATAATTTTTGAACAAAAAATAAATCATGTTTTAGTGTCTCCATAGTCTGAGAGCCATAGTTTTTTTTATATTTTTGGCCATTGTCTTAGGTAGGATACAATTTTTGCGGGATGAGATGACGGTTTGATTGGCACTATTTTGAGGTGCGTATGACTTTCTGATGTCTTGCTATTACACTTTTTGTGATGTAGGGTGACAAAAAAAAAGTTTTTTTGACACCGTTTTTATTTTATTATTTTTACTGTGTTCACCTGAGGGGTTAAGTCATGTGATATTTTTATAGAGCAGGTCGTTAACGATGTGGCAATACCTAATATGTATACTTTTTATTTTTTAGTTTTACACAATAATATATTTTTTGAAACAAAAAACAAATGTAAGGCAGCTCTCACCTGTTGAAAACACCCTCTGGGCACGGAAGCCGCACCTGGATGCGGAAATATATAGTCCAACAAGAAAGATAATCCAGCTCAGCTAGGGTAAAAAAAATATATTTGCTACTTTATTCCAGCGGTCTTAAAATTTCCATACAACAAGATGTATATAGTGACGCGTTTCAGACCTCTAAGACAGATGGGTCCTTCTTCATGACAAACATGTTTGTCATGAAGAAGGACCCATATGTCTAAGAGGTCTGAAACGCGTCACTATATACATCTTGTTGTTTGTCATGAAGAAGGACCCATCTGTCTTAGAGGTCTGAAACGCGTCACTATATACATCTTGTTGTATGGAAATTTTAAAACCGCTGGAATAAAGTAGCAATTTTTTTTTCACCTGACGGGAGCTTGATTATCTTTCTTGTTAAAAAAATAAATAAAAATCATGTTTTAGTGTCTCCATAGTCTGAGAGCCATAGCTTTTTTATTTTTTGGGCGATTGTCTTAGGTAGGGGCTCATTTTTTGCGGGATGAGGTGACAGTTAGATTGGTACTATTTTGGGAGGCATACGCCTTTTTGATTGCTTGGTGTTGCACTTTTAGTTATGTAAGGTGACGAAAAAATGTGTTTGTCCCACTCTGGGACTTCAACTTTTGGGGGTCTGATCCACTTTACAATGCATCACAATACTTCTGTATTGTGATGCATTGGCTGTAAGTGTATTACAGACTAAAACAATAACAGCCTGCTTCCTGTGAGATCCAAGGGGCTGGATCTCACAGGCTAACACGAGAGGTAGCCGCGATGCCTAAAGAAGGCCTCGGGCTATGTTCGCTGCCATCGGGTCCCTGTCACAGCAGCGTGGGGACCCGATGGAAGCTCTGATCCCTGCACGGACATCGCATGTGCTGCGGTCAGCGCTGATCGCGGCACATGAAAGGTTAATGCGGCAGCATCAGTTTTTTCACCGTTGCCGGCGCATACAGCAGGGGTCCGGCGCAGGTCATTAAGGTGTTAAAGTCAAGTTGTTTGTGTGTACACAAGGAATGGGGCCCATGCTGAGTACTTGCCCTGGGTGGAACAAAGCCTAGCTAAGGCCTCTTTCACATGAACGATACGGATTCTGTTCAGTGAAACTCGCACCATTTCGCAAGCTAGTTCAGTCAGTTTTGTCTGCATTTGAGTTCAGAGTTTCAGTTTTTTCCGTGCGGGTGCAATCAATTTTGATCAGTTTTTCACGCGTGTGAAAAAAAAATGAAGGTTTACAAACAACGTCTCCTAGCAATCTTCTTTGAAAAACGCATTGCCCCGGACCGCATCCGGACTAGGCTACATTCACACGACCGTTTTTTTTTTTTTTTTTGCAGATCCATTGTAACAATGTCTATCCTTCTCCACAAAACGGACAAGAATAGGACATGTTCTATTTTTTGTCGGGGCTATGGAATGGACATACGGATGCGGACAGCATTGAAATGAATGGGTCTGCATCCTATCCACAAAAAAACAAAAACAGAACGGACATGTAAACAAAATACGTTCATGTGAATGTAGCCTTACAATGTGGTTTTCACTGAAGCCCCATTCACTTTATGGGGCCAGAGCTGCGTGAAAAATGCTGAAATATAGAACATGCGATTCTCATGCAACGCAGAAATGAGGCATTAAAAAATGGTTCAGCAAAAAAAACTGAAGTGTCTCCGTGTGCATTCCGTTTCAGCATTTCCGTACTGTGAAAAGATAGAACGTGTCCTATTCTTGTCCGCAAATCACGATGCTTGGCTCCATTCAAGTCAATGGTTCCGCAAAAAAAAGGAACACATGCGGAAATGCATCCGTATGTCTTCCGTATCCGTTCCGTTTTTGCGGAACCATCTATTCAAAATGTTATGCCCAGCCCAATTTTTTCCATGTAATTACTGTATATGGCATATGGAAAAACGGAAAGGAAACGGAAACACAACGGAAACAAAAAACGGAACAACGGATCCATAAAAAATGGACCGCAAAACACTGGAAAAGCGATACGGTCGTGTGCATGAGCCCTTAGGCTGCTATACGTTCACATCGCACTCGCGCAGAAAACTCACTCGTGTGAAAGGAGCCTAAAGCTCTACCATGTACCCGCTGATTTATAAACTGCTGCGGAATATGTTGGCACTATAGAAATAAAGATTATGGGGGAAATCTGTCAAAATTGTTGTAATGGGCAACTAGCATAGTTGCCCATAGCAACCAATCAGATTCTACCTTTCATTTTTCAGAACTCTTTTGGAAAATGAAAAGTAGAACCTGATTGGTTGCTCTGGCCACTTTTCCTTTACACCAGTTTTGATAAATCTCTCCCTCTTACCTTATGGGTGATTCTGAAGTAAGCGGTAAACAAGCTCATTAACATCATCTTTACAAGGACGATGGTGGCGTAGGTGGCGTATGCCCTGAACACCTCATTTTCTACCAGCTGCTGCATCCTGCAAATGAGAAGATGTCAAACGGTCAAGGACAATGCAGACACCCTAAGATGAGAGCTCCACAAGTGACCACTGGAGGATGCCCCAGGAACCGGGTGCCAATAACTGGACCAACACAAGAAGAACATTCCCTCATGCAAGAACTATAGGGGTCCTTTATGACGGTCTTTGATTCCCCCTGCGCTGACAATACCTCATAATTTCGACAACCTAGGTGGTTTATACAGGGTGTTTTTGAGCAACAAGAAAGGATTTAATTGCAATTGTGGCCAATTACACAGGTTTTTTTCATGCAGTATTTGAAACCAAAACAAGGACTGGATTCTAAAAAAACGAAGTAGAGTCTGTCCTTAAGGCCTCATACACACAATTTTTTAATTTCAGTTTATGTTCCGTTTTTTGCGTTCCGTATACGGAACCATTCATTTCAATCAGGGGCGTAGCTAAAAGCTCATGGGCCCTGGTGCAAGAGTTTAGCTTGGGCCCCCGTCCCTCAGTGCTTGTTGGCAAGGGGCAGGGGAGCACGTAGCCTTCCTGCTGCCTGAGGCAAACATTGAAAGGGCACCTCCTCATGCCGAATTCTTAACCTAACCCTTTCGCTCCAGCCAGAGGTGTAAATTAACCAGTATGCACTTTCTGTAATGCCAGTGTTATATGTGGCACAAGGGCCCCCTTAGGCTCCTGGGCCCGGTAGCGACTGCTACCTCTGCACCCCGTATAGCTACGCCCCTGATTTCAATGTATCCGCAAAAAAAAAAAGAAGGAAGGTACTCCGTATGCCTTCTGTTCAAAGATAGAACATGTCCTATTTTGCAGACTGTAAAATACTGAAAAAGCCATACCGTCGTGTGCAACCATACTGTCTCTTTTTTATGATCCACTCCTGATTTTGGTTTAAAAAAACTGCATCAAAAAACCTACTTAACTCTTAGGCCTCTTTCACACTGGCGTCGCGTGTGAGGGCCGGATCGGATGCGGGTGCGTCGCAGGAAAATGCACAATTTTTCTGCGCGAGTGCAAAGCGTTTAACTGTGTTTTGTATGCACGTGAGAAAAATCTGCATGTTTGGTACCCAGACCCGAACTTCTTCACAGAAGTTTGGGTTTGGTGTAGATTTTATTTTCCCTTATAACATGGTTATAAGGGACAATAATAGCATTCTGAATACAGAATGCTTAGTAAAATGTTTATTGAGGGGTTAAAAATAATAAACAAATTTAACTCACCCCATCCACCTGGTCGCGTAGCGGATCTCCTCTTCTATCTTCTTTCTTCAGAACCTCGCTAAAGGACCTTTGATGATGTCACTTCGCTCATCACATGGTCCATCACCATGGTGATGGACCATGTGATGAGCGCAGTGACGTCATCAAAAAGGTCCTTTTCCCAGGTGCTGAAGAAAGAAGAGGAGATCCGCTACGCGACCAAGTGGATGGGTTGAGTTAAATTTATTATTTTGTAACCCCTCCATCCCTAATTTACTTTGATTCTAATAATAAATATTTAGAAAAGCTCCACCAACAAACTACTGGAGCCCAGCCTTTCAGTTACCAGCTGAAAAAGAAACGAATAAATCAATAATAATTTAGGCTGGCTCACAGTATTTTTGCATGTATAAAATTTGTTAACCCGCTAAATATTAAACAAAACTTAGTTTAGTGTCGACATATCAGCATAAATAAATGTATAGCTATATATATAGTGCGGAGCTCACGCACAAACCTATACGGCTGGAGTACTTTGCATTCTGTATTAAGAATTCTATTATTTTACCTTATAACCATGTTATAAGGGAAAATAATAATGATCGGGTCCCCATCCTGATCGTCCCCTAGCAACCGCATGTGAAAAATTGCACCACATCCACACTTGATTGCGGATGCTTGCAAATTTCAGCAGCCCCATTCACTTCTATGGGGCCTGCGTTGTGTGAAAAATGCACAATATAGAGCATGCTGGGATTTTCACTCAACGCATAAGTGATGCGTGGAAATCACAGCTCATGTGCACAGCCCCATAGAAATGAATGGGTCCGGATTCAGTGCGGGTGCAATGCGTTCACCTCACGCATTGCACCCGCGTGGAAAACTCGCCCGCGTGAAAGAGGCTTTAGAGGACCCTGAGATTTTCCATCTTTGCGTTTTCGTTTTTCCCTCCCTGCCTTCCCATAGTCCTAACTTTTTTTATTTTTCTGTTCATATAGCCTTATGAAGGCTTATTATTTTTGTGGGACAAGTTGTACTTTCTAATGGCGCCATTTACGGTTGCATACCATGTAGTGGGAAGCGAAAAAAATATCCAAATGGGTTAGAATTGGGAAAAAACGCAATTCTGACATTTTTTTTTTTTTTTTTACACCGTACACTATGCGGTAAAATTGACCTGTTATCTTCATTCTCCAGGTCAGTACAGTTACAACGATATCACAGTTGTATGAATTTTCTTGCATATTAATATTATTAATGATTTAAATGATTTTTTTTTTTTAATCCTTGAGAAAAAAATAAAATTATCGCCATAGTCTGACGCCTATAACTTTTTGGTAGTTATGTGTACAAGGCTGTGTGAGGGCAAATTTTTTTGTGGGGTGATCTATACTTTTCAGTGATACCGAATAGTGTGTGCGACTTTTTGATCACTTTATTAAAAAGAAATATTGGGGCGTTGAAGTGACAAAAAATTGCAAATTGGCTATTATTTTTTTCCCCGTCATGCCATTTGCTTTTTATATTGTTATATTTTATTTGTATGGGCATGTTTGCGTGCGGTGATGCCCATGATGTTTATTTTTTTATTGGTTAAGTAATTTTATTTTAAGGAACTTTTATTAAAAAAAATTATAAATAACCCTGGGTGACTATATTATTGATGGCTATATAGCCATCATTGAACACTTAATTTTCAATATAACAATACAATGCTGCCACCTAGTGACCTGTATTGGTATTTTCAGCTAATAGACTCTGAAGCCTGCTTGAGGCTTCGGTCTATTAGATCAGTGTAAGGCCTCTTTCACACGGGCGTTGCGGGAACATGTGCGATTTTTCCGCGCGAGTGCAAAACCTTGTAATGCGTTTCGCACTCGCATGAGAAAAATCTGCATGTTTGGTACCCAAACCCGAACTTCTTCACAGAAGTTCGGGCTTGGAATCAGTGTTCTGTAGATTGTATTATTTTCCCTTATAACATGGTTTAACTCACCTTAATCCACTTGATCGCGCAGCCGGCATCTCTTCTGTCTTCTTTCTTTGCTGTGTGCAGGAACAGGACCTGTGGTGACGTCACTCCGATCATCACATGGTCCATCACATGATCCATCACCAAGGTAAGAGATCATGTGATGACCGGTGTGACGTCACCACAGGTCCTGTTCCTGCACACAGCAAAGAAAGAAGACAGAAGAGTTAAGTTAAATTATTTTTTTATCTTTTTTTAACCCCTCCAACGCTATTTTACTATGCATTCTGTATTCAGAATGCTATTATTTTCCCTTATAACCATGTTATAAGGGAAAATAATAATGATCGGGTCTCCATCCCGATCGTCTCCTAGCAACAGTGCGTGAAAATCGCACCGCATCCGCACTTTATTTTTTTAACCCCTCCAGCCCTATTTTACTTAGCATTCTGTATTCAGAATGCTATTATTTTCCCTTATAACATGGTTATAAGGGAAAATAATAGCAATCTACACAACTTTGAACCCAAACCTGAACTTCTGTGAACCACATTGTTTTTGGGTACCTACTCGCGTGGGTTTGCCGCAACCCATCCGGACCTTATCCGCACACGCTCGTGTAAAAGAGGCCTAAAACGATCTGTTTTCTACTAATTCTGCTACTGAGTTTTCTTCTACACGTTCTGTGCACCTAGCCTGATGAAGCCTGTGTGAACCAGTATGTTATTTTTCAAAGCTATTATTTCCACAGCGAACAGGGGCAGTCAATATAAAGAAAGACTCAAGGCCTCAAATATCTGATCCCTGAAAGGTGCATTCCACACAGGACAAATCTCCATAAACGCTGAGTCACTCACAATCCTTCGCTCTTTGTACCTTGTAGTGAATTACTTCACATCTAAAGCTGCAATCAGATTACTGTGTGCGGTCCATGAAATGCAGTCCACGTGACGGCTGCAGTTCCTGACCGACCTTTGCTCATGTGAGAACTCGCTGCATTAGGGGGCCTGCACACCTTGCCGTGCAGAGAAAAACTTTCGTCTATACCAGCAAAGGGAATGAGATTTGGCAGATCTCAGGTATACTTTGCAGAAATTGACCTGCAGCATGCCAACAGTGATGGCCAGTTTGCAGTTTTCACCAGCGAACACATGCGGGCTGCCATCTTGACTTACAAGTCCGGCGCTGCGAGCCGGTCTGAAACAAATGCGGTCACCAGGAGCAGGCAGTTCTGAGAATAGCCCGATGAAGACCCCCGGCGGCTGTTGTCGGAATTGCCTGCTCCCTTCTGTGACCGCATTTGTTTCAGACCGTCTTGCGGCGCAGGCACGGGTAAGGGCTTACCTGTGCATCACCGGACTGGTGAGTTAGGATGGCAGCCCGCATGTGTTAGTTGGCGAACACTGTGAACTGGCCATCACTGCATGCCAATTGTTTCTGTGGATTTTTAGCGCTGATTTCAACCTTTGCAAATAAAAACATGGAGATTTTGGTGTGGAAATGCAGTGAAATCCACCCAAAAATCCATGTAGAAATTCTGTTTGTATACCCACACCCATGCGCCGGTAGCTTTATAGTAATCAATGATGCTGTTAGTTCTAATATAACTGCTGTTTGTCCTGCCTTTACTAATTCCTATAGCCATACAGGTGAAACTCGAAAAATTTGAATATTGTGCTAAGTTCATTTATTTCAGTAATGCAACTTAAAAGGTAAAACTAACATATGAGAGACTCATTACATGCAAAGCGAGATATTTCAAGCCTTTATTTGGTATAATTTGGATGATTATGGCTTACAGCTTATGAAACCCTAAAGTCACATCTTTGAGGTCCCCTTTGCTCAGGGGGTACGGATTAATTAGCTGACTAGAGTGTGACACTTTGAGCCTAGAATATTGAACCTTTTCACAAAATTCTAATTTTAAGCTGCATTAATGCAATTTCTTTTCATTTGCATTAGGCCTCTTTCACACTACCGTATGGCTATTTCAGTGTTTTGCGGTCCGTTTTTCACGGATCCGTTGTTCCGTTTTTTTGTTTCCGTTGTTTTTCCATTCCATTTTTCCGTATGGCATATACAGTAATTACATAGAAAAAAATTGGGCTGGGCATAACATTTTCAATAGATGGTTCCGCAAAAATGGACGGATATGGAAGACATACGGATGCATTTCCGTATGTGTTCCGTTTTTTTTGCTGACCCATTGACTTGAATGGAGCCACGGAATGTGATTTGCGGGCAATAATAGGACATGTTCTATCTGTCAACGGAACGGAAATATGGAAACGCGTGTGAAAAACGCATCAAAACGCATTGCACCCGCGTGGAAAAAACTGAACGCAATCGCAGACAAAACTGACTGAACTTGCTTGCAAAATGGTGCGAGTTTCACAGAACGCATCCGGAGCTAATCCATTACACTCGTGTGAAAAAGGTCCAAGGCCTCTTTCTCACAAACTTAGGCCTCATGCACACGACAGTTTTTTTTCACGGCCCGCAAAAACGGGGTCCGTGGGTCCGTGATCCGTGACCGTTTTTCCGTCCGTGGGTCTTCCTGGATTTTTAGAGGATCCACGGACATGAAAAAAAGTCGTTTTGGTGTCCGCCGGGCCGTGCGGAGCCAAACGGATCCGTCCTGAATTACAATGCAAGTCAATGGGGACGGATCCGTTTGACGTTGACACAATATGGTGCCATTTCAAACGGATCCGTCCCCATTGACTTTCAATGTAAAGTCTGGAGTTCTGTTATACCATCGGATTGGAGTTTTCTCCAATCCGATGGTATATTTTAACTTGTAGCGTCCCCATCACCATGGGAACGCCTCTATGTTAGAATATACTGTCGGATATGAGCTACATCGTGAAACTCATTTCCGACAGTATATTCTAACACAGAGGCGTTCCCATGGTGATGGAGACGCTTCAGGTTAGAATATACAAAAAAACTGTGTACATGACTGCCCCCTGCTGCCTGGCAGGTGCTGCCAGGCAGCAGGGGGCAGACCCCCCCCCCCCCCTGTTTTTAACTCATTGGTGGCCAGTGGGCCCCCCCTCCCCTGTTGTTAACTCGTTGGTGGCCAGTGTGCGCACCCCCCTCCCTCCCTCCCTCTATTGTTTTAATACATTGGGGCCAGTGTGCGCGCGCCCCCCAACCCCCCCTCCCTCCCTCTATTGTTTTAATACATTGGGGCCAGTGTGCGCGCGCCCCCCCAACCCCCCCTCCCTCCCTCTATTGTTTTAATACATTGGGGCCAGTGTGCGCACCCCCCCAACCCCCCCCCCCCCCTCCCTCCCTCTATTGTAATCATCATTGGTGGCAGCGGAGTAGAAGATTTTCCTACTTACCTGGCTGCTGGCTGCTGCGATGTCTGCGTCCGGCCGGGAGCTCCTCCTACTGGTAAGTGACAGCAATGCGCCGCACAGACCTGTCACTTACCAGTAGGAGGAGCTCCCGGCCGGACGCAGACATCGCAGCAGCCAGCAGCCAGGTAAGTATGAAAATCTTCTACTCCGCTGCCACCGATGATCGGGGGGGGGGGCAGGGTGTGCGCACACTGGCCCCAATGCTATTATTACAATAGAGGGAGGGAGGGGGGGGGGGGGGGTTGGGGGGGTGCGCACACTGGCCCCAATGTATTAAAACAATAGAGGGAGGGAGGGGGGGGGGGTTGGGGGGGTGCGCACACTGGCCCCAATGTATTAAAACAATAGAGGGAGAAAGGGGGGGTTGGGGGCGCGCGCACACTGGCCCCAATGTATTAAAACAATAGAGGGAGGGAGGGGGGTGCGCACACTGGCCACCAACGAGTTAACAACAGGGGAGGGGGAGGGGGGGGGGCCGCACAATGATATTCAAACTGGGGAGGGGGGGGTCTGCCCCCTGCTGCCTGGCAGCCCTGATCTCTTACAGGGGGATATGATGGGGTTAATTGTACTATCATATCCCCCTGTAAGAGATCGGGTGCTGCCAGGCAGCAGGGGGCAGTCTTGTACACTGTTTGTAGTGTATTCTAACTAGAAGCGTCCCATCACCATGGGAACGCCTCTGTGTTAGAATATACTGTCGGATCTGAGTTTTCACGAAGTGAAAACTCAGCTCTGAAAAAGCTTTTATGCAGACGGATCTTCGGATCCGTCTGTATGAAACTAACCTACGGCCACGGATCACGGACACGGATGCCAATCTTGTGTGCATCCGTGTTCTTTCACGGACCCATTGACTTGAATGGGCCCGTGAACCGTTGGCCGTGAAAAAAATAGGACAGGTCATATTTTTTTCACGGCCAGGAAACACGGCTCACGGATGCGGCTGCCAAACGGTGCATTTTCCGATTTTTCCACGGACCCATTGAAAGTCAATGGGTCCGTGAAAAAAAACGGAAAACGGCACAACGGCCACGGATGCACACAACGGTCGTGTGCATGAGGCCTTAAGGTATGAATACGCTCAGTAAAGCTCAGTAAAGCACCATTTTGCAAGCAAGTTCAGTTAGTTTTGTATGCAATTGCGTTCAGTTTTTTCCGCATGAGTGCAGTGCGTTTTGATGTGTTTTTCACACGTGTGATAAAAACTGAAGGTTTGTCGGTATGTCTGTTCTGTAGCCCTGCAAAAAAAAAAAAAAAATAGAACATTTCCTATTCCTGTCCGTTTTAGGCATTGTTACAATGGATCCGCAAAAAATAAAATAAAAAATTATATATATATATATCATCCAATTTGCGGACTGCAAAACACATACGGCCGTGTGCATGCTCTATATTGTGCGTTTTTCACACAGCCCTGGCCCTATAGAAGTGAATGGGGCTTCAGTAAGAAATGCATTGCATCAGCAAGCAAGTCCAGATGCGATGTGTTTTTCACTGAAGGTTGCTAACCTTCAGTTTTTTATCACGCGCTTAAAAAACGCATCAAAACGCATTGCACCTGTGCAGAAAAAAAACTGACTGAACTTGCTTGCAAAATGGTGAGAGTTTCACAGAACGCACCCTGAACACACCCGGACCTAATCCGTCACGCTCGTGTGAAAGAGGCCTAAGGGTATATTCACACATAGGAGTTGAGGTGCGGTTAAAACCACACATCCAACGTAAATATACAGTAAATGTCCTTCAGCTGTACAACTGCTTCAAAAACCATGGCAAAATGCATGCATGTGGATGAGGTTTGGATGGCGCCCGATAGACCACATTGACTGCAGCGGGGTTCATTTGGTTTTCATCATAGCATGTTTTCTGCTAATTGCACTCCTATTGGATCCTTCAGTGGACATGTGAACACAGCCTAGAAGTAACTGCAGCTCTGGATGTGATTGGAGTATAAGCTATGGTGTAACACAGGATCAGTACAAGGTACAGTACACAGACGGTTTACAGGATGACTCTGCAAATTTATCCTGGGTTCAGACGTGAGGTGGCAGGGTGATTTTAAGCAAGTTTCTTCACATTATGCATGTAACCCTAGTTATAGATGCTTGTATTCATATGCTCAGTACACATGGAGAGCTAGAGCTGGATATTGAAGGGTCAGAACCACACCAATATGGCTCCATCAACTTTATTAGTCATGTCATCCACAGTAAATAATTCTATCCCTCTTTATATGGTTCTCAACATCGAATACGTTCACAGAAAATACATATACATGTAGCATCACAATCACTCCAACATAAAATAAGTCTCTCCCATCTTCACACAGGATCGCTGGTGCTCAGCCAGAATGACCATTGGGTTCTTGGACAAGGTTGTTTTCCCACGATTATTTCATCTGGTAGTGGCGTCCTGGTCAGTGGCATCCTACCAATATAGGCAGACCATGTAGCTGCTATGGGGCCTGTGGCACAGGGGGGCCCTGAGCGCAAGGAAGGCCCCACCAACTTTTCTTCTGTTCCAGGCCCTGCTTGCTTTAGCTATGCTCAGTCAGGGCCCCAGAGTGGGGAATTTCCCAGCTTAGGAGTCCCTGCTCTGACTCCATATATAGATGTGTCCATATGTGGAGTCGGTGTTATGAACATGAAAGGGGTATTCCCAAGCATGGTCAGTATGCTTGGAGGACACCCTGTGTACACAAGTCTAATTTAGACTCTATTTTTGAAATGTTTCTGTGAGGATTCAAACTCACAACCATCCACATTAAAGACAAGAACCTTAACCACTGGGTTATAGAGCTCAGTGCTAAGTCATTACCAAAAAACTGAAGCTTTTTAATACAAGAGAAACCTCTAAGAGGTTTTCAGGTTAAGGTTCTTGCCTTTAATGTAGATGGTTGTGAGTTTGCATCCCCATAGAAATGTATTAAAAATAGAGTCTAAATAAAACTTAAAGAGGACCTTTCATTACAATAAAAAATCTAAACTAACTATACAGACATGGAGAGTGGCGCCCAGGGATCTCCCTGCACTTACTATTATCCCTGGGCGCCGCTCCTTTCTCCCGGTATAGGCTCCGGTATCTTCATATTTTCGGCTCAACTGGGAGGAGCCTGCTCTTGTTCTCCTGGGCGTCTCCTTCTCCCAGGCTGTAGCGCTGGCCAATCGCAGCGCTCAGCTCATAGCCCGAGAGGTTTTTTTCTCTCAGGTTATGAGCTGAGCGCTGCGATTGGCCAGCGCTACAGCCTGGGAGAATGAGACGCCCAGGAGAACAAGAGCAGGCTCCTCCCAGTTGAGCCAAAAATCTGAAGATACCGTAGGCTATACCGGGAGTACAGAGCGGTGCCCAGGGATAATAGTAAGTGCAGGGAGATCCCATGTCTGTATACTTAGTTTAGATTTTTTTATTGTAATGAAAGGTCCTCTTTGAATACACAGGACTCATTTCATAAAATATTTTTTTTTCTTTTCATCTCAATATTCTGACCCTCATAACTTTTATAAAGTTATGTCTACGGAGATGTATGGGGGCTCATTTTTTGCGGGACGATCTGTCATTTTTGACAATACCATTTTGGAGTGTGTATCACTTGATCACTTTTTATTTCATTTTCTTGGGTGATAAAATGATGAAAAAAACACGAATCGGCATGCAGTGCATGCAGTACTTTTAGTATGGCTGCCTCTCAGCATGCGCTACCGCTGGAACTCCGCCCCAACCCAATTATACCTAAGGGTACTTTCACACTTGCGTTTTTGTTTTCCGGTATTGAGTTCCGTCACAGGAGCTCAATACCGGAAAAAAAACTGATCAGTTTTATCCTAATGCATTCTGAATGGAGAGTAATCCGTTCAGGATGCATCAGGATGTCTTCAGTTCAGTTACTGTACGGTTTTTGGACTGAGAAAATACCGCAGCATGCTGCAGTTTTCTCTCCGGCCAGAAATACTGAACACTTACCGGAATGCTGGATCTGACATTAATTTACATTGAAGTGTATTAGTGCGGGATCAGGCATTAAGTGTTCCGGCAAAACGGATCCGGCTTTCCGGTCTGCGCATGCGCAGACCTTTAAAAATGCAAAAAAAAAAATAATACCGGTTTTTCCGGATGACACCGGAGAGACGGATCTGGTATTTCAATGCATTTGTCAGACAGATCCGCATCTGGATCTATCAGACAAATGCCATCAGTTTGCATCCGGATTGCCGGATCCGGCAGGCAGTTACGGCGACGGAAAACTCGCTTGTGTGAAAGGGGCCTTAAAGTCGTGTGAATGCACCCTAAGAGGACAGATACTTTTTCATATGAATGGCCTGGGGGTTAATGAATTGTTTCTGTGTCATGTGATTCCTTACACTCTGTATAAAAGTGTGATACAGTATGACAGATTTGTCATAATAAAGGGATCTCGGAAGGGGCAAATAGCTTGGTAAGTGCCAATCCCTGGAGTCAGTGAGGAAGGAATGTGGAGCAGAGTGTTCACATCAAGCTATCCGGGCTGAACACAAGAACTGGAGTGTTGTGAAAGACATAGAGGAGGAGGGGGGGGGGGGGCTCATGTGCTCTCCCTGCACAGGGGCCCTTGCTGCCTGTGCTCACAGCGGATGTAGAGTTATGCAAACTATTCACACAAAGTAAAAGGGATCATTGCAAAACTGCAGAGTGGATGGTGTGCAGAGGGCACACAGCAGGGCATGTAGGTAGAGCAGAGCCCAGAGCACAGCACCTACAGCAGAGTGTGAACAAAAGGAACAGACTAAAGAAGATCAGAACAGGTAGCAGGCACCTCATCTCCCCAAGGACTAAGCAGAAACCTAGTGAATCCTACCTGAGTAAACCAAGGCTCCTAGATTGCTAGTGCAGAACTTGCTGTGATCTGGACTTCTTTCTTCTCTGAACACCACTCAGTCCCTGCCTGTCTTCCTCAGGCCACAACCCTTTATTTCACGTCTGTTCCCTCCAGCCCACACCCCCTTGGCCCTACCTATCCACCCCCAGCTCTTGAGATACCGCCCTTGTAATATTACCCTCCCTTGTACTACCTGATAAAGCCTATTCACCTCTCACATACTTGGAGCTCCCTACAGTTGAGTAATGAGAGGCTGATAATCTCCAGTGTGAGTGCAGAAGAGGATTATTGATGCATTCATCCATATACCGTACCTCGATTGTTGCCTCCATGTATGGAGACTGGACAGTCCTGTCTGACTGGAAACTAACCCTCATACTTATCATAGTTGTAATGGTCGAAAATCCTACTTATGGCCGGGGGAAGGGGTTGGGAACTTAAAGTGGCCCTGTAAAAAAAAAAATTAGTGGCCCCATGTTGTAGGCTGGTCCAAATTGATGAAAGGTGGAGCACAAACAGAACCAGTCCATCTATGATTAGAGTGCCGTCCTCTTTTACCAGGACATGTCCTTTTTCTGGGACCTAAAAAAAAATTTCAAACCGGAATTTATAAGTTAACAGCAATGTCCGGGATTCTCAAGAAAGGAGGAGGGGGATGTGCCACCGGCCAGGCACTATAACTAATTAGCGCTTCCTACTCCAACTCTGTCTGTGATGGCCAGCACTAGCTGCCACCTCCGGTTGTCTCTAATTAGGATATGGAGGAGGTGAGAAACTGGCCACCAAGCCAACCCTACTGTCGGCATACTGCCTGGTCATACAGGAGAATACAGCACTAAATACAGCACTACAAAACAAGTTAGGCATTACAGTTGGAGATGAGCAAATCAAAGTTGATGAAGTGGAATTCGATCCGAATTTCAGGAAAAATTCGATTCGCACCAAATCCGAATATCCTCATGCTTCATGGTAATGAATTGCATTTTTTATAAAATGGCAGCTGCACATGTTAGGACATGGAGCAAGGAACTCTGGGAACAAGGGATCACCCATAATGCCATGCATGCAGCCAATCAGCAGCCAGCCAGCCAGCCCTGTGATGTCACAGCCCTATAAATAGCGTCAGCCATCTTAGATTCAGCCATTTTCCAGTGTACTTAGTACAGGGAGAGACGCCAGCAGGTGCTAGGGACAGTGGTAGAAAAAACTTTAAAACTTTTATTTTACTGTATAGAAGTTCAGGGAAAGGATAGGTGCAATAACACATATGTATAATAACACATAAAATGTAATTAAACAAATATTTGCATGCTATAAATTCTCATAAAAATAAATAAAATCTGTAAAAATGTTCACTGAATCACAAACTTGAATGTAGTCCTGAAAAAAGGGAGCCTGATGTAGACAGAGAAGGATGGATCCTTCCAACTATGTTTGTCTGTGAAATGATGCTTGTATAGCAAGTCAGAAATATTCAGCTCTTTAAAATAGTTCGTAGTATTCAGGAAATACAAGGCAAAGTTCACAGGAGTAAGTGGTCTTGTCACTTATATTCCTTTTGTTTGGTTTTGGTGTCCCAAAGCTCACTTTATATATGCACTAGTTCAGCAATAGTTTTTTACTCACGGTTGTGCCGGCTGTATTGCGGTTAGCGTGGCGTCCCACGTATGTTCCGCTTGCAGGCAGTGATGTAGCTTCCAGGGTATGGATCCAGGGATCTTCGGTCATCAATTGCAGGAGTGCTGCAGTTAGGAATTTGTAGGTGGGGATTCCTACCAGGTGCTCAAATTAAGCAGCAGACTGGTTTTTACTGCAGCCATCAGTCTTAGATTTTCTCCTGCCAATTTTGTTAGATACCGATCCCTCTCCTTATTAACGTTATGAAGCGCTTCAATACTCCGGTTATATATTCCGTTTCATGGGATCCTCTTTTAATTATTGTTTTTTAATTAGTAAGGAATAACAAGGATGAATGTATTTATAAAATTTAGCGGAGTATATCTCTGCACATTCTATAGACCGCATTTAAGTTTTATATTGGAAATATATACAGATATAAATATGTTTGCTATAATAGCATTGCGAATGGTCAGAAAATTCCACCCCATGTTTTTATTACATCTGAATTAACTCACACCT
Source organism: Bufo gargarizans (assembly GCF_014858855.1). Lineage (NCBI taxonomy): Eukaryota > Metazoa > Chordata > Amphibia > Anura > Bufonidae > Bufo > Bufo gargarizans. The sequence continues at coordinate 531,725,999 of NC_058081.1, forward strand.
GGATAGCTGGATATAAAAGACGACCAGTCTCATGGGAACACTAGCCACTGAGGAAGGAGTCGTAGCCAACTCCGAAACGCGTTTGGTAAAAGAGGATCCAATGAAACTGAATAAGCGCTTCATAACGTTAATAAGGAGAGGGATCGGTATCTAACAAAATTGGCAGGAGAAAATCTAAGACTGATGGCTGCAGTAAAAACCAGTCTGCTGCTTAATTTGAGCACCTGGTAGGAATCCCCACCTACAAATTCCTAACTGCAGCACTCCTGCAATTGATGACCGAAGATCCCTGGATCCATACCCTGGAAGCTACATCACTGCCTGCAAGCGGAACATACGTGGGACGCCACGCTAACCGCAATACAGCCGGCACAACCGTGAGTAAAAAACTATTGCTGAACTAGTGCATATATAAAGTGAGCTTTGGGACACCAAAACCAAGCAAAAGGAATATAAGTGACAAGACCACTTACTCCTGTGAACTTTGCCTTGTATTTCCTGAATACTACGAACTATTTTAAAGAGCTGAATATTTCTGACTTGCTATACAAGCATCATTTCACAGACAAACATAGTTGGAAGGATCCATCCTTCTCTGTCTACATCAGGCTCCCTTTTTTCAGGACTACATTCAAGTTTGTGATTCAGTGAACATTGTTACAGATTTTATTTATTTTTATGAGAATTTATAGCATGCAAATATTTGTTTAATTACATTTTATGTGTTATTATACATATGTGTTATTGCACACAGTGTTTGTTTGAATAAATTGTATTTACTAAATCTCCTATGTGTGTCCAAGTGTAGGTGTGCCCTACTACTCGTTCATATAAAAAATATATATACAAATGTAAAAACACAAATGCAATCGCACTCTGCAAACCAGCACTCTGCCCTGCCTTGGAAGCGTGGCGATCTCCAAGCAGTCATGCACACCTGACCAGTTAATCTGCCCTGGAGGCTGGTTTTAAAGTCAGTATAAAACTGAGTCTGCTTATATAGCACCTACCAGTAGCCATTTGGCTCCAGGAGAAGTATATAGTGGGCTCAGCATGCATGTTGGTACTTGCATCCCTGGATCCGATGAAAGCTGTAATGGCACCGGACGGGGTTAAAAGCAGAGTGTGCTTGGCGTGCATGCTGTACCTGCGCTTCCCTGGACTTTGTGTGGCTGTCATGGCCCATAACAGGTAGGAACTAGTGTTAGGGACCACTCATGAAGGCGACCTTGATGTGGTGAGTGGCTTATTACGCTTTGGTCAAAATGTACACCAATGCCTTATTCAACATCCAGCATAAAGGCAGGGCAGAGTGCTGGTTTGCAGAGTGTGATTGCATTTGTGTTTTTACGTTTGTATCTGTATTTCGCCTTAGCAATGTGCACCTGCATACTGGGTTGTGCGGGCTGAACCCCCCCCCCACATTTTTTCTTTGTAAAAAATATATTTATTTGCCGTTCAGCGGTGCAGTTATATGTTCTAAAGCCCTTTTTGGCATGTATTAGTGGCAAAAAAATATATTTGCCGTTCAGTGGTGCAGTTATATGTTCTAAAGCCCTTTTTGGCGTATATTAGTGGCACAAAAATATATATTATTTGCCATCCAGCAGTGCAGTTGTATGTTCTAAAGCCTTTTGTGGCGTATATAAGTGGAAAAAAATAAGGGCCTATTTGCCATTCAGCGGTGCAGTTATATGACCTAAAGCCATTTTTGGCGTGTATTAGTGGAAAAAAGGGCTTATTAGCCGTTGTGTGGTGAAGTGAGAAAATTACTGACTTTTTTGGGATGTTTTAATTTCCTTTTTATTTATTTATTTGATCTAACAGTATGTCAGACAGAGAAGTGCCAGGCCCTGCACAGGGGAGTGGCAGAGGCCTAAATGTTTCTGGCGCAGGCACAGGTCACAGCAGAGTAAGGGGGCGTGGCAGCAGGAGTCGCAGCAAGAGGCCTGAGCTCCTGGTGTCATCTAGCGGCCGTGTCTTGACCAGCAACCCAGCGGTTTGTGAATGGTTGACTCGGTCATCCACTTCATCCCAAGTGACATCAGACACCCCCAGCCAAGAGTCGGTGGGTTCGTCAGACACAACCCTTAGTTGGCATGGCCCAGAAGCAGGCCCTGTGCCCTAACCTGTCCTCAACCTGCCTATGTCCTTTTCTGTTCCCTCAGCCAGAGAAGTATTATATGCTGTGGGCTCAGCTCCACTTTACAGTGAGGATGAGCTACTAGAGGACAGTCAGCAGCTACTGGCCAGCCAAGATGTGGAGGAGACATCCGCCGCTTACTCCACTAGGCGGGCAAGTAGTGATAAGAGTGGCGTGGAAGCTGGTGTTGCGAGCGGTCAGGCTCACATCAGTGACATGCAGACAGTACTCGATGATAATGATGTAGCCGATCGCACTTGGGAGCCGGGTGAATTAGGGGCTTCATCATCATCGGGAGAAGAGGGTGGCAGCTTGCCCGTGAGGTAGAGGCGGAGCCAGCAAGTCGCTAGCGTGGCTGGGAGTCAGAGTGGCAGCTGTAGGAGGTCGGGAGCCAAACGTGCCCGGGGTAGACCACCTGCTTCGCAGGAGCCTACCTGCCTGGGAAGTAGTGATGCAGAGGTTCACGGAAGCAGCGGCGGTAGCAGTCAGTCAGTGCGAAGAGTTGGGGGTAAAATCATCTACTCAGTGGTGTGGCAGTTTTTTGTTAAGCCCCCGGAGGAGGTGAAGATGGCCATTTGTAGAATCTGTGGGCAGAAGGTGAAGCGTGGCCTTTGTGCCAATGTTGGCACCATGGCCCTGCGTCAACATATGCAGCATCATCATAAAGTGGCCTGGGAGAACCGTGGCTCTGATGTAGTGGTCTAGCCTGCTGCAGCAACCGCTGCATCACCCAGTGGTATGCACCCGATTTCAGGCAGTCCAGGCTCCACCACCTCAGCCGAAGGGAGCTGTCTGTCCTTCCCATCATCTGCTGGTCCTGATGCTCCTGCTCCTCCTCCTACTCCTTGTCAGTCATTCCGTCAGCAATCAATCACCAAAGCGATTGCCAATAGATAACAGTATGCATGCACTCATCCAGCGGCAAAGAAGCTAAATGTACTCCTGGCCAAGTTGTGGGTGCTGCAGTCCCTCTCTTTCCAAGTGGTGGACTCTGCACCTTTCAGATAACTGATGGCTTGTGACGAGCCGAGGTGGAGAGTCCCAAGCCGTCATTTCTTTGCCAAATAGGATTGCACCCGCCTGATGCCATACATCTGATGCCAAGTGCTTCTTCTTTCACACACCATCTTCAGTTGGTACTGGTATTGCCACCCACCTCCCCACTTTGTCACCGGGTCTCCTGATGCTGTCGCCACCTCCACACTATGTCACCTTGCCACTCTGTGGTCTTCTGAAGCTACTGACACCTCCACATTATGTCACCTTGCCACTCTGCGGTCTCCTGATGCTGCTGCCACCTCCACACTATGTCACCTTGCCACTCTGTGGTCTCCTGATGCTGCTTCCACCTCCACACTATGTCATTTTGCCACTCTGTGGTCTCCTGATGCTGCTGCCACCTCCACACTATGTCACCTTGCCACTCTGTGGTCTCCCCATGCTGCTGCCACCTCCACACTATGTCACCTTGCCACTCTGTGATCTCCTGATGCTGCTGTCACCTCTACACTATGTAACCTTGCCACTCTGTGGCCTCCTGATGCTGCTGCCACCACCTCCACACTCTGTCATTGTGCCACACTGTGGCCTCCTGATGCTGCTGCTGCCACCTCCACACTGTCATTGTGCCACACTGTGGCCTCTCCCTGATGCTGCTGCTGCCACCTCCACACTCTGTCATTGTGCCACACTGTGGCCTCCTGATGCTGCTGCTGCCACCTCCACACTGTCATTGTGCCACACTGTGGCCTCTCCCTGATGCTGCTGCCACCACCTCCACACTCTGTCATTGTGCCACACTGTGGCCTCCTGATGCTGCTGCTGCCACCTCCACACTGTCATTGTGCCACACTGTGGCCTCTCCCTGATGCTGCTGCTGCCACCTCCACACTCTGTCATTGTGCCACACTGTGGCCTCCTGATGCTGCTGCTGCCACCTCCACACTGTCATTGTGCCACACTGTGGCCTCTCCCTGATGCTGCTGCTGCCACCTCCACACTCTGTCATTGTGCCACTTTGTGGCCTCCTGATGCTGCCGACACATCCACACTGTCATTAGGCCACAGAGTGGCACCCTGATGATAGTGCTACCACACTGTCATTGTGCCACTCTGTGGCATCCTCCTGATGATGCTGCTGCCACCACCCCCACACTCTATCATTGTGCCACTCTGTGGCCTCCTGATGATGCTGCTGCCACCTCCACACTCTGTCATTGTGCCACACAGTGGCCTCCTGATGCTGCTGCTGCCACCTCCACACTGTCATTGTGCCACACTGTGGCCTCTCCCTGATGCTGCTGCTGCCACCTCCACACTCTGTCATTGTGCCACTTTGTGGCCTCCTGATGCTGCCGACACATCCACACTGTCATTGTGCCACTCTGTGGCCTCCTGATGATAATGCTACCACACTGTCATTGTGCCACTCTGTGGCATCCTCCTGATGATGCTGCTGCCACCACCCCCACACTCTATCATTGTGCCACTCTGTGGCCTCCTGATGATGCTGCTGCCACCTCCACACTCTGTCATTGTGCCACCCTGTGGCCTCCTCCTGCTGCTGCTGCCACCACCTCCCCACTCTGTCATTGTGCCAATCTGTGGCCTCCTCCTGATGTTGCTGCTGCTGCCACCTCCACTCTCTGTCATTGTGCCACTCTGTGACCTCCTGATGCTGCTGCCGCCACCTCCACACTGTCATTGTACCACCCTGTGGCCTCCTCCTGATGCTTCTGCTGCCGCCACCTCCACACTCTGTCATTGTGCCACTCTGTGGCCTCCTTATGCTGCAGCTGCAACCTCCACACTGTTATTGTGCCACTCTGTGGCCTCCTCCTGATGCTGCTGCCACCTCCACACTCTGTCAATATGACATTCTGTGGCCTCCTCCTGATGCTGCTGCCGCCACCTCCACACTCTGTAATTGTGCCACTCTGTGGCCTCCTAATACTGCTGCCACCTCCACACTGTCATTGTGCCACCCTGTGGCCTTCTCCTGATGCTGCTGTCACCTCCACACTCTGTCAATATGCCACTCTGTGGCCTCCTCCTGATGCTGCTGTTGCCGCACCTCCACACTCTGTCATTGTGCCACTCTGTGGCCTCCTGATGCTGCTGCTGCCACCTCTACACTGTCATTGTGCCATTCTGTGGCCTCCTCCTGATGCTTCTGCGACCTCTAGACTTTGTCATTGGGTCACTCTGTGGTCTCCTCATGCTGCTTCCACTATGTCATAAGGCAACTCTGTGGACTTCTCATGCTGTTCCCACCCTCCCCACTTCATGATTGGGCCACTATTTTGCCTTTTGGCCTGGCTGACATTATCATTTATTTGACCCTTCTTCTGATCTGTCAGAAGGAAGGAAAAATGAGACGCACAACAGATCCTGTCTTTCTAACAGCTGTAAGGCCTGCATGAAATGGTCCCTATTTTGCATTAGAATTGGCTTGTGATTTGGTAGCAAAAAGCAGGAGTGGGTACAAAACACGGAAGACATGCAAATATTCCATTCACGTGTCATCTCTGTTTTGGATCCACTCCTGTATTTTTTTGGGCTTTAGCAATACTGATGGATTACTGAGAAAATTCTGATCGAGTGAAGGCGGATGCTCCACAGGATCCTTTTTTGGGGGGTTATTGTTCTGACGGATCAGAGGAAGGGCAAAATAATCAATGACGTCAACACAAACTTTTTGCTGACACCTTCTCCACTCTGTCGGGGGGCTCTACTTGTATAAGCGTTTAATAGAACAGGTTATATAGACATCTATGTGGAATCAGCTGCCAACGGTGTAAAAGGAGTGTGCCTCTTCTTGACGCTAACATTGGTCAGTTTTGGCTCCGTAACTGCCCAAATAAGTGAAGTGTGCAGTGATTCTAAGAGTGACGCCTGTCATCTGCATGTCATACTGACTCACAGTACTGTTTCACTACCATTTCAAGACACAGTGTTCTACACCACTATAAAGGCTCTCTGCAGCCAGGAAATAGCCTTTTTTTTTTTTATGCGATTCACCACAAATAAATTTGGATCGAACCAAATAAAAAAAAAAAAATTCTGTAAACCGGCCGAATCTAATTTTTGAGAAGTTCGCTCATCTCTAATTACAGTACTACATACCTTTTACATCCAGTGATATCTCCTCTAATGTAGACATTATCTTTCATCGTCATTCAGAAATTACATCTTTCAGTCCCATCTGATCTCTAAAAAGTTAGGCTACTTTCACACTAGCGTTTTTTGTGGATCAGAAAAAACGCTTCCTTTACACTAATACAAGTGCCTGCATCCTTCATGAATGGATCTGGTTGTATTATGTCTTATATAGCCATGACGAGATCCGATAGATCCGTCTTGAACACCATTGAAAGTCAATGGGGACAAATCCGTTTTTTATTGTGTCAAGAGAAAACGGATCCGTCCCCATTGATTTACATTGTGTGTCAGGACGGATCCGTCTTGCTCCGCTTGCAGCGTTATTCTGTCCGCGATGGGAGCGCAACCAAATGGAACGGAATGCATACATAAGTATGTAGAACTCTAAGCATTAATTAATGCTGGGAGCGCCAGAATGTTTTGTTACCAGCCGGTGGCCATGAGGTGGGCTCGTGCGGCACACTGGCCATTGGCCATATGGACAGTCTAACTCTGCTTATGCTCACACACAACTGTATTTTTTTTCAGTGTGCTGTTTTTTAATTTAATGAGGCCATGCACACATCCGTTTTTTCATGGATCTCTGTGGTTTGTCCACCATTCCAATCACAGGCCCTATTCTTGTTCATTTGCAGAGGACAAAAGGATATTTGAGGGACCTCTACCTGTACCAAACTGCATATACACCTTGCAGAACACCAGTGCTCCTAGAAACCCCTGGCAGATGTCTTTTCAGTAAGGGAAAAATTACCTTAGCCTCTTATTAACATTGTGCTGACATCTTACCAAGATGTTAACTAGGCAGTATGCCGCGTGTAAGGGAAGTGTCCATAGTATAAGGCATGGTATCTGCTGTGAGAAGTGCCCCTTTTCCCCATTTATTCATCTAGACAATCCCATGATTTGGTTTACGTAACAAGCCTGATTTTGAGCTACACACAATATTGCTCTGGGCTGTGGAAAATCTGATGATTGAAGATTGGAGAGCTGTGTGGTGCAGTGATGTAGGAGCTTCTTCTGGTCTACTATCAATCTTATGGGGTAGGACTAGGAGTAGAATCTTCTTAATCTGGTCCATTATCAATCTGGTGGGGTTGATGCAAGATCTGCTTCCTCTGCTCTATTTCCTACCTATTTCCCTTCGCCAAAATGTGCGTCGGGGCTGGCACTATCCTGGAAGAAGCACATAATGGGTAATTGATTCTGTGTTACATATGTTTGATTATTTTGGCACTATGCATTTGTACTTTATTGTTATTTATATGTGGATATCATATTGAATCATTGCCCTTGTGTCTTCCTCCTATGGATGCCGCATTTTTCTTGCACCTATTCTCTATGTATGGACTGTCCCTCATGTATTGTGTTAATAAAATTTACCTACATCTTATGCGGTCTTGTAGTTTCTTGATAGGTATTTTTTCATAACATACAGAGATGCTTATGGTAGTCTTCAGGCTGCTGCTTGTCCTATGTTCCCTTTCTAGAGTGCGGGCAGTTGGAGATGGAACAAGGCAGCTGTACACACCAAAAGGGGCACTAACCACCTCTGATACTTCTACAACCACCCAGAAGGGAGGCATAGGGCAGAGAGGATGGGAGTGGTGGTTGTTGCCATGATGGTGGTAGTAGTGCTCACAATGCAATCCTCCCTGGGGCCGTGCAGTAAAAGAAGGTTGCACCCTTTCTTCCTTCATGGCACTTCCTGGTATTGGGGCTCCTGCCTGGTGGTAGTTGGGGTGCAGGGGGTGGGGAATGACGACAATAACCAGGTCCTTTTTTTAAAACTCGTTTATTGAACACAGAAAATAACAGTCAATTGCATAGTACAGCATAAGAGATACTACAAAAAACACCAAGTTAGGTTGGGTTCACATATGCTTTGTATATTCCATTATACCTTTCCGATATAACAGGGTTATAACGAAATATAACGGAATTTAAGGACGGAATGCAAAACAAAACCCTTTAGAAGCAATTCCGTTTTGATCTCTCATATAGAGTTCTATGGGCACAAATAATGGTTCCGTCTTGTTCCGGACTGCGTTGTCAACAGGGGCGTATCATATATCATCGAACGGTGTGTTGTCTTCCTGGCACTTGAGTTCGACATATCGCGGATCGGGCTGACAGATTACTGGGAGTGGTTGGTGAAGATCCAGCAATCATGGTCCATCTTGGAACCAATGACAAAGTTACAGGTAGGTCATAAGTAGTGTTTTCCGAAATACTACCTGTACCATGAGCCACACAAGAAAGGCAGCGAGAGATTACAGAGGTTAACACGTGGCTTGTGAAGGAAGGAGGGGTTTGGGTTCCTGGAGAACTGGGTCAACTTCTCTGTTGACTACAGGCTCTATAGTAGGGATGGGCTGCACCTCAATGTGGAAGGTGCCGCTGTTTTGGGGGAGAAGATGGCTAGAAGATTGGAGGAGTGTTTAAACTACGGACATGGTGGGGAGGTTAATTACATTATAGTAGGGGAAGATAGTGCAGATAGAGACCTGGGGTGAGGTAGTGAAACTGGGGGAGGAATGAAAGGAGGGACTAGAACAGTTCATAAGGAAAGGTGTAGGGTAACAAATATACATAAACCTCTCAATTGTATGTACACTAATTTCAATAAAACTGGGGAACTGGAATTAGTGATGTGTGAGGAGGACTATGACATAGTGGGAATAATTGAGACATGGCTGGATGATAGCTATGACTGGGCAGTTAATGTCCAGGGTTACAGTCTGTTTAGAAAGGATCATCAAAACCGGAGAGGGGGAGGGGTCTGCCTTTATGTAAAGTCCTGTCTAAAGCCCATGCTCCGGGAAGATATAAGTGAGGGACTTAAACATGTGAAGTCACTGTGGGTAGAGATACATGGAGCCAAAAACAATAATAAAATACTAATAGGAGTTTATTATAAACCACCTAATATACCAGAGTCCACAGAAAATCTACTTCTAAACGAGATAGATGAGGCTGCAGATCATGAGGTCGTTATTATGGGGGACTTCAACTACCTGGATATAGACTGGGAAACTGAAACCTGTACATCTCATAAAGGCAGGGGCATTGCTAGGGTCTCAAAAGATCTGAGGCCTAAGCCCCAATGCATATGGCCCAAGTCGACCACCCTCTCGATAATCACTCCCTCAATATTTAGTCCCATGTAAATAACATCACTCCCTCCCCCAGACACCTGAACATACAGTCCCATGTAAATAAAACCACCCCCTCTCCAGCCAACTCCTAAGTGCAGTCCCATGTAAATAACATAACCCCTCAACATTCATTCCCATTTAAATAATCTCACTCCATCCCACAGCTGTCTTCAACAAACAGTCCCATGTAAATAACATCACCCTGCCCCAGCCACCTCCAACATGCATTCCCATGTAAAAAAACATCACCCCCTCAACTTCAGTCTCATGTAAATAACTTCCCTCCCTTCAGCCCTAACATACCGTCCCAGTTAAATAACTACAACTCCCAACATTGCTCTGCCTCTCACACTGTGTAATCTACTCCTTCACTTACCTCTCCTCGTGTAGCAGACCTCACCATAGCTTCTTCCCAGGACTTCTCTTCACTGCTAAGCACTGCTCTCCTGAACTGGTCACAGGATGGTGACATCATCGCAGGTCCTTTAGGTCTTGCAGGACAATAGACTCCTGAGTATGGCAATACAGTAGGATCTATTTGGCAGGCAGGACATTCGGGGCCTGGGACAAAACATCAGGGTCCCAGGCCCTGAATGTTTTAACCTAGCAATGCCCCTGCATAAAGGAAACAGGTTCTTGGCAATAACCAAAAATTACCTTTCCCAACTGGTTCATGACCCAACTAGAGGGATGGCCATACTGTACTTAGTACTAACCAATAGACCTGACAGAACAACAGATGTGCAGATTGGGGGACACCTGGAAAATAGTGACCATAAAGTAATAACTTTCCAATTGTCATTCAAAAGAGTGTTTCTTCAGGGAGGAACAAAAATACCAAACTTTAAAAAAGCTAAATTTAGCCAACTAAGAGAGGTCATTGGGATAAAGTCCTCAAAAATTAAAATATAGCCACAAAATGGGATATTTTTAAAGCATCCTAAACTCTAATTGTGAGAGGTAACATACCTTATGGGAATAAAAGGGGAAGAAACAAGAAAAAAAACAAGGGTAATAAATAGAATTGTAAAGAAAGCAATAAATCACAAAAAAAAGCATTTAAATCACTAAAACAGGAGGGTAGCGAGGAACCATTGAAAAAATATAAGGAAAAAAAGTAGAATATGTAAAAGACAAATAAAAGCAGCCAAACTAGAGACCGAGAGATTAATTGCTAAAGAGGGTAAAACCAACTCTAAAATGTTCTTTAATTATATAAATGGTGAAAAGTATACAGATAGCGATGAGGAGAAAGCAAAGCTATTAAATATTTTTTTCTCCACTGTATTCACCGAGGAAAATAAACTCTCAGATGAAATGCAGAATGTAAGAGTAAAATCCTCATTAAAAGTGCCTGTGTAACTGCTTCTTAAAAAGATGAAAATAGACAAATTGCTGGGACCAGACGGCATACATCCCTGTATCCTAAGATAGTTCATTAATGTTATAGCCAGACCCCTATTTCTGATATTTAAGTACTTTATACTGACAGGGAGTGTTCCACAGGATTGGCGCATAGCAAAAGTGGTGCCAATATTCAAAAAGGGTCCAAAAACAGAGCTCGGAAACTATAGGCCGGTAAGTTTAACATCTGTCATGGGTAAACGGTTTGAAGGTTTTCTAAGAGATGATATCTTGGAGTACCTCACGGAAAACAAGCAAATAACTCCATATCAGCATGGCTTTATGAGGGATCGGTCATGTCAAACTAATTTAATCGGTTTCAATGAGGAGGTAAGTTCTAGACTTGACTGCGGCGAATCAATGGATATCGTATATTTGGTCTTCTTCAAAGCATTTGACACTTTACCACATAAAAGGTTAGTATATAAAATGAGAATGCTCAGACTGGGAGAAAATGTCTGTATGCAGGTAAGTAACTGGCTCAGTGATAGAAAACAGAGGGTGGTTATTAACGGTACACACTAAGATTGGGTCACTGTCACTAGTGGAGTACCTCAGGGGTCAGTATTGGGCCCTATTCTCTTCAATATATTTATGAATGATCTTGTAGAAGGCTTGCATAGTAAAGTATAAATTTTTGCAGATGACACTAAACTGTGTAAAGTAAGATGACAGTATACTGCTACAGAGGGAAATGTTAGGTTATGCACATGGGAAGGAAAAATACATGTCACCAGTACATACTAAATGGTAAAACACTGGGTAACACGGAAAAGGACTTAGGAATTTTAGTGAACAGCAAATCTGTAGAAACCAGTGTCAGGGAGCTGCTGCCAAGGCCAATAAGATAATGGATTGCATCAAAAGGGGCATAAATCCCCATGATGAGAACATAGTGCTGCTAGTCAGACCAGAATGGGTGGGCTACAGAACCCAGAAAGATTATTAAAATTAAAGGATAACTGTCACACTTAGACCTTAATTTCAATTTTCCTATATGTAGTTACTAATAACATGATATTCCAGAATCAGTTACTATTAGACTGACTTACCCCATATTTAATAAGATTCAGCCCTTAGCAACCAGTCTGCATAAAACTGCAATTTCACTATTCAGTTAAGATGGCCGCCACTGCCCTCACCCTGAGGCTAATCCCGCCTGCCCTCACTAGCCAGTAACAATAGCCCCCCAAAGATGTCAGTAACCAGAGCCCTCCCCCTAAAGGGTTAATCTCCTGCAGCAGAAAGGGGTCCTCTTACCACATGTTGCTTTCATTTATACACTGAGCAGATGGCAGATCTCCCTTCCCTGGTCTGCGCTGCTTCGGCTCTGCATTGTCCCAGTCTGCTGAGTGAGGGAGCGTCTGCCAAGCGCAGGGACAGGGAGAAGTGCACACAGCCCAGGCACTGTTATCAGCTTCTGGGGAGGACCTGGCTTTAATCATTTACTTACAGTCCCTGGCTGTCAGTATTGTGACCCTGCAGGCTGCATGTTTCTGCGTCCTCCGTCCTTCAACAGATAGACGGACCATGCCTAGCAACCTGATTTTAAGCAGAGGTAAAAGTAGGCAGTACAGGGAACAAAACTGTGGAATTAAGGGGTAATTGAGTACACAGTGAAAAGTTGAAATAGGGCCACCAAGGAGATATTAATCACCACAATCCAATACTCCAAAAAAAATTAAAAATACGACAGTTATACTTTAACCCCTCAAGGACACAGCCTTATTTCATCTTAAGGACCAGGCCATTTTTTGAAAATCTGACCAGTGTCACTTTAAGTGGTGATAACTTTAAAACGCTTTGACTTATCCAGGCCATTCTGAGATTGTTTTTTCATCACATATTGTACTTCATGACACTGGTAAAATGAAGTAAAAAAAATTAATAAAATAAAAAAATACCTAATTTACAAAAAAAATTGAAAAATTTGCAAATTTCAAAGTTTCAGTTTCTCTACTTCTGTAATACATAGTAATACCCCCAAAACTTGTGATGACTTTACATTCCCCATATGTCTACTTCATGTTTGAATTATTTTGGGAATGAAATTTAATTTTTTGGGGATGTTACAAGGCTTAGAAGTTTAGAAGCAAATCTTGAAATTTTTCAGAAATTTACAAAAACCCCATTTTTAGGGACCACTAAAGCTCTGAAGTCACTTTGCGAGGCTTACATAATAGAAACCACCCAAAAATGACCCCATTCTATAAACTACACCCCTCAAGGTATTCAAAACTGATTTGACAAACTTCGTTAACCCTTTAGGTGTTGCACAAGAGTTATTGGCAAATGGGGATAAAATTTGAGAATTTCATTTTTTTGCCTAATTTTCCATTTTAACCAATTTTTTCCACTAACAAAGCAAGGGTTAACAGCCAAACAAGACTATGGGCCAGATTTATCATGACTCTTACAGCTCACTCCACTTTCACATATGGCTAAAGTCAGTTTTAGCCAAGTCAGATTTAGGAACGGCCCTTTAAGACTGTAATAAATGTGGTTTGACGGTAGCAGTTTATCCGTCAGTAAGCAGCTTTACAAAAGTCGCACATCTTTACGAAAAAGTTGCACGTCTTTACGAAAAAGTCGCATGTTCTATTAAAAAGTCTCATAAGATAAGCATGGTCCTCACTGGAGTGAAATTGCGCAATTTTTTGCAACTTTTTAGCGACTTTTTAGCGACTTTTTAAATAGTCTCAATAGTAAATCTGTCTAGAGATTAATTTACATAAGAAAACATGCCCACTTTCAGAAAATTGGCGAGCTTAGTGCAGAGCAGAAAAAAAGTCGCAAATTTTTGCGCAGTTTTAGTGATTGCGCAAAAATTTGCGACTTTTTTACTCCATTATTCTGACTTGAGCTAATGATAAATCTGGCCCTGTATCTTTATTGCCCTGACTCTGCCGTTTACAGAAACACCCAATATGTGGCCGTAAACTACTGTACGGCCACACAGCGGGGCGTAGAGTGAAAGGTGCGCCGTTTGGTTTTTGGAAGCCAGATTTTGCTGGACTGGTTTTTTGACACCATGTCCCATTTGAAGCCCCCTGATGCACCCCTAGAGTAGAAACTCCATAAAAGTGACCCTATCTAAGAAACTACACCCCTCAAGGTATTCAAAACTGATTTTACAAACGTCGTTAACCCTTCAGGTGTTGCACAAGATTTAATGGAAAATAGAGATACAATTTCAAAATTTCACTTTTTTGGCAGATTTTCCATTTGAATATTTTTTTTCCAGTTGCAAAGCAAGGGTTAACAGCCAAACAAAACTCATTATTTATGGCCCTGATTCTGTAGTTTACAGAAACACCCCATATGTGATCGTAAAATGCTGTACGGGCACACGGCAGGGCGCAGAAGGAAAGGAATGCCATATGGTTTTTGGAAGGCAGATTTTGTTGGACTGTTTTTTTTTTAAACCATGTCCCATTTGAAGCCCCCCTGATGCACACCTGGAGTAGAAACTCCAGAAAAGTGACCCCATTTTAGAAACTACGGGATAGGGTGGCAGTTTTGTTGGTACTAGTTTAGGGTAAATATGATTTTTGGTTGCTCTATATTACACTTTTTGTGCTGCAAGGTAACAAGAAATAGCTTTTTTGGCACCGTTTATTTTTTTATTTACAACATTCATCTGACAGGTTAGATCATGTGGTAATTTCATAGAGCAGGTTGTCACGGACACGGCGATACCTAATATGTATACAATTTTTTTAATTTATGTAAGTTTTACCCAATGATTTCATTTTTAAAACAAAAAAAAAGTTTGTGTCTCCATAGTCTAATAGCCATAGTTTTTTCAGTTTTTGGGTGATTATCTTAAGTAGGGTGTCATTTTTTGCAGGATGAGATGATGGTTTGATTGAGGGTGCATATGACTTTTTGATCGCTTGCTATTACACTTTTTGTGACGTAAGATGACAAAAAATTGCTTTTTTTACACCGTTTTTATATTTATTTTATTACGGTGGTCACCTGAGGGGTTAGGTCATGTGATATTTTTATAGAGCCGGTCGATACGGACGCGGCGATACCTAATATTCATACTTTTTTTTATTTATGTAAGTTTTACACAATGATTTCATTTTTGAAACCAAAAAAATGATGCTTTAGTGTTTCCATAGTCTAAGAGCCATAGTTTTTTCAGTTTTTGGGCGATTATCTTAAGTAGGGTCTAATTTTTTACGGGATGAGATGACGGTTTGATTGTTACAATTTTGGCGTACATGCGACTTTTTTGATCACTTTTATTTCCTTTTTTTGGGAAGACAAGGTGGGCAAAATTTCAATTTCATCATAGTTTTTTATTTTTTATTTTTATGGCGATCACCGTTCGGGTAAAGTAACATGACCGTTTTATAGATCAGGTCGTTACGGACGCAATGGGAGGCGGGGGATCGCGATCCCGCCTGCCGCACCGCCCGCCTGCCGCACCGCCCGCCTCCCGCACCGCCCGCAAACCCCCCTGCACCTCCCACCGGGCTAAAATCATTCAGAGGTGCAGGGGGGTTGATAAATATATATTTTCGCCACACTAAAGTTTCTGATCGCCGCTGTCAGGGACCGGGGGGATCAGAAACTGCAATAATTGCAACAAACCGCAGGTCTGAATTGACCTGCGGTTTGTTGCGATTGCGGACATGGGGGGTCACGGGACCCCCCCCGCGCATTTAGCCGAGGTGCCTGCTCAATGATTTGAGCAGGCACCTTGTTCCGATCACAGCCGGCCGGGCGGCAGTGATCGGAACAACACATGACGTACCGGTACGTCATGTGTCCTTAAGGACTCGGGAAACATGCCGTACCAGTACGTCATGTGTCCTTAAGGGGTTAAGGTTATTCACCTTGGAAAAAAGAGGATTCTTTACGGTAAGAGCAGTGAGACTATGGAACTCTCTGCCTGAGGAGGTGGTGATGATGAGTTCACTAAAAGAGTTCAAGAGGGGCCTGGGTGTATTTCTAGAGAGTAATTAGGCGTGGCTAGGGTCTCAAAAGATCCGTAGCCCAAGCCTCAATGCATATGGCCCAAATCTCTTAAGTCGACCAATCGCCGACCCCCAACCCCCGCAGACACTAGCACTGAAGACTTCAACTTCTCTCAGCCGCCTTGTCTCTGCAGAGTGTGACACACGGACATCTTAGCTTCCTCACTTTTCTGTACCCCCAAATACTATCCTGAAGAAAAATGAGTGCCATACAGATAATCTTCCCCAAAGTAATAGTGCTTCTCATAGTCCTACCTATAGTAATTCCCTTCTAGAATGCCCTCATTAGTAATACTGCCCCCTACAGTGCCCCCAACAGTGATAGTGCTCCCCAAGAGTGCCCCCATTCATAGAAGAGCCCTCCAGTATTAAAAATGCCCTTACAGAGCCCCCAGTAGAAATAAGCCCCCCCCCCTATTGTTTCCCCAGTGGTAATAAAGCTATCTACAGACCCCTCAGTAGTAATAAGGCCCCCATAGTGCTCTTAGTAGAAAAAATGCGGATCCCTTCTATAGAGCCCCCAGTAGTAATAAGAACGCCTAATATCCCCTGGATTTAAAATGTCCCCACAGGGCCCCCAGTATTTATATTGCCCCCTACTGTTATAATGCTCACCCTGAAGTACCCCAGTTTTTATACCGCCCTCTACTGTTATAATTCTCGCCCTAAAGCGCCCCCAGTATTTATAATGCCCCCTGTAGTTATATTCCTCTGTTTAGTGTCCTCAGAAATTATAATTCCTCAGCCCCTCCACCATACAGTCCCATGTAAATAACATTATTCCCCTCCCTCTGCCATAGAATCCCATGTAAATAAAATCACACCATATCTCCAACCCCCTCCAATATACAGTGCCATGTAAATAACATCCCTCTCTATCTACAGCCCCCTCCAGAATAAAGTCCCACATAAATAACATCACCCCTCCCCACCCGCCTTCAACATACAGTCCCATTTAAATAAAATCACACCCCTCAATATTCAGTCCCATGTAAATAACATCGACCCCCCCCCCAGAAACCTTCAGCATACAGTCCCATGTAAATAAAATTGCCCCCTCATCAGCCATCTCCAACATGCAGTCCTGTGTAAATAACTTTACCACTCAACACTCAGTCCCATGTAAATAATATCACTCCCTCCCACAGACACCTTCAACATACAGTCCCAAGTAAATAACATCATCCTGCCCTAGCCACCTCCAACTTTCAGTCCCATGTAAATAACATCACTCCACGCCACTGTCTCATGTAAATACCTTCCCTCCCTTCAGCCCTAACATACAGTCCTAGTTAAATAACTACAACTCTCAACATTGCTCTGACTCTCACACTGAGTAATCCACCCCTTCACTTACCTCTCCTCATGTACAGACCTCACCACAGCTTCTTCCCAGGACTTTTCTTCACTGCTGAGCTCCTCTCCTGCGCTGGTCACATGATGGTGACATCATCGCAGGTCCCTTTCAGCTACTGCACTTAAAACTGATCACATGGACTGTGATGTAACCACAGGTCCTTCAGCTCTTGCAGGGCATTAGATTCAATTGTATTGCGGTCCTGAGGATAGCAATACAGTTGTATCTAGCAGGCAGGCAGTACATTCGGGGCCTGGGACAAAACATCAGGGGCCCAGGCCCCGAATGTTTTAACCCAGCAACGCCCCCGATTAGGGTTATTCACCTTAGAAAAAAGACGACTAAGAGGAGATCAAATAACTATGTATACATATATCAAAGGTCGGTACAGAGATATATGCAGTCAGGACCATAAATATTGGGACATTGACACAATTCTAACATTTTTGGCTCTATACACCACCACAATGGATTTGAAATTAAACAAACAAGATGTGCTTTAACTGAAGACTGTCAGCTTTAATTTAAGGGTATTTACATCCAAATCAGGGGAACGGTGTAGGAATTACAACAGTTTGCATATGTGCATCCCATTTGTTGAGGGACCAAAAGTAATGGGACAGAATAATAATCATAAATCAAACTTTCACTTTTTAATACTTGGTTGCAAATCCTTTGCAGTCAATTACAGCCTGAAGTCTGGAACGCATAGACATCACCAGACGCTGGGTTTTTTCCCTGGTAATGTCTCAATCGGATTGACTTGGCCATTGCTCAACATTCCACTTCTTTCCCTTAAAAAATCTCTTTGGTTGCTTTTGCAGTATGCATTGGGTCATTGTCCATCTGCACTGTGAAGCGCCGTCCAATGAGTTCTGAAGCATTTGGCTTAATATGAGCAGATAATATTGCCCGAAACACTTCAGAATTCATCCTGCTGCTTTTGTCAGCAGTCACATTATCAATAAATACAAGAGAACCAGTTCCATTGGCAGCCATACATGCCCACACCATGACACTACCACCACCATGCTTCACTGATGAGGTGGAATGCTTAGGATCATAAGCAGTTCCTTTCCTTCTCCATACTGTTCTCTTCCCATCACTCTGGTATAAGTTGATCTTGGTCTCATCTGTCCATAGGATGTTGTTCCAGAACTGTGAAGGCTTTTTTAGATGTTCTTTGGCAAACTCTAATCTGGCCTTACTGTTTTTGAGGCTTACCAATGGTTTACATCTTGTGGTAAACGCTCTGTATTCACTCTGGTGAAGTCTTCTCTTGATTGTTGGCTTTGACACACATACACCTACCTCCTGGAGAGTGTTCTTGATCTGGCCAACTGTTGTGAAGGGTGTTTTCTTCACCAGGGAAAGAATTCTTCGGTCATCCACCACAGTTGTTTTCTGTGGTCTTCCGGGTCTTTTGGTGTTGCTAAGCTCAACGGTGCGTTCCTTCTTTTTAAGAATGTTCCAAACAGTTGTTTTGGCCACGCCTAATGTTTTTGCTATCTCTGTTGTGTTTTTTCAGCCTAATGATGGCTTGCTTCACTGATAGTGACAGCTCTTTGGATCAGGTTCCAAATGCAGATAGCACACTTGAAATGAACTCTGGACCTCTTATCTGCTCATTGTAATTGGGATAATGAGGGAATAACACACACCTGGCCATGGAACAGCAGAGAAGCCAATTGTCCCATTACTTTTGGTCCCTTAACAAGTGGGAGGCACATATGCAAACTGTTGTAATTCCTACACCGTTCACTTGATTTGGATGTAAATACCCTCAAATTAAAGCTGACGGTCAGCAGTTAAAGCACATCTTGTTTGTTTCCTTTCAAATCCATTGTGGTGGTGTATAGAGCCAAAAATTTAACAATTGTGTCGATGTCCCAATATTTATGGACCTGACTGTAGCTACTAGAGATGGGTCGTTGATATAGGGAGTTATTTTGATTGCCTGATTGGAGTCAGGAAGAAATGTTTTTTACCCTAAAGTGAGGAAAATTGACTTTTACCTCACAGTTTTTTTTTTTTTTTGCCTTACTCTGGATCAACTTGCAGGAAAACAGGCTGAGCTGGATGGACAGATGTCTTTTTTCAGCTTTATAAACCATGTTACTATGTTACAGAGATATTGTTAATGATAACCTGATTCAGTGTGCTCTAGACCTCAGACTGGGACGAAGGTTCACCTTTCAACAAGACAATGGCCCTAAGCAGTGGCGTAAGTAGAACTGTCTGGGCCCTACAGCAAATTTTTAAAAAGGGCCCCCCCCAGCAACTTCTTCACAACCCCCTTCTCCCATGCAACCCCACTCCTGCAACCCCAAGATTGCTCTTTCCGCCAGGCTGAGCAGCTGCTCCATCAGTTTCCTACAAATATGTACAGTATGTCATGTCACTGTACATACTGTCACTGTATATAATGTAATTGTATAATACTGTTTCGGGAACCCTGACGATAATATTTTTTAGTCCAACTGCCAGATGGGCTCCTTCTGAGTTTGGGCCCCGTAGCAGCCACTTCCTCTGCATTCACTATAGCTACGCCCCTGGCCCTAAGCACATAGCCAAGACAAGACAGGAGTGGCTTAGTGACAACTCTGTGAATGTCCTTGAGTGGCCCAGCCAGAGCCCAGACTTGAATCCAATCGAAAATCTATGGAAAGACCTAAAAATGGCTGTCCACCTATGGTCCACATTCAACCTGACAGAGCTTGAGAGGATCTGTAGAGAAGAATGACAGAAAATCCCCAAATCCAGGTGTGTAAACCTTGTGGAGTCATACCCAAGACGACTAGAGGCTGTAATTGCTGCCAAAGGTGCTTTAACCACTTCAACCCCGCTAGCTAAAACCCCCTTCCTTAATGACCAGGCCACTTTTTACACTTCTGCACTACACTACTTTCACAGTTTATCGCTCGGTCATGCAACTTACCAACCAAATGAATTTTACCTCCTTTTCTTCTCACTAATAGAGCTTTCATTTGGTGGTATTTTATTGCTGCTGACATTTTATTAATATATTATTAATTATTAATAATTTTATTAATTATTAATCAAAATGTAACGATTTTTTTGCAAAAAAATGACATTTTTCACTTTCAGCTGTAAAATTTTGCAAAAAAAAACGACATCCATATATAAATTTTTCGCCAAATTTATTGTTCTACATGTCTTTGAAAAAAAAAAAATGTTTTGCCAAAAAAAAAAAAAATAGTTTCGGTAAAAGTTATAGCGTTTACACACTATGGTACAAAAATTTGAATTTCCGCTTTTTGAAGCAGCTCTGACTTTCTGAGCACCTGTCATGTTTCCTGAGGTTCTACAATGCCCAAACAGTAGAAAAACCCCACAAATGACCCCATTTCGGAAAGTAGACACCCTAAGGTATTCGCTGATGGGCATAGTGAGTTCATAGAACTTTTTATTTTTTGTCACAAGTTAGCGGAAAATGATGATTTTTATATATTTTTTTTCCTTACAAAGTCTCATATTCCACTAACTTGCGACAAAAAATTAAAAATTCTAGGAACTCGCCATGCCCCTCACGGAATACCTTGGGGTGTCTTCTTTCCAAAATGGGGTCACTTGTGGCGTAGTTATACTGCCCTGGCAATTTAGGGGCCCATATGTGTGAGAAGTACAGGTCCTTCTAAAAAAATTAGCATATTGTGATAAAGTTCATTATTTTCTGTAATGTACTGATAAACATTAGACTTTCATATATTTTAGATTCATTACACACCAACTGAAGTAGTTCAAGCCTTTTATTGTTTTAATATTGATGATTTTGGCATACAGCTCATGAAAACCCAAATTTCCTATCTCAAAAAATTTGCATATTTCATCCGACCAATAAAAGAAAAGTGTTTTTAATACAAAAAAAGTCAACCTTCAAATAATTATGTTCAGTTATGCACTCAATACTTGGTCGGGAATCCTTTTGCAGAAATGACTGCTTCAATGCGGCGTTGCATGGAGGCAATCAGCCTATGGCACTGCTGAGGTGTTATGGAGGCCCAGGATGCTTCGATAGCGGCCTTAAGCTCATCCAGAGTGTTGGGTCTTGCGTCTCTCAACTTTCTCTTCCCAATATCCCACAGATTCTCTATGGGGTTCAGGTCAGGAGAGTTGGCAGGCCAATTGAGCACAGTAATACCATGGTCAGTAAACCATTTACCAGTGGTTTTGGCACTGTGAGCAGGTGCCAGGTCGTGCTGAAAAATGAAATCTTCATCTCCAGAAAGCTTTTCAGCAGATGGAAGCATGAAGTGCTCCAAAATCTCCTGATAGCTAGCTGCATTGACCCTGCCCTTGATAAAACACAGTGGACCAACACCAGCAGCTGACATGGCACCCCAGACCATCACTGACTGTGGGTACTTGACACTGGACTTCAGGCATTTTGGCATTTCCCTCTCCCCAGTCTTCCTCCAGACTCTGGCACCTTGATTTCCGAATGACATGCAAAATTTGCTTTCATCCGAAAAAAGTACTTTGGACCACTGAGCAACAGTCCAGTGCTGCTTCTCTGTAGCCCAGGTCAGGCGCTTCTGCCGCTGTTTCTGGTTCAAAAGTGGCTTGACCTGGGGAATGCGGCACCTGTAGCCCATTTCCTGCACACGCCTGTACACGGGGGCTCTGGATGTTTCTACTCCAGACTCAGTCCACTGCTTCCGCAGGTCCCCCAAGGTCTGGAATCGGTCCTTCTCCACAATCTTCCTCAGGGTCCGGTCACCTCTTCTCGTTGTGCAGCGTTTTCTGCCACACTTTTTCCTTCCCACAGACTTCCCACTGAGGTGCCTTGATACCGCACTCTGGGAACAGCCTATTCGTTCAGAAATTTCTTTCTGTGTCTTACCCTCTTGCTTGAGGGTGTCAAGGATGGCCTTCTTGACAGCAGTCAGGTTGGCAGTCTTACCCATGATTGCGGTTTTGAGTAATGAACCAGGCTGGGAGTTTTTAAAAGCCTCAGGAATCTTTTGCAGGTGTTTAGAGTTAATTAGTTGATTCAGATGATTAGGTTAATAGCTCGCTCAGAGAACCTTTTCATGATATGCTAATTTTTTGAGATAGGAATTTTGGGTTTTCATGAGCTGTATGCCAAAATCATCAATATTAAAACAATAAAAGGCTTGAACTACTTCAGTTGGTGTGTAATGAATCTAAAATATATGAAAGTCTAATGTTTATCAGTACATTGCAGAAAATAATGAACTTTATCACAATATGCAAATTTTTTGAGAAGGACCTGTAGTTTGAAATCAACATCTGTAAAAAATGACCGGTGAAATCCGAAAGGTGCACTTTGGAATGTGGGTCCCTTTGCCCACCTAGGCTGCAAAAAAGTGTCACACATCTGGTATCGCCGTACTCAGGAGAAGTTGGGGAATGTGTTTTGGGGTGTCATTTTACATATAACCATGCTGGGTGAGAGAAATTTTTTGGCAAAAGACAACTTTTCCAAATCTTTTATACAAAGTTGGCATTTGACCAAGATATTTTTCTCACCCAGCATGGGTATATGTAAAATGACACCCCAAAACACATTCCTCAACTTCTCCCGAGTACGGCTATACCAGATGTGTGACACTTTTTTGCAGCCAAGGTGGGCAAAGGGGCAAATATTCCAAAGAGCACCTTTCGGATTTCGCAGGCCATTTTTTACACATTTTGATTGCAAAGTACTTCTCACACATTTGGGCCCCTAAATTGCCAGGGCAGTATAACTACCCCACAAGTGACCCCATTTTGGAAAGAAGACACCCCAAGGTATTCAATGAGGGGCATGGCGAGTTCATAGAAAAAAAAAATTTGTTGAATAAGTTAGCGGAAATTTATTTATTTTTTGTTTTTTCTCACA
Organism: Bufo gargarizans; assembly: GCF_014858855.1. Classification (NCBI taxonomy): domain Eukaryota; kingdom Metazoa; phylum Chordata; class Amphibia; order Anura; family Bufonidae; genus Bufo; species Bufo gargarizans. The sequence continues at coordinate 531,749,076 of NC_058081.1, forward strand.
AAGTCTCACTTTCCGCTAACTTGGGACAAAAATTTCAATCTTTCATGGACGCAATATGCCCCTCACGGAATACCTTGGGGTGTCTTCTTTCCGAAATGGGGTCACATGTGGGGTATTTATACTGCCCTGGCTTTTTAGGGGCCCTAAAGCGTGAGAAGAAGTCTGGAATATAAATGTCTAAAAAATGTTACGCATTTGGATTCCGTGAGGGGTATGGTGAGTTCATGTGAGATTTTATTTTTTGGACACAAGTTAGTGGAATATGAGACTTTGTAAGAAAAAACAAACAAAAAAAAATATTTCCGCTAACTTGGGCCAAAAAAATGTCTGAATGGAGCCTTACAGGGGGGTGATCAATGACAGGGGGGTGATCAGGGAGTGTATATGGGGTGATCACCCCCCTGTCACTGATCACCCCTCTGTCATTGATCACCCCTCTGAAAGGCTCCATTCAGACGTCCATATGATTTTTACGGATCCACGGATCGGATCCGCAAAACACATACGGACGTCTGAATGGAGCCTTACAGGTGGGTGATCAATGACAAGGGGGTGATCACCCATATAGACTTCCTGATCACCCCCCAGTCATTGATCACCCCCCTGTAAGGCTCCATTCAGACGTCCGTATGATTTTTACAGATCCACGGATACATGGATCGGATCCGCAAAACGCATACGGACATCTGAATGGAGCCTTACAGGGGGGTGATCAATGACAGGGGGTGATCAGGGAGTGTATATGAGGTGATCACCCCCCTGTCATTGATCACCCCCCTGTAAGGCTCCATTCAGAGGTCCGCATGTGTTTTGCGGATCCGATCCATGTATCCGTGGATCCGTAAAAATCATACGGACGTCTGAATGGAGCCTTACAGGGGGGTGATCAATGACAGGGGGGTGATCAATGACAGGGAAGTGATCAGGAAGTCTATATGGGTGATCACCCCCTTGTCATTGATCAGCCCCCTGTAAGGCTCCATTCAGACGTCCGTATGTGTTTTGCGGATCCGATCCATGTATCCGTGGATCCTTAAAAATCATACGGACGTCTGAATGGAGCCTTACAGGGGGGTGATCAATGACAGGGGGGTGATCAATGACAGGGGGGTGATCAATGACAGGGGGGTGATCAGGAAGTCTATATGCGTGATCACCCCCTTGGCATTGATCACCCCCCTGTAAGGATCCATTCAGACATCCGTATGTGTTTTGCGGATCCGATCCATGTATCCGTGGATGCGTAAAAATCATACGGACGTCTGAATGGAGCCTTACAGGGGGGTGATCAATGACAGGGGGTGATCAATGACAGGGGGGTGATCGGGAAGTCTATATGGGTGATCACCCCCTTGTCATTGATCACCCCCCTGTAAGGCTCCATTCAGACGTCCGTATGCGTTTTGCGGATCCGATCCATGTATCAGTGGATCCGTAAAAATCATACGGACGTCTGAACGGAGCCTGACAGGGGGGTGATCAATGACAGGGGGGTGATCAATGACAGGGAAGTGATCAGGGAGTCTGTATGGGGTGATCAGTGGTTCATAAAGGGTTAATAAGTGACGAGGGGGGGTGTAGTGTAGTGTAGTGTATTGTGTTACTTTACTGAGCTACCTATGTCTTCTGCTGGTCGATCCAAACAAAAGGGACCACCAGAGGACCAGGTAGCAGGTATATTAGACGCTGTTATCAAAACAGCGTCTAATATACCTGTTAGGGGTTAAAAAAAAACATCTCCAGCCTGCCAGCGAACGATCGCCGCTGGCAGGCTGGAGATCCACTCTCTTACCTTCCGTTCCTGTGAGCGTGCGCGCCTGCGTGCGCGCATTCACAGGAAATCTCGGCTCTCGCGGGAGGACGCGTATATGCGTCCACCCAGAAGAGCAGGGCCGCCGGCAGGACGCAATCCTGCGTACGGCGGTCCGGAGCAGGTTAACAAAGTCCTCAATAAAGGGTCTGAATACTTATGTCAATGCAATATTTTAGTTTTTCCTTTTTAACCCCTTAGTGACCACCCATACGTGTTTTTACGGCGGTCACTAAGGGGCCTTAGGCTGGGCTGCCGCGTTTTTACGGCGGCCCGGTCTAAGCGCTGCACGGCTCCCCCGTGCAGCGGGGAGCACGGATCCGGCTCTCACATGAGAGCCGGGACCCTGCTCTAACAGCCCGGACCGGCAGGAGTGCCGATCCGGGCTGTTTAACCCTTTACATGCCGGGCGCAATGGCGCCCGCTGCATGTAAAGTGGTGACAGAGGGAGCGGACTCCCTCTGTCTCCCATCAGCACCCCGAAAATAAGATCGCGGGGTGCTGATGTGTTCGGAAGCTTACCTTGCTTCCGTTCAGGGCCCCGAGCCTGTCTTCAGTTATTTCCAGCAGGCCGTGCCTCTCTGGCGCCACCTGCTGGTAAAGGTTTGAATAGCATCGCTATTGAAATGCTATTGAAATGTAATGCCTTATAGAGATAATGCATTACATTTTAAAAGCAATCAAAATACTGTATATTATAGTCCCCTTGTGGGACTTTTAAGTAGTAAAAAAATAAATAAATAAATACACATTTATTAAATAAAAAAAATTCCATAAAATAAAAAAATATGCTTTTTTTTTCATTGAAAATACGCTTTTCAATGAAAAAAATTGCAAAAAGAAAATATCCCCCATATGTTTGGTATTGCCGCGTCCGTAACGACCCGGACTACATAAATATTACATAAATTATCCCCTATGGTGAACGCCGTAAAAAAAAAAATATATATTTATTCTTAGTTTCCACCGAAAAAAACGTAATAACAAGCGATCAAAAAGCGACATTTACTCCAAAATGATACCAATGTAAAATACAAGTTCTCCCTCAAAAATCAAGCCCTCACACAACTCCATAGAAAAAGAAAAAAAAAAGTTATGGGTCTTGTGAAGTGGCAATGCAAAATAATTTTTTTGGGTTAATAAAAGGGGTTTTATTGGAAAAAAAAGTAGTAAAACGTAAATAAAAATTATAAGTATTTAGTATCACTGTAATCGTACTGACCCAGAGAATAAAGATATTATGTTATTTGTACCGAAAAATGAACGCCGTAAAATTTATAATGTAAAAACGCAGTGGCAGTATTGCTATTTTCCCCATCTCCCTCCCAGAAACAGTTAATAAAAGTTAATCAGAAAGTTATGTGTACCCAAAAATGGTTCCATTAAAAACTACAACTTGTCCCGTAAAAAACAAGCCCTCATAAAGCTATATAGACGAAAAAATAAAAAAGTTATAGCTCTTGGAACGCGACGATGAAAAAAGGAAGAAAAACGCTTGGTCATAAAGGCCCAAACAGGCCTGGTCACTAAGGGGTTAATTAGTTAGGAAACATTTTGATCATTCTGTGTTTTTTTTTTTTTCTCTTCTTCTTCTTCTTATAATTGGGTAACAAGTGCAGAATGATGGGGGGGGGACATTATTATATATTTTTTTTAATTTTAGCACAAGGCCGCAACCTGAATGTGAAAAAAGTGAAAGGGTCTGGCCATTCAGACTGCATTTTATAAGGTTCTGGTTACATAGGACAAGTCTTACTTTCAACTTCCACCTGTCCATGCAGTGTATTGGGAGGCAGCTAAAAAAAAAAAAATCATATTTACAGCATTCACAGGAGATAAATATGACACATCACCTTTATTTTGCTAGTCAATGCAATTACAGTATTATAGCTTTTATTACAGTTTTTATTGTTTTAATACTTAAAAAAAAAAATTTAATGTTTTTTGCAGCTTCACATTCTGGGGTATGTATGACTTTTTGGGAAGCTAAGCAACCAAAAAACTGTGTTTCAGACATTTAGTTTTTTTCTCGGTTACGGTATTCATTGTACAGGATAAATACTTTTAGATGTTAATAGTTTGAGTAATTGAGCACAGTGACTCAGAGTTGCCACATTATCATATTTGCCTACATATTGCATCCTTTGTTTCTTTTCTTGCTATTGTTTATCTGTACGGGCTTTTCACTGGTAGCGGCCTGGATAGAAGGTCATTCCTTTATCTTCCTGGTACAGAGGCGTAGAAGCTGAAATGACAACTCTAAATCTTCCTTGGTAAGGAGGGCCGTAACTCCTGCTTTTTTTTATTTATTTTTACTAAATCCATGGCGCTGTTGAACAATGTGTATGATACAAAGCAAAACGTTCAATGTCATTAACTCAAGAATCTGCTGCGAAGGACAAGTAAGAGATTATATGACACTTCCCTTCCCTTTTCACAAAGTTTGCTGCTTCAGGTTTTATGGTAGCAATTTGTACTAACTCTAATTTGTCATAAAGAGTGATCAAATGCATTGCGATTAATTGCAACGTCTTTCCTTGCCATGAAAAGTAACTTAATCACAATAACCCAATTTCTACTGCATTTCAGCTCTGCCACAAAATGATCTGCTAACATAATTTCAGTGATCTTCTCATTAGCTTACGAGAAAGTGTTAACGAGGACAAGGCAGCTGATATCACTCTGCCATGCGTATTGAATTAGAAGAGCAGACTGGTTGCTTTAAATAATTGTCTGTTAACCATGATTACCTCCAAGTAAAGACGTGCAGTCATCATTGCTTTGTATCAAAAAGTCTTCACAGGCAAGGAGATTGATGCTTCTAAGATTGCACCTAAATCAACTACTTGTTGGATCATCAAGGAGAGATGTTCACTAACTGGGAAGAAGGCTTCATGGCACCCAAAAAAGTCCAGCAAGTGCCAGGACCATCTCCTACAGAGGACTTGACTACAGGATCAAGTCACCACCAGTGCAGAGCTTGTTCAGGAATGGCAATGGGCAGGTATGAATGCATCTGCACGTACAGTGAGACGAAAGGCCTTTGGAGGATGGCCTGGTGTCAAGAACTACAGTGAAAAGTACACTTCTCTCCAAGAAAAAAATTAAAGACAGACTAAAATTTTGCAGGAGGTGCAGAGATTGGACTGCAGAGAACTAGGTTATTTTCTCTGATTTTGCCCCCTTCAGACTGTTTGAGACATCTGGAAAATGATTGCCAAAGAAGAAAAGTTGAGTGCCACTGAGTCCTATGTCATGCCAACACTAAAGCTGTGAACATTCATGTGTAGGGTTGCTTCTCATCCAAGGGAGTGGGCTCACTCTCAACACTCTAGAACACTGCCATGAATAAAGAATGGTAATCAAAACATCCTTCATGAGCAACTTCTAACAATCCAGGAGCAATTTGGTGATGAGCAATGCTTTTCCAGCATTATGGAGATCCATGTCACAAGGCAAAAGTGGGTCCATGGCCAGGAAACTCCCCAGATCTCAATTCCATTGGTAGTCAATCCTAAAAAAGCAGGTGGACAAATAAAAGCACAGAAATTATGTCAACACTGGAGAATTGAGGCTTTACATAAACCTGATGTATTTGTCAATAAAGATAAAAAAAAAAAAATGAAATGCTTATAATTGTACTTCAGTATACAGTGAACCAGGACTAGGATTTACAGAGATTGGGTGGACTCATGAGTGTTAATGACGTTTTATTGTGTAATGTCTAATGAAGGGACTAGTCCAGTCCCAAAGCATGTTGCTTTTTAAGGCTACTTTCACACTAGCGTTATTGCTGGATACGGCAGGGTTCAGCAAAAATGCTTCCATTACTGATAATACAGCCATCTGCATCCGTTATGAACGGATGCGGTTGTATTATCTTTAACATAGCCAAGACGGATCCGTCATAAATTCCATTGAAAGTCAATGGAGGATGGATCAGTTTTCTATTGTGGCAGATTGTGGGAGAAAACGGATCCATCCCCATTGACTTGCATTGGGGGTCATGATGAATCCGTCTTGCTCCGCATCCCAGGATGGAAAGAAAACAACATGTTGCGGTTTGCTCTCCGGTATGGGAATGCAACTAAACGGAAAGGAATGCATTTTGGAGCATTCTCTTCTGTTCCGTTTTGTCCCCATTGACAATGAATGGGGACAAAACTGAAGCGTTTTTTTTTCCGGTATTGAGCCCCTATGATGGATCTCAATTCCGGAAAACTGAAAATGCTAGTATGAAAGTAGCCTTAATTGTACAATAAAAGATGAAATAAACCATACTTACAGATCTTCAGTCTTAGGCTGCATGCACACGTCCGTGGTGTGTTGCGGACCCGCAAATTGCGGGTCGGCAACACACCAGCCCGTCACCCCCATAGAAATGCCTATTCTTGTCCGCAAGCTGCGGACAAGAATAGGACATGCTCTATCTTTTTGCGGAGTTGCGGACCTAAAGATCGGGGCCGCGCACCGCAAATGCGGATGCGGACAGCACACTGTGTGCCTGTCCGCATCCATTCCGTCACCATAGAGAATGAATGGGTCCGCACCCGTTCCGCAAAATTGCGGAACGGATGCGGACACATTCTGCGGATGTGTGAATGGAGCCTTAAGCAGCACTTGGCAAAGTTCTTTTATTCATTCACTTCATGCACTGTCTCCACGGGACCAAAGACATGTTACCATATTCTGGTACTGATTCTTCAAGCCACCTAGAAAACAGCACTCTGCTGTGATTGGACATGCTCTTCTTGCTACTGCAACTTCTCTCTCCTGTTGGTGCCAACTTGTGAAGGAACTCGTGTCTGGGTGATGACTCTGCCTGGTAACTACTGCCATAGCCTCCATGTGTGATACCAGCTACACCAAACCCTTCTTTTCCAGAGCTCTACACAAGCTTATTTCCTACATCCTAGAAAGTGACAGGCACTGGCCCAATAGTGCTTTCAAGTGTGACATTACAGCTCTCCTTCTTGGTCAAGGCATGTTCTATAGCTCATATTCACAAATGGCAGTGATCTATTTCGCAGGATAATTCATCCTGACACGCTGCAAATATTGTTCAGGAATGGTTTGCGGTACATAACAAAGAGTGTCAGTTGTTGACTTGGCCACCAAACAGATCTCAATCTGATTTAACATCTGTGGGGTGTGCTCAAAAAAGTCTAATTCCAATTCATGGAGACCTCAGCAACATAACATTTGTGTCCAACTGGAGTTATTTAAAATCATATGGTGGACGTTCTGAGAAGCAATCATACGAACACAAGGAGGTGCCAAAACACATTTGCAGCAGCATATACAGCAGTATAGACACAGGGTCATTGTTTTAAAGGAGTTCTCCATGAATTTTATATTGATGGCCTACCTTTAGGATAGGTAATCGATATCAAATCTGCAAGGGTCCAAATCCCGGACTAAACAAATATTTATTTGTGGGACAACCACTTAAAATGATCTGCTGTTAACATCTTGGTGCTGGAAAGCAGACACTTTCATCTTTAGAGCATACACATACGGAAGAACCGTAGCTCTCCAGGAATAATCTTCAATCTTCCATCTTTATTCCCATAAACAAAAGCAAAGTTTCGACCCTTTATGGGTATTGTCAAGCAAATACAAAGTGCCAATATGCTTATATTTATAGTAGCAATTGGGGATGAGCGAATCGAATCGCACAAAGTGGAATTCGATCCGAATTTCAGGATAAATTCGACTCGCCTAGAAGCCGAATTTCCTCGTGCTTCGTGTCAGCGAATCGATTTAACCTGAACTAATATAAAAAACTAAAAAAATTCAAGCTTACCTCCTCCATTTTCTCGCGACGGACCGCCAGCCTCCGTCTTGCTTGAAGATCTCAGCCGAAATCCCGAGCGCCAGCTGTCGTGATGACGTAATCTCACGCCATACGGGATTTTGGCCGAGATCTTCAAGCAAGATGGCGGCAGTCGGCCCATCACAAGCAAATGGAGGCGGTAAGTTTTATTTTTTTTTTATTCTTAATTTTACACTCAGCGCCGCCCCCTTTATACACCTATCGCAGCTCCATGTCATTTCACCCGCTACTTATAAAAAAAATGTGCTTCGTGACGAAGTAATTCGTCAGGAAGCGATTTTTTGGGTAAAATTCGGCAAAGCAGCTGAATCGAATTTTCAATACATTCGCTCATCTCTATTACCAATGTTCAATTACATATGCAAAATAGTCACATGATCACACTGACATAATACATCGATGTAAAAACAATCCTTTTATTTTATGAATATTGAATTTCCACATCAACCATATTCCTGTACATTCCATATCTTCACAATCGTAGCAGTGCAAATGAATAGAAATCAATAAGTTACAAACTGCCAATGTTAATCTTTAGCAATTTCCCAATCATGTTGTCTGCAAGTGTTGTATTGCGCCTCTGCTAATCTAGAAACAACGACATCATCTGCGTGAATAATCTCCCACTTGTAGACACTCCTATTAGTTAGGCCTCTTTCACACGACCGTTTTATTTTACCGTTTACGGGCCTTTTTTGCGTTCCGTATACGGTCCGTATATGGAACCATTCATTTCAATGGTTCTACACAAAAACGGAATGTACTTCATATGCATTCAGTTTCCGTTTTTCCGTTCCGTTGAAAGATAAAACATGTCCTATTATTGCTCGCAAATCACGTTCTGTGGCTTTATTCAAATTAATCGGTCCTCAAAAAAAACAAAATGCATCCATATGTCTTCCGTATCCGTTCTGTTTTTGCGGAACCATCTATTGAAAATGTTATGCCCAGCCCAATTTTTTCTATTTAATTACTGTACACTGTATATGCCATACGGAAAAAAGGAACGGAAAAACAAAACAGAAATGGAAACACAATTGAAACAAGAAAATGGAACAATGAATCGGTGAAAAACAGACTGCAAAACACTGAAAAAGCCATACGGTCGTGTGAAAGAGGCCTTAGTCACAGGTCACTAACAGAGTGATCACATGATTACACCTAAATCATATAATCTGAAATGTACATAAACAGTGCTTCATTAGAATTACTAAATGATACTGAGGGCCACTGAATGAGGAGGGCCCTTGAATAAAAATATAGACAGTAATCCCGACTAGAGGGATGGCCATACTGGACTAATAACCAATAGACCTGGCAGAACAACAGATGTACAGGTTGGGGGGACACCTGGGAAATAGTGACCATAAAGTAATAACCTTCCAATTATCCTTCAAACAAGAGTTTCTACAGGGAGGAGGAAAAATACCAAACTTCAAAAAAGCAAACTTTAGCCAACTAAGAGAGGCCATAGGCCTAACTAACTGGGACAAAGTCCTCAAAAATACAGCCACAAAATGGGATATTTTTAAAAGCATTCTAAAATCTAATTGTGAGAGGTACATACCTTATGGGAATAAAAGGTTAAGGAACAAGAAGAAACCAATGTGGATAAGTAGAACTGTAAAGAAGGCAATAAATGACAAAAAGAAAGCATTTAAATCACTAAAACAGGAGGGTAGCACGGAAGCACTGAAAAACTATAAGGAAAAAAATTGAATATGTAAAAAACTAATAAAAGCCGCCAAACTAGAGACCGAGAGATTAATTGCCAAAGAGAGCAAAACTAACCCTAAAATGTTCTTCAATCATATAAATGGTAAAAAAGTATAAATCTGAAGGTGTCGGCCCTCTACAGAGCAATGAGGGGGGAGTTGCAGAGAGCGACGAGGAGAAATCAAAGCTGTTAAATATTTTTTTCTCCAATGTATTCACTGAGGAAAATAAACTGAATGTAAAAATAAATTCCCCATTAAAAGTGCCCTGTCTGACCCTGGAAGAAGTACAACAGCGATTTAAACAGATTAAAATAGACCAATCGCCAGGGCCAGATGGCATACACCCCTGTATCCTAAGAGAATTAAATAATGTCATAGCCAGACCCTTATTTCTGATATTTGCGGACTCTATACTGACAGGGAGTGTTCCATAGGATTGGCGCATAGCAAATGTGGTGCCAATATTCAAAAAGGGTGCAAAAACAGACCCCGGAAACTATAGGCCGGTAAGTTTAACATCTGTTGTGGGTAAACTGTTTGTTTGAAGGTCTTCTTAGAGGATCTCAATGAAAACAAGCAAATAACACCATATCAGCATGGCTTCATGAGGGATCGGTCATGTCAAACTAATTTAATCAGTTTCTAGGAGGAGGTAAGTTCTAGACTTGACAGTGGTGAATCAATGGATGTCATATATCTGGACTTCTCCAAAGCATTTGACACTGTACCACATAAAAGGTTAGTATATAAAATGAGAATGCTCGGACTGGGAGAAAATGTCTGTATGTGGGTAAGTAACTGGCTCAATGATAGAAAACAGAGGGTGGTTATTAATGGTACATGCTCAGATTGGGTCACTGTCACTAGCGGAGTACCTCAGGGGTCAGTATTGGGCCCTATTCTCTTCAAAATATTTATTAATGATCTTGTAGGAGGCTTGTACAGTAAAATAAAAATAATTGCAGATGACACTAAATTGTGTAAAGTAATTAACACTGAAGAGGACAATGTACAGCTACAGATGGATCTGGATAGATTAGAGGCTTGGGCAGAGAAGTGGCAGATGAGGTTTAACACTGACAAATGTAAAGTTATGCACATGGGAAGGAATAATGCATATCACTCGTACATACTAAATGGTAAAACACTGGGTAATACTGACATGGAAAAGGACCTAGGAATTTTAATAAACAGCAAACTAAGCTGCAAAAACCAGTGTCAGGCAGCTGCTGCCAAGGCCAATAAGATAATGGGTTGCATCAAAAGGGGCATAGATGCCCGTGATAAGAACATAGTTCTACCACTTTACAAATCACTACTCAGACCACACATGGAGTACTGTGTACAGTACTGGGCTCCTGTGAACAAGGCAGACATAGCAGAGCTGGAGAGGGTTCAGAGGAGGGCAACTAAAGTAATAACTGGAATGGGGCAACTACAGTACCCTGAAAGATTATCAACATTAGGGTTATTCACTTTAGAAAAAAGACTACTGAGGGGAGATCTAATTACTATGTATAAATATATTAGGGGACAGTACAGAGAACTCTCCCATCATCTATTTATTCCCAGGACTGTGACTGTGACGAGGGGACACCCTCTGCGTCTGGAGGAAAGAAGGTTTGTACACAAACATAGAAAAGGATTCTTTACGGTAAGAGCAGTGAGACTATGGAACTCTCTGCCTGAGGAGGTGGTGATGGGGAGTTCTCTAAAAGAGTGCAAGAGGGGCCTGGATGTATTTCTGGAGTGTAATAATATATAGGCTAGTAGAGAGGGGTCGTTGATCCAGGGAGTTATTCTGATTGCCTTATTGGAGTCGGGAAGGAATTTTTTCCCCCTAAAGTGGGGAAAATTGGCTTCTACATCATAGTTTTTTTTTTTGCAATCCTCTGGATCAACTTGCAGGATAACAGGCCGAACTGGATGGACAGATGTCTTTTTTCTGCCTTATGTACTTTGTTACTATGTAACATACAGGAGCTATAACAGAATATTCTGCAGATCGCCTCTGTGAAATGATTGAGCACTGTCCTGAAATGCAAATTATTTGGCCCTAAAAACAACACAAAGGTCCCTAAGTTTTGGAGGGATTTACATAAAATCCCCTTTTTCCAGGATGAGCAGTAAAGATCTCCGCCATTTTGTTTACTCAATGGAGCAAAGGTGACGGTTCAGGAGGAGCCGCCAAAGTCTGTAGAAGTTGATAAAACATTCGGGACTAATTAGAGCTGCAATGTGCGGAGCTGCACGAGGGGTGAAGAAGCTTCTCCAGCCTGAGCCGGGGCTGCAGCACATAGCAGGCGGCTGTTAATTGCTTCCCTCCATGCTCTGCCTGCCTCTGACCAGCTTCTGACCTTTCATGTACACAGCAGAGATTTCCGAAGGTTTCATCACATTTCTATTGTTGGAAGGATTATTGCTTGTTAAACCGACCTGACAAAAGGATGGACAAGATCTAAGATAACACAACTCTAAATGATCTCACAGGGGCCAATTTAGGAATCTCAGGCATAGACACTTCCCAGGAAAGGTTCGTCCTTCTTGTGCAATCATTTGGATATTTGATGGCACTGCTGTCAGGATAGCGATTTGCTGCATGTAATAAAAATCTAAGTATTTATGTAGGATGATGTGCCATATATCCGTGATTATTATATGTATGTGTGACTGACCCTGGGGCCTTGTCCCTGTCCCTGTCCTTTCCTGCAGGAGGTCTCTTCGCTTCAATCAGTCACTACAAAGCCCATATAATTCAAACATGGAATAATATTAATAATCTAAAGAAGACCAAACATGCCCAACTACAACCCCACACTTAGGGCTCACGAACATGTGTACCTCGTGCGGCCTGCAAACAGCGGGTCTGCAATATGTGGCCCTGTGCACTCCATATCACGGATTGACTTGAATGGGTTGGCAATCTACAAGATATGGAGTGGTGCAGAGCAGAGGCACGAATCAGATGCCCAATAAGCACTACGAAATGATTCCATCGGATTTCGGTCTGTGCCTCCACACCCCCAAAAAAATAGAACATGTCCTATTTTTTGTGTGGTTTGGATCAACTATTGGGGATCAGCGGACCCATTCAAGTGAATGGGTCTGCGATCCTCAAATGGCGTGCACACGGACAGTGCCTATGCATTGCGCACTGCAATTTACGGTTCACAGCATGGGTAAGGGGCACGCACATTTGTGTGCATGAGCCCTTATACTCATAGTATTCTGAGTGTTTAATTCTATATAATTATACTTCCCTCAAAACAAGCAGGACATCCATTCTTTAATAGTGATGAGCGGAAGGGGCAATATTCAAATTTGCGATATTTCGCAAATATTTTGTAGAATATTCATCATATATTCGTGAATTCGAGATTATTTTCTTGATTGCGAAAATGCATTATTCGCGTAATGTGCGGGAAATACCGGCGTGGGGTAGGCAACTTTTCTATTGGTTGCTAGGGATGTTGCTAAGCTGTGACAGAGCCTTCCCATTGGCCCACAAGCTAGAAGAAGGGAGGGATGATCACCTGATGTGTACGAATATTCCTCATTACGAATATATAGCACTCGAAGTGCCGATATTCACAAAAAATATTAGCTTTTCTAATATTCGCGCTCAACACTAATCTTTAAGGCAAAAAAAAAAAAAATGTCCACAGAGCCTGTGCTGCTGACTCTGCTGTCTGATTCTTGGTAGGAACAGCTACTGCAAACTTTGTGAAATGGTCCACAATGACCATCAAGAACTTATTTCCCTGCAGAGATTCCTCCACTGTCAGGTAATCCATCATCACAAGTTGCAGTGAATAAAGGGGTTTGGATATTACAAACTGGGGCCTTCACCATTTGGTACCACCACCTGCCAGGTAGGTCCGATTTCAGTAGGAAGATGGACTCTTCAGCATAATACTCCTTCTCATGTAGTCAGCTGGCTTCTCTGCTGCTGCAGCTTCTTACCCTCATCGGTCAGGGCCTCTTGCTCCTTCCCCATGGGCCTCTTGCTTCTTCCACAGACCATCCCTTACTCTGGCAATCTGTTGATCCAAAAGCTGGCGTTCCTGCCATTCTACACTGGATTCCTTCTATCTGGCCAGCTGTCCCTGGTACTGTACCTTGGACTGGAGCGATTTCCCGTACAGGGGCCACCTGGCTGAAGTCTTGGGTCTCATCTTCATCCTGGTCATTGTCAATGGTCTTAGTTGGACCATTCCCCCGATTCTGGGACAGGGCATCAGCATTTTTCCCCCGGCAGGGCCTGTATTGACTTTTGAAAGTGTACTTGCCAAGATGAGCCATCCACTGATGTTCCAAGGGCTCCCAACTTGGCTTTGACGACCGGTCTCTCCCCTACTAAATCTATTGCTCCTTCTATGGGGCACACCATGGTCTCCCCTCGAATTCACCTCTCATTCGCAGGTGATTTTGAATCCCCCTGACGTGCTGCAGATCCCTGGTACAGTTTCTAAGCTCAGTGACCTTCCTGGTGTTCATTTCAGCATCTCCTCTCTGCAGATTGAGGTCTCTGGTCAATCTCTTCACCTGAGCGCCCTCCACTTTGACATTCCTCAGAAGGAGACCAATCAGAAGAGACTTGGTCTACATCGTGGGACCGCGCCGGGTACAGGTAAGTATAAACTGCCCTGAGTGCCCACCCCTATTCTCGCCATATTAACCCTAATACTGGCCCCTGCCACCCTAGTACTGCCCCTGACCTCTAATACTGGTGCTGCCTGACCCCTAACCCTAATACTGGCCCTGCCTGACCCATAATCCTAATACCTGGCCCCTGACCCCTAATACTGGCTACCTAACCCTAATACTGACCCCTAATACTAGCCTGACCACTAACCCTAGTACTGACCCCCTAATACTGTCTCTAACCTTAATACTGACCCTTAATACTCACCCTGACCCTAATACTGACCCCTAACACTACTGACACCTAACCCTAATACTGACCCCTAATACTGTCCCTAACCCTATTACTGACCCATAATACTGTCCCTAACTGTAATATTACGCCACAATGACCTCTAACGCTAATACTGAAATCTAACCCTAAGGCTACATTCACATAACCGTATGTGTTTTGCGGATCCGCAAATTGTGGATCCGCAATACATGGATACTGGCTATGTACGTTCCGCATTTTGTGGAAGACACATAAGCAGCCCCATGATAGAAATCCCTGTTCTTGTCTGCGATTGCTGACAAGAATAGGACATGCTTTATCTTTTTTGCAGGGTTGCGGAACGGAACTCCGGATGCGGGCAGCTTGCATTGTGCTGTCTGCATCTTTTGTGGCCCCATTGAAGTGAATGGAAATACGGTTGTGTGAATGTACCCTAATGCTGACTCTAACCCCAATACTGACCCCTAACTCTAATACGGACCCTAATCCTAATACTGGCCATAAGGGTGCATTCAGACAACCGTATTTCTGGGTCTGCATCCGTTCCACAATTTTGTGGATCGGGTGCAGACCTATTCATTTCAAGGGGAACAAAAAAGATGTGGACAGCACATCCATGTGCTATCTGCATCCATAGTTCCGTTCTGTGGTCCCACAAACTGACTCTCCTTTACACGCATACTTCAACACATGCCGGCACTCTTTCACACCCATACGTCTACACATGCAGGCTCTCTTTTACACCCATACGTCTACACATGCAGGCTCTCTTTTACACCCATACGTCTACACATGCTGGCTCTCTTTTACACCCATACGTCTACACATGCAGGCTCTCTTTTACACCCATACGTCTACACATGCAGGCTCTCTTTTACACACATACGTCTACACATGCAGGATGCTGCAGGCTCTCTTTTACACCAGCACTTCCACACATGCCTGTGCTGTTTTACATGCATATTTGTACACTTGTCGGCACTCTTTCAGGCCTCCTGCACATGACCGTATCCGTTTTGTCATCTGTAAAATACTGATGCAGTCCGTATTCATCCACACCTTTTGCAGGACCTCTTGTAAAGTTGCCAATTCTTCTCTAGAAAACAGACAAGAATAGGACAAGTTCTATTATTCGTTGCATGGCCACACAGATGTGGACAGCACACCGATAACATCCGTGTGCTGTTCACATTTTTTGCAGCCCCATAGAAATCAATGGGTCTAAATGAGATCAGCAAAAAATGTAGATCAGATGCAGACTGAATATAGGGCCAGGGGGGTGATCACCCATATACTCCCTGATCACCCCCCTGTCATTGATCACCCCCTGTAAGGATCCATTCAGACGTCCGTATGTGTTTTGCGGATCCGATCCATGTATCCGTGGATCCGTAAAAATCATACGGACGTCTGAATGGAGCCTTACAGGGGGGTGATCAATGACAGGGGGGTGATCAGGGAGTCAATATGGGGTGATCAACCCCCTGTCATTGATCACCCCCCTGTAAGGCTCCATTCAGACGTCCGTATGTGTTTTGCGAATCCGATCCGTGGATCCGCAAAACACATACGGACCTCTGAATGGAGCCTTATAGGTGATCACCCCATATAGACTCCCTGATCACCCCCCTGTCATTGATCACCCCCCTGTAAGGCTCCATTCAGACTTTTTTTGGCACAAGTTAGCGGAAATATTTATATTTTTATTTTTTCTTACAAAGTCTCATATTCCACTAACTTGTGTCAAAAAATAAAATCTCACATGAACTCACCATACCCCTCACGGAATCCAAATGCGTAAAAATTTTTAGACATTTATATTCCAGACTTCTTCTCATGCTTTAGGGCCCCTAAAATGCCAGGGCAGTATAAATACCCCACATGTGACTCCATTTCGGAAAGAAGACACCCCAAGGTATTCCGTGAGGGGCATATTGAGTCCATGAAAGATTGAACTTTTTTTGTCCCAAGTTAGCGGAAAGAGAGACTTTGTGAGAAAATACAAAAAAAAATCAATTTTCCGCTAACTTGTGCCAAAAAAAAAAAAATTCTATGAACTCGCCATGACCCTCATTGAATACCTTGGGGTGTCTTCTTTCCAAAATTGGGTCACATGTGGGGTATTTATACTGCCCTGGCATTTTAGGGGCCCGAAAGCTTGAGAAGAAGTCTGGGATCCAAATATCTAAAAATGCCCTCATAAAAGGAATTTGGGCCCCTTTGCCCACCTAGGCTGCAAAAAAGTGTCACACATGTGGTATCGCCGTACTCAGGAGAAGTTGGGCAATGTGTTTTGGGGTGTCATTTTACATATACCCATGCTGGGTGAGATAAATATCTTGGTCAAATGCCAACTTTGTATAAAAAATGTGAAAAGTCTCTCACCCAGCATGGGTATATGTAAAAAGACACCCCAAAACACATTGCCCAACTTCTCCTGAGTACGGCGATACCACATGTGTGACACTTTTTTGCAGCCTAGGTGGGCAAAGAGGCCCACATTTCAAAGAGCACCTTTAGGATTTCACAGGTCATTTTTTACACATTTTGATTTCAAACTACTTATCACACATTAGGGCCCCTAGAATGCCAGGGCAGTATAACTACCCCACAAGTGACCCCATTTTGAAGACACCCCAAGGTATTCTGTGAGGGGCATGGCGAGTTCCTAGACTTTTTTATTTGTTGTCACAAGTTAGCGGAAAATTATGATTTTTTTTGTTTTGTTTTTTCTTACAAAATCTCATATTCCACAAACTTGTGACAAAAAATAAAAAATTCTAGGAACTCGCCATGCCCCTCACGGAATACCTTGGGGTGTCTTCTTTCCAAAATGGGGTCACTTGTGGGGTAGTTATACTGCCCTGGCAATTTAGGGGCCCTAATGTGTGCAAAGTAGTTTGAAATCAAAATCTGTAAAAAATGGCCGGTGAAATCCTAAAGGTGCTCTTTGGAATGTGGGCCCCTTTGCCCACCTAGGCTGCAAAAAAGTGTCACACATCTGGTATCGCCGTACTCAGGAGAAGTTGGGCAATGTGTTTTGGGGTGTCTTTTTACATATACCCATGCTGGGTGAGAGAAATATCTCGGCAAAAGACAACTTTTCCAATTTTTTATACAAAGTTGGCATTTAACCAAGATATTTATCTCACCCAGCATGGGTATATGTAAAATGACACCCCAAAACACATTCCTCAACTTCTCCTGAGTACGGCGATACCAGATGTGTGACACTTTTTTGCAGCCTAGGTGGGCAAAGGGGCCCATATTCCAAAGAGCACCTTTCGGATTTCACTGGTCATTTTTTTACAGATTTTGATTTCAAACTACTTTGCACGCATTTGGGCCCCTAAAATGCCAGGGCAGTATAACTACCCCACAAGTGACCCCATTTTGGAAAGAAGACACCCCAAGGTATTTTGTGATGGGCATAGTGAGTTCATGGAAGTTTTTATTTTTTTTCACAAGTTAGTGGAATATGAGACTAAAATAAATAAATAAATAATTCATCATTTTCCGCTAACTTATGACAAAAAATAAAAAGTTCTATGAACTCACTATGCCCATCAGTGAAAACCTTAGGGTGTCTACTTTCCGAAATAGGGTCATTTGTGGGGTGATTGTACTGTCTGGCCATTGTAGAACCTCAGGAAACATGACAGGTGCTCAGAAAGTCAGAGCTGCTTCAAAAAGCGGAAATTTACATTTTTGTACCATAGTTTGTAAACGCTATAACTTTTACCCAAACCATTTTTTTTTTTTTACACAAACATTTTTTTTCATCAAAGACATGTAGAACAATAAATTTAGAGAAAAATGTATATATGGATGTCGTTTTAAAAAAAAAAAATTACAACTGAAAGTGAAAAATGTCATTTTTTTGCAAAAAAATCGTTAAATTTCGATTAATAACAAAAAAAGTAAAAATGTCAGCAGCAATGAAATACCACCAAATGAAAGCTCTATTAGTGAGAAGAAAAGGAGGTAAAATTCATTTGGGTGGTAAGTTGCATGACCGAGCAATAAACGGTGAAAGTAGTGTAGTGCAGAAGTGTAAAAAGTGGCCTGGTCATTAAGGGTGTTTCAGCTAGGGGGGTTGAAGTGGATAAAGAGCACTCCAAATGCTTGAAATAACTAGTTTATTAACATGAACTTTTCTTCATATATAACACTGCCGCCTCCACAGCAGATAGTCCATGCACATAACATGTGTTGAAAAGATATTACAAGATGGCGGTATGCATAAGATGGCGGTTCAACTGTTCAATCTTGTCATTCAACATAAAATGGTGGATATATTTCTCTCTTGAGTATCTGTACTCTCACTTTAAGTTATTTAAGCACTTTATGATCTCTCTGAGAGGTATATCTGAGGTCTAACTAGTAGTTCACTTGCTGAATTTAGTCGCAATTTGCAATAAGCAGTTAGCAGTAACTAATTGCAGATTGGTTGAGTATGATCTGGTATAGTTGTATGCAATTTGGATTGCAATATGGAATTTGGATTGTGAACTTTGTAGTTTGCAATTGGTGGAACTGTAAGTAAAAAGAAATATAGCTGGTTCAGTATACAGTTCTAATCACTGTATTAACAGTAGGAACATTATATAACTGTTTTAAATACCTATTTTAGCCTCTCCTCTTCCATAAAACACAGCTCTTAGTGGAGTGAATGTCTGTTCAGCTCTCTCTGATGAATAATAATTTCTAGCAGCTCCTGCTAGGGAATTTCCCACACAGGCTCTGTGTGAGGCTGGCTGTGATTGGTCTAGACTCCTGCCCAGCAAGAACAGTTTAACTCTATGCTTTCTGTTGTTTCTGCTGTGTCATTGAGTTTACCTCACATCCATATATGATTCTTAAAGGCATATTATCTTTTCTGCTTCTGTGAACACAATATATATATATAACAGTTATATGGCATCCAAACATGAAGTCACTGTAAATAATTCAGCTTTTTTCTTTAACACACAAACATAGGAACTGTATTAACATTATTGGCAGGTATAGCTGTATAAACATATAAACTATATTAGCAACCTAGGACAGGTCTTAGCTGGCCAGCTACACTCCCACCAAAATTACCTATAATTCTATGTTCTTAGTGGTAGGACTTGAACATAAATTTGAGGAATTTTCCATCAGGTTGTCAACTTCCAAGTGTCTTTTATCACTCTCGAGTAGAACAACTAACTTCTGTATAGGATGTTCCAACTTCAGTGGAGTAGTGAGACATTTTCCTTTTTTGTCAAGTTTTGAGTCTCATATCCAACTCTCCCACCTTGGCGTAAAATTTTTAGATATGGGCTCGTCCCATCCCAACTTCTGTCTGAATAATTCTTGCAGTATTTCTTTTGCTATGAGGATTATTGGGGTTAAGAATCCTAATGGATCAAATATAGAGGCCACTGCGGAAAGAATGGTACGTCTAGTTGCAACTTTCTCTTCAAAAGATTCTTCAAAGAAGAACTTGTCATTCTCTACATTCCATCCCAATCCAAGTACGTTCTGAACTGGAAGATGATCATAATTGAGATCTACATTCTTCATTGTTGCTGCACGTTCAGAGTCACTGATGGATTCCAGTACCTCTATGTTGTTTGAGATAAATTTGTCAAGGCGCAGGTTTCCTCTTGTGCATAACTCTTGGCTTTCTTTCACTAGTTTGATTGCAAATTCTGTGGACTCTAGACTTATAAAACCATCATCTACATAAAAGTTTTTCTTCAGAAAATTTTCTGCTGATGGGCAATCCTTTTCATTCTGATTGGCCAGGTACTTCATACCATAATTGGCGCAACCTGGAGACGATGCTGCTCCAAACAAGTGTACTGTACTTTCATTCTGTATTCTGCTGGCTCTCAATCTGTATTTCCGTCCTCCCACCATAGAAACCTCAGGAAGTCTCTATCTTCATTCTTTATATGAAACTGGTGGAACATCTTTTCAACATCATACATGACTGCTACGGGATACTTTCTGAATCTACAGAGTACTCCAGGCAGAGTGTTTGTAAAATCTGGTCCTTTTAGTAAAAGATCGTTCAATGCAACACCATCGTACTTTGCTGAGCAATCAAATACCACTCTAATCTTATCTGGTTTCTTTGAGTGGTAGACACCTTGATGTGGGATGTACCACACTTCTCCTTCTTTAGGCTGATTAGTAACTTTCTCTGCATGTCCTTCTACAAGGATACTTTCCATGAATTTCAAATAATCATTCTTGAATTTGGGCTCTCTTCCCATTCTTTTCTTCAAACATTTCAATCTTGCTAGGGCAAGATTTCTGTTATTTGGCAGACGAGGTAGTTCTCTAAAAGGTAAGTAGGGATGAGCGAACCCGAACTGTATAGTTCGGGTTCGTACCGAATTTTGGGGTGTCCGTGACACCGACCCGAACCCGAACATTTTAGTAAAAGTCCGGGTTCGGGTTCGGTGTTCGTCGCTTTCTTGGTGCTTTTTGAAAGGCTGAAAAGCAGCCAATCAACAAGCGTCATACTACTTGCCCCAAGAGGCCGTCACAGCCATGCCTACTATTGGCATGGCTGTGATTGGCCAGTGCAGCATGTGACCCAGCCTCTATTTAAGCTGGAGTCACGTAGCGCCGCACGTCACTCTGCTCTGATCAGTGTAGGGAGAGGTTGCAGCTGCGACGTTAGGGCGAGATTAGGCAGTGATTACCTCCTCCAAAAGACTTCATTCATTGATCGATCTGCAGCTGTGGATCATTGAACTGCTGATATTCAATTGCTCACTGTTTTTAGGCTGCCCAGAGCGTTTTTCATTCACTTTTTTCTGGGGTTATCGGAGGCCATTTTGTGTCTTGTGGTGCGCCAGCACAAGCTGCCACCAAGTACATTTAACCATCAATAGTGTGGTTATTTTTTGGCTATATCCTACATCAGGGTCAAGCTGTCACCAAGTGCATTTAACCATCAATAGTGTGGTTATTTTTGGCTATATCCTACATATGGGGCAAGCTGTCACCAAGTGCATTTAACCATCAATAGTGTGGTTATTTTTTTGGCTATATCCTACATATGGGGCAAGCTGTCACCAAGTGCATTTAACCATCAATAGTGTGGTTATTTTTTGGCTATATCCTACATATGGGGCAAGCTGTCACCAAGTGCATTTAACCATCAATAGTGTGGTTATTTTTTGGCTATATCCTACATCAGGGTCAAGCTGTCACCAAGTGCATTTAACCCTCGATAGTGTGGTTATTTTTTGGCTATATCCTACATATGGGGCAAGCTGTCACCAAGTGCATTTAACCATCAATAGTGTGGTTATTTTTTGGCTATATCCTACATCAGGGTCAAGCTGTCACCAAGTGCATTTAACCATCAATAGTGTGGTTATTTTTTGGCTATATCCTACATCAGGTTCAAGCTGTCACCAAGTGCATTTAACCATCAATAGTGTGGTTATTTTTTGGCTATATCCTACATCAGGGGCAAGCTGTCACCAAGTGCATTTAACCATCAATAGTGTGGTTATTTTTTGGCTATATCCCACATTAGGGGCAATCTGTCACCAAGTGCATTTAACCATCAATAGTGTGGTTATTTTTTGGCTATATCCTACATCAGGGGCTTGGCTGTGCTTGCTATTTTATTGAGGGGTGAAATACAATTACCAAAATAGCAGTACCCTAAATCTGGTGTTTCAGCTGTGGCCAGCCAATTGTAATACTGTCTGATGTCTGGCAAAGGATATATTTTTGTTCGGGGTTGAAATACAATTCCCAATTTTGCAATTCTCTAAATTAGTGGTTTCTGCTGTATCAGGCCTACTGTAAATCTATCCCTAAAAGGGTATATAAGATTCAAGGTGCAGATAGGGTCATTCTCAATAACTTCACACATACGCTACTGTGCAATTCCAAGTCTAATTCTGTGTGTAAACGTATACCTGTCACCCAGCGCCTAAATAATAGGCCTCAAATTTATATTCATCTAAATCTGTCATTATTGCTGTGGCTGGTCAAGTTATTTAGTGTCCGTCAAAGCACAGTTTTTGTTCTGGGTTGAAATACAATTCCCAATTTTGCAATTCTCTAAATTAGTGGTTTCTGCTGTATCAGGCCTACTTTAAATCTATCCCTAAAAGGGTATATAAGATTCAAGGTGCAGATAGGGTCATTCTCAATAACTTCACACACACGCTACTTTGCAATTCCAAGTCTAATTCTGTGTGTAAACGTATACCTGTCACCCAGCGCCTAAATAATAGGCCTCAAATTTATATTTATCTAAATCTGTCTTTATTGCTGTGGCTGGTCAAGTTATTTAGTGTCCGTCAAAGCACAGTTTTTGTTCTGGGTTGAAATACAATTCCCAATTTTGCAAATCTCTAAATTAGTGGTTTCTGCTGTATCAGTCCTACTTTAAATCTATCCCTAAAAGGGTATGTAAGATTCAAGGTGCAGATAGGGTCATTCTCAATAACTTCACACACACGCTACTGTACAATTCCAAGTCTAATTCTGTCCGTAAACGTATACCTGTCATCCAGCGCCTAAATACTAGGCCTCAAATTTATATTCAGCTAAATCTGTCGTTACTGCTGTGCCTTTATTAGTGTAATACGGTACCTAAATAGATAGCCAGATAGTGTTAGGTGTCTGTAAAAAAAGGCCTGAATTTGAATTCAATACATTGGGCCAAATAATATTTTTGTTATTGTGGTGAACGGTAACAATGAGGAAAACATCTAGTAAGGGACGCGGACGTGGACATGGTCGTGGTGGTGTTAGTGGACCCTCTGGTGCTGGGAGAGGACGTGGCCGTTGTGCCACAGCCACACGTCCTAGTGTACCAACTACCTCAGGTCCCAGTAGCCGCCATAATTTACAGCGATATTTGGTGGGGCCCAATGCCGTTCTAAGGATGGTAAGGCCTGAGCAGGTACAGGCATTAGTCAATTGGGTGGCCGACAGTGGATCCAGCACATTCACATTATCTCCCACCCAGTCTTCTGCAGAAAGCGCACAGATGGCGCCTGAAAACCAAGCCCATCAGTCTGTCACATCACCCCCATGCATACCAGGGAAACTGTCTGAGCCTCAAGTTATGCAGCAGTCTCTTATGCTGTTTGAAGACTCCTCTGGCAGGGTTTCCCAAGGGCATCCACCTAGCCCTTCCCCAGCGGTGGAAGACATAGAATGCACTGACGCACAACCACTTATGTTTACTGATGATGAGGACATGGGAATACCACCTCAGCACGTCTCTGATGATGACGAAACACAGGTGCCAACTGCTGCGTCTTTCTGCAGTGTGCAGACTGAACAGGAGGTCAGGGATCAAGACTGGGTGGAAGACGATGCAGGGGACGATGAGGTCCTAGACCCCACATGGAATGAAGGTCGTGCCACTGACTTTCACAGTTCCGAGGATGAGGCAGTGGTGAGACCAAGCCAACAGCGTAGAAAAAGAGGGAGCAGTGGGCAAAAGCAGAACACCCGCCGCCAAGAGACTCCGCCTGCTACTGACCGCCACCATCTGGGACCGAGCACCCCAAAGGCAGCTTCAAGGAGTTCCCTGGCATGGCACTTCTTCAAACAATGTGCTGACGACAAGACCCGAGTGGTTTGCACGCTGTGCCATCAGAGCATGAAGCGAGACATTAACGTTCTGAACCTTAGCACAACCTGCATGACCAGGCACCTGCATGCAAAGCATGAACTGCAGTGGAGTAAACACCTTAAAAACAAGGAAGTCACTCAGGCTCCCCCTGCTACCTCTTCTGCTGCTGCCGCCTCGGCCTCTTCTGCTGCTGCCGCCTCGGCCTCTTCCTCCGCCTCTGGAGGAACGTTGGCACCTGCCGCCCAGCAAACAGGGGATGTACCACCAACACCACCACCTCCGTCACCAAGCGTCCCAACCATGTCACACGCCAGCGTTCAGCTCTCCATCTCACAAACATTTGAGAGAAAGCGTAAATTCCCACCTAGCCACCCTCGATCCCTGGCCCTGAATGCCAGCATTTTTAAACTACTGGCCTATGAAATGCTGTCATTTAGGCTGGTGGACACAGACAGCTTCAAACAGCTCATGTCGCTTGCTGTCCCACAGTATGTTGTTCCCAGCCGGCACTACTTCTCCAAGAGAGCCGTGCCTTCCTTGCACAACCAAGTATCCGATAAAATCAAGTGTGCACTGCGCAACGCCATCTGTGGCAAGGTCCACCTAACCACAGATACGTGGACCAGTAAGCACGGCCAGGGACGCTATATCTCCCTAACTGCACACTGGGTAAATGTAGTGGCGGCTGGGCCCCAGGCGGAGAGTTGTTTGGCGCACGTCCTTCCGCCGCCAAGGATCGCAGGGCAACATTCTTTGCCTCCTGTTGCCACCTCCTCCTACTCAGCTTCCTCCTCTTCTTCCACCTGCTCATCCAGTCAGCCACACACCTTCACCACCAACTTCAGCACAGCCCGGGGTAAACGTCAGCAGGCCATTCTGAAACTCATATGTTTGGGGGACAGGCCCCACACCGCACAGGAGTTGTGGCGGGGTATAGAACAACAGACCGACGAGTGGTTGCCGTCGGTGAGCCTCAAGCCCGGCCTGGTGGTGTGCGATAATGGGCGAAATCTCGTTGCAGCTCTGGGAATAGCCGGTTTGACGCACATCCCTTGCCTGGCGCATGTGCTGAATTTGGTGGTGCAGAAGTTCATTCACAACTACCCCGACATGTCAGAGCTGCTGCATAAAGTGCGGGCCGTCTGTTCGCGCTTCCGGCGTTCACATCCTGCCGCTGCTCGCCTGTCTGCGCTACAGTGTAACTTCGGCCTTCCCGCTGTCACAACCAGACAGCTGAGAAGCTCTGACAGAGGCCTTTCAGAACCTCCTCCTTGAGTTTTCTTTGTTGTGGTATTCAGTTCCTCATCTTGTTAGCCTCTCTCAGCTGTCATGTAGTTGGACTGATTGCTTCCCTTTAAATTCCTCCCCATAATGCTTTACTGGGCGGCTTATACTTCTTCCTGGAGTGTGTGTGCATGCTGATCCTATTTCCCAGTCTGCTACTAAGTTAAGTACTGTACATTTATCTGTTATTTTCTGTTTGCTGGATCCCAGGTGACCCTGACTCCCTCCGTGTCTAGTGTAGGGAGCCGGTGGTCGTGTCCCCTCACTATTGTAGGGTGTTCAGGTGTTATATAGTCGAGGTACGTGGATATGCAACCATCCACCTTTGGGATTTTTGCATAGGCTGAGCAGCCAGGGAAAGTGCCAGCTCTTGTGCAGGGGTCTCCCTTTTGGTTCCTTAGCTTTGGATCCAGTGAGTCATATATGCATGTTGCATTGTCTTGTTTCCTGTACACCGTCCGTGACATTATAAGCCGCCCAAAACAGTCTCAAGCATGGATCCGGTTTCACTTTTGGCTGAACGCTTCCAGGGTCTTTCATTGGAGGTAGCTGATCTCCGTAAGACTTTTTCTCAGCTTCAAGTGACCGGTTCAGCTTGCGTTCATGGAGTTTGTTCTGAGCCTAAGATCTTGCTCCCGGATACGTTCTCCGGGGGTAGTGAGAATTTTGTGCGTTTTAGAGAGGCTTGCAAACTCCATTTTCGCCTTCTTCCCCATTCCTCTGGTGATGAGGAACGGAGGGTGGGGATCATTATATCGCTGCTCAGGGGTAACGCTCAGTCTTGGGCCTTTTCGCTGCCGGAGGGGGCACGGCCTCTCCGTTCAGTGGATGAATTCTTTTTAGCCCTGGGTCAGATATATGATGATCCGGATCGTATTGCTCTGGCTGAGTCTAGACTACGTCTATTATGCCAGGGTAAACAATCCGCAGAGATATACTGCTCATAATTTCGGAGATGGGCAGCTGATACTGGTTGGAATGATGCTGCACTCCGAAGTCAATTTTGCCATGGTCTTTCAGAGGGATTGAAAGATGCATTTGCCTTTCATGAGAGGCCTATTTCCTTGGACTCTGCTATGTCTCAGGCCGTTCGTATTGACAGGCGTCTTAGAGAGAGAGGAGAGATATCTCCTTCCTGTCATACTCAGTCCCAGGACAGTGCAGCGGTCTCATTCTGTGCGCAGGGGTCTCGGTCGCTGTCAGCCCCTTCTGAGCAGGAGCCCATGCAGCTGGGGTTGATTGCTTCTGACAATAGAAGATTCAGCTCGCATGGGAGGGTTTGTTTTTGTTGTGGAGGTATAAATCATTTGGCAAATGTTTGTCCCTCTAAGAGATTCAGGCAGTTTTCTGGGAGTAATAAAGAAACAAACAGGAAAAAATCTTTTAAAAATGTTCCGTCTGTTACTATTGGCAGGGTTGAGGCGGAAATTGAAGGTTTTCCGTTTGCTTGTAGTTCCCGTTTTGTCCTGCCTGCTAGGGTGGCGCTAGAGAGCAAGAGCATTTTTTGTGAGATTTTTGTGGATAGTGGAGCAGCTGTCAATCTCATTGATAATCAATTTGCAATAACTCATGGTTTCCAGGTGCGCACTTTGGGAAAGGATATTCCTGTTTTTGTTATTGATTCCGCTCCACTTTCTCAGAAATCATTAAAGGGCATAGTTCACAATATCCGTTTAATTGTGAGTGATGCTCATGTTGAGGATGTGTCATGTTTCATCCTTAGCGGTTTGCCTACTCCTCTAGTGTTGGGGCTACCCTGGCTCACTAAACATAACCCCACCATTGATTGGCAAGCGAGGCAAATAAATGGTTGGAGTGACTTTTGCAGAGAGAATTGCCTCACGACATCTGTTTCTGAGGTTGCTACTAAGACTGTACCATCTTTTCTCTCTGAATTTTCGGATGTCTTCTCTGAGATTGGAGTTCAGGATTTGCCCCCGCACAGGGAGTACGATTGCCCTATTAATCTCATCCCAGGCGCCAAGCTGCCTAAATCTCGTTTATACAATCTTTCCCAACCTGAGAGGATCGCTATGCGTGCTTATATCTCTGAGAGTCTGAGAAAAGGACACATACGACCCTCGAAGTCACCTGTTGCCGCTGGTTTTTTCTTTGTTAAGAAAAAAGATGGTTCTTTAAGACCTTGTCTGGATTTCAGGGAGCTGAACAGTATCACTATTCGTGACCCTTATCTGCTTCCTCTGATCCTGGACCTGTTTAACCAGGTTGTTGGGGCTAAAGTATTTTCCAAATTAGATCTAAGAGGGGCATACAACCTAGTCAGGGTCAGAGAAGGAGACGAATAGAAGATGGCCTTCAATACCACTGAGGGCCATTTTGAGAATTTGGTTATGCCTTTTGGTTTGATGAATGCCCCAGCCGTTTTTCAGCATTTCGTGAACAGCATTTTTTATCATTTGATGGGAAAATTTGTATTAGTGTATTTGGATGACATTTTGATTTTTTCTCCTGATTTCAAAACTCATAAGGAACATTTACGTCAGGTCTTGCTCATCCTGCGGGAGAATAAATTATATGCGAAACTGGAAAAATGTGTGTTTGCGGTTCCAGAAATTCAATTTCTGGGGTTTCTTCTCTCCGCTTCTGGTTTTCGCATGGACCCCGAGAAGGTCCGCGCTGTGCTTGAGTGCAAGCTTCCTGAGAATCAGAAGGCGCTGATGCGTTTTTTGGGCTTTGCCAATTATTACAGGAAGTTTATTTTGAATTATTCCTCTATTGTTAAACCACTCACTGATATGACCAGAAAGGGGGTAGATTTTTCTTCTTGGTCAGTAGAGGCGCGTAAGGCTTTTTCTAATATCAAGGAGAGTTTTGCTTCCGCTCCCATCTTGGTGCAACCTGATATTTCTTTACCCTTCATAGTTGAGGTTGATGCTTCTGAGGTGGGTGTGGGGGCGGTCTTGTCTCAGGGTTCCTCTCCTGCCAAATGGCGACCGTGTGCCTTTTTCTCGAAAAAACTCTCCTCCGCAGAGAGAAATTACGATGTGGGAGATAGGGAATTGTTGGCCATCAAGTTGGCTTTTGAGGAATGGCGCCATTGGCTAGAGGGAGCCAGACACCCTATTACCGTATTTACTGACCATAAAAATCTGGCCTACTTGGAGTCAGCCAAGCGTCTGAACCCGAGACAGGCCAGATGGTCTTTGTTCTTTTCTAGGTTTAATTTTGTTGTCACGTTCCGCCCTGGAGTTAAGAATGTGAAGGCAGATGCCCTGTCACGTTGTTTTCCGGGAGGCGGGAATTTTGAAGACCCGGGTCCCATTTTGGCTGAAGGTGTGGTGGTCTCTGCTCTTTTTTCTGAATTGGAGGCAGAGGTGCAGGCAGCCCAGTCAGAGGCTCCTGATCTTTGTCCTCCTGGGAGGTTGTTTGTGCCTCTCGCTTTAAGACACAAGATTTTTAAGGAACACCACGATACGGTCCTTGCTGGGCACCCGGGGGCAAGAGCCACACTGGATCTCATCGCTCGGAGATTCTGGTGGCCTGCGCTTCGTAAGTCGGTTGAGGGTTTTGTGGCAGCCTGCGAGACTTGCGCTCGTGCCAAAGTCCCTCATTCACGGCCATCAGGTCTTCTCCTTCCCTTACCCATTCCTTCCCGTCCTTGGACACATCTGTCCATGGACTTCATAACGGACCTGCCTCGTTCCTCGGGGAAGACTGTGATTCTGGTGGTGGTGGACGGTTTTAGCAAAATGGTGCATTTCATCCCTTTTCCTGGTTTGCCCAATGCTAAGACGCTGGCGCAGGCATTTATTGATCACATTGTCAAATTGCACGGTATTCCGTCAGACATAGTCTCTGATAGGGGCACGCAGTTTGTTTCCATATTCTGGAAGGCTTTCTGTTCTCGCTTGGGGGTTCGGTTGTCATTCTCTTCTGCTTTCCACCCGCAGTCGAATGGCCAGACAGAGCGCGTCAATCAGAATCTGGAGACATATCTGCGCTGTTTTGTGGCGGAGAATCAAGAGGATTGGTGTTCTTTTTTGTCCCTTGCTGAGTTTGCTTTAAATAACCGTCATCAGGAGTCCTCTGATAAGTGTAAGGCCGATTCATTGGCCTGTATTTGTGGGAGGGGCTTGGCTGCCTACTTCAACGGCCAGCGCCCCTCCCACCTTGTACGACGTAGCAGAGTTTCGTGCGCTCGTACCTGGTGTAGATTCTGCAGGCGAGGGTAAGGAGCCGTTAGTCCGGTCAGCGCGGTCGGCCCCTAGGTGAGTGGGGGCCCCACGCTCCGGACAGTCATGCGACGGGAGAAGGGCTCCCCTCCTCCCCCCTTCTGAGTGCCTCCACGCTGCAGCAGTCGGGGGCGGAGCAGTGATGGGAAGAGCTCTCCGCTCCGGTGTCATGCCAAAGGGCCGCGCTGTTTCCCCACGTGGTGGAGTGCCCAGCCGGCGGCGGGTTGGCCCCTTAGGCAAAGGGGGGCACCCCCGCACTGGGTGCTCTGCCAGGGAGCAGTGCGACCTCCCACGTGGCACGTCTCTAGACCGGCGGGGGGCAGGGCCATGACGTGTAAGGCCTCCCCCTGCCCGGCTCAATGTCAGGGGGTTGCGCTGTTTCCCCACGTGGTGGAGTGCCCAGCCGGCGGCGGGTCAGCCCCTTAGGCAAAGGGGGGCACCCTCGCACTGGGCGCTCTGCCAGGGAGCAGTGTGGCCTCCCACATGGCACGTCTCTTAACCGGCTGGGGGCGGGGCCATGATGTGTAGGGCCTCCCCCTGCCCGGCTCAATGCCAGGGGGTTGCGCTGTTTCCCCACGTGGTGGAGTGCCCAGCCGGCGGCGGGTCAGCCCCTTAGGCAAAGGGGGGCTCCCCCGCACTGGGCGCTCTGCCAGGGAGCGGTGCGGCCCCCCACGCGGCAACATTTCACTGACCAGTAGGGGCGGGGCCCACGTTTAATTAGGGGCTCCCCCCATACCGGTTCATGCCAGGGAGCTGCGCTGCTCCCCACGTGGTAGAAGCGCCCAGCCGGCAGGTGGGTCGGCCCATAGGTGATGGAGGGCACCCCCGCACTGGGCGCTCTATCAGGGAGCCGCGTAAGCTCCCCACATGGCTCACGAGCGGTGTTGGTGTGGGGCGGGGGCCATCACTCAAAGGATCCCCCTGCTCTGACCCACGGTGCCAGGGAGCATTGCGCTCCCCACGTGGTTATCGTGTAGGGGTGTGGGGGACGCGGTGGCCCCACCCCTCACCTGCTTTAAAGTCTGGCACGGGCCGCCATGCCGCATAGATAGGTAGGGATCCGTGACAACACTAGGGTCGGTCTGGGGGAACAAATGTTAGCCTGTGGCTAGCCTCCTCCTACCGGCTGTACACAAGGTTCACGGTTACGTCATTCATGTCTTACTTATTCGCATGGTTCTTTACAACGCGTGCACAATCCAGGGTTGATGCTTAATTGTTTTGCTTCTAGGTCCTAGTCTTGTCTTACTTACATCCTGAGATTGTGGCTTGTCGGCAAGGTAGTAGGGGTTCACGTTGGGAGAGGGGGAGAAGAGGCCTTACAAGCGGGGTTGTGTCTCATGCACTGTCTCACGTCCAGGTTGTGCTGTTTCACAAGTTTTCCGCGGTGGTCATTCTGTAGATTTCTAAGCCGGTAAGTATATCATATTCCCTCTGTGTGGTACTTCTGGGTGTCGGTTCCGGTCCACTTCCTCACGGTCCTTCTGGTGTTAATGTGCAGAGCTACACGGGGGCGGGGCACCTTTCCATACATTGCTGAGCAGGTTCACTGGTGCTGGTGGTCGTCCAGTGTAGCCGGTCACTTACGTTACTGTTTCCACAGCTGTGATGTCACACGCATCGGACATCGTCGAGGCGTCTGTGGACGAGAATGTGGCAGGAATGTCCTAAGGGGGCAGTATACCGTCCCTGAGAGCATGGACTATCCCTAGGCTTATGTCGGAATTAACGAAGAGGGGTATCCCCTTCCCGGCTGCCGCCAGGAAGGCGGAATTATATCGGCTGTGGAAAGACTCTGTGGCACCCAGTCAAGATGTTCTCCCCACGACCACGGTGCAAACATCGCTCGCGCAGCTACATGTCATGCTGAACGGCCTAATGTCAGCTGTCACTTCTATACAAGCGAGGTTGGAGTCAGTTGAGTCTCGCGACTCGGTCGTCCCTGCTTCCCCCCCTGAGGTTCCGGTCGCTACTACCTCTGCTGTAGGGGAAATCCGTACTACCCTGGCCGTTCCCAATGTGGCTCCTTCTCATTTTGTCCCGACCAACGTCAGGAAAGACATCTTAGAGGGTAGGGATGTTAACCTCGCTTCTTTACTGATAGCCTCCAGGGATTTGTCCGACAATAAAGTTATAGCTTGCGGGGAAGTCTCGGTGGTGCTGAGAGGCCGTGACCACAGGCTTAACCGCAAGTTAACCATCCCGGAATTTGTCATGGCATTTAGCCTTTTCAGAGATGTCATATGTTATGCTAGGCCGGACAGGAGGGAGGAACTTGATCTGTACCTTTTTCGCGTTACAGAGTTGGGTCATAAGTACGGAGGAGTTTTGTTTTATGATTACCATTGTTCTTTTGCAGCCAAGGCAGCAGCGGCTTTTACTCAGTTCGGATACGTCACAGATTGGTCCAACTTGGATACAGAATTGTTTTGCAGGCATTTTGCGGGTCTGAAAGCTCCCTCCTGTTCTGCCTGTCAGTCCATCTTCCACTCTACCGAGTGGTGCCACAAATCAGCCACCAGTACACCGTCATACCCTTCTGGCTCGTCGGCTGGGCCACTCGATGTCTTCAGACCTCCTAGTTCAGTCGACAAGTTAGGCCGGCCCATTGTTCAGTTGGGTAGGGCCTAGATTTGTAATAATTATAACTACGGGTCTTGTAATTTTGGTCAATGCCGTCTATTACACATCTGTACCAATTGCTTTAGGGCCCATCCCAGAGTCGCATGCTCATTAAAATCAGTTAAAGCCTACATGAGTGTGGTCAATACCGATTGTTTACAAGGGTTTTTTCAAGGTCACCATAATCCAGGGTTCGTGCAGTTTCTGATTGCAGGATTCTGCGAGGGCTTTCATACGGGGTTAATCACGACACCAGAATACTCGTATGAGTGCAAGAACCTTCAGTCTGCCGAGAGGAATCCGGAATCTATAGACAAACTAATAGAGTCCGAGTTGGGTAAGGGTTTCTTGATCGGTCCTTTCAAAGTGCCCCCCTTCCAGCGGTGGAGAGTTAGTCCCGTGGGGGTGGTCACGGGCAAATTTAGCAAGAAGGAGAGACTTATCATCGACCTGTCAGCCCCACATGGTTCCCATGTCCCTAGTCTTAACTCCCTCATTCCTTCAGAGGAAGTGGGCATGAGGTATTCTTCTATTGACCAGGCCATCGCCATTATTATGCAGTTAGGGCCCGGAGCGATGTTGTCTAAAGCTGATATATCGGATGCCTTTAAGTTACTTCCCATTATGCCAGCGCTCTGGCAGTGGCACGGCATCAAGTGGAAGGACCAATACTATTTCTCCACCAAACTCACCTTCGGTTCTAAGAGCAGCCAGTGGCTCTTTGATCAGTTGGCTCAGGCCCTTCATTGGATTTTAGAACATAAGGTCCGCTGCGAATTTGTTATCCATTATTTAGATGACTTCCTGCTGATTGAGAGGCCAGGGGCAGCCCCCCTAGGTTTGGGGAAGTTGTTGAGGTGTTTCTCCCAGTTAGGTGTACCGGTCTCCCCCAAGAAAGTCGAGGGCCCGTCCACAGTCATCACCTTCCTGGGCATTGAGCTAGACTCGCAGGACATGTTAGCCAGGTTGCCATCAGACAAACTAGTTAGAATTAGGGAAGTCATTCACAGGTTTTCTGTCACAACTGTGGTCACCAAGGCGGACTTACAGTCGCTACTGGGTATGTTGAATTTCGCCATGCGTATCATACCGCAAGGCAGGTCGCTCATCTCCCGCTTGCTGGTGCTCCTAGCCACGGCCCCGGAACAAGACAGCCCAGTGCGTCTGGACAGTCAGGCCTTAGCTGACCTTCACATGTGGGACCACTTTCTTTGCCAGTGGAATGGGGTGTCTTTGTTTATACCTGAGTTGTCTAGCCAATCCCCTGTAGTGTTTTCAGATGCGGCTGCTAGCTCAGGGTTTGCTGCTATTTTTGGCACCCACTGGGTCGCAGACGAATGGCCGGCTGAGGTGAGACAGATCCCAGGTTTCCTACAAACCTCAGTGCTGTTTGAACTGTACCCCATTGTGGTAGCCGCCCATGTGTGGGGCAGTCGCTGGGTAAATCGCTCTGTCTTGTTCATAACTGATAACGCTGCGGTGGTAGACGTTCTGAATAGTGGGTTGTCTAAATCCTCGTATGTCATGTGTCTCTTGAGACGTTTAGTTCAACTCTCCCTACATTATCATTTCTGTGTCAATAGCACGCATGTACCAGGTTTGCAAAACGTGGCTGCTGACGCTTTATCGAGGGCTAATTTCTCCCTTTTCTTGCAGGTCATGCCAGAGGCAGATGTCGTGGGCGCTACCGTCCCTCCCCACGAGTCGTTAATACTAATGTGACCAGTCACCTAGAGACGGCCCACGCTTTACTAGCCAAGTCCCTTTCACTAAACACGACCAGGGCATATAACACCGGGTGGAGGGTATTTTGCAGGTTTCAGCGGGAATGTCCTCAGGGGGAGTCCAGTTTTGTGGAGTATATCCTTGCTTTCATTGGCTACTGCCACTCAGAGCTCAAGCTGTCCCACAACACAGTGAAGACATTCTTGTCGGGGTGCAGCATTTCCTCTCTGTCAGTCATCCTGAACGGGCATCGGTTTTTTCCATACATGCTGTCAAAGCTACGTTGAGGGGTCTGGGCAGATGTGAATCTGGAGGCCAAGTGCGCAGACAAGCTGTCACCGGGCTCCTTTTCCGTAACTTGTCCGACATCCTGGATAGGAGCCCTTTTGGGGCCTTGCCCAGCCTGGTGCTTAAATCCGCCATTTATTTAGCCTTCTATGGCTTCTTGAGACCTGGGGAGTTTACTTGTTCTCCTGGTAGTGGCAGGTTTCTCACAGTCGGCCAGTTGGTCCAGAGCGCCGAGGGGTATGTGCTACTACTCAGGACGTCCAAGACCTCGCAGATGGTTCCCCCAGTCCCGGTGTCCTATTTCCCCACGTCTCATCAATGGTGCCCTGTCACAGTCTTCCGTCAGTTGCAGTCTGCATTAACTGGGTTCAGGACAGATAGTCCTCTATTGCCGTTCGGGGTGGTGCCACTCACTACTCATCAGTTCGTGTCCCATGTACGCTCCTTAGTGGCCAGTTTGGGCGGTGACCCAGCTGCGATCTCAGGACACTCATTTCGCATAGGTGCCGCGTCTGCGGCCTCCAAGAATCAGGTACCAGCGCATGTCATCCAGAAGTTAGGGCGTTGGCGCTCCGCGTGTTTTAGCCGTTATGTACCTCATCCCAAAACTGAGATGTCAATGGCTTTCCAAAGTTTGGTTTTGTGAGTCATGTTGTAATAAATTATTCCTGCTAATCAGTGTGTCTTTTGCCCTCTTTCAGGCGTCCCTACTACGGCGCGGTTGCGGCATAACTCTAACCGCTTAGGGGCAGGGTAATTAGGTAGGACGGGGGCGTTCTCTTGGCTGCCACGACCACAAGTGTAAGGCCGATTCATTGGCCTGTATTTGTGGGAGGGGCTTGACTGCCTACTTCAACGGCCAGCGCCCCTCCCACCTTGTACGACGTAGCAGAGTTTCCCCACCCACCCACCCTTACTGCCGTCTACTCTCAGAGGGGATGCTCTCTTTCAGGCATCCCTACTACGGCGCGGTTGCGGCATAACTCTAACCGCTTAGGGGCAGGGTAATTAGGTAGGACGGGGGCATTCTCTTGGCTGCCACGACCACAATGTCATGGAACCATGAACCAGACGTACAACAAGAGATAAGTGGAAAATAAGAAGGTTTTATTGAAGAGCAAGCCGTAAGCAAAGTCCGAACGGATGGCTAAACCGAAGCAGGGTCTTGCGGAGACAGAGGTCAGGAACCAGAAGGGTAGTCAGACGAAGCCAGGAACAGGAACCAACGGGGTAGTCAGACGAAGCCGGAATCAGGAACCAACGGGGTAGTCAGACGAAGCCGGAATCAGGAACCAACGGGGTAGTCAGACGAGGCCAGGATCAGGAACCAGAAGCAGCAGCAGTCTTGGAAGCATGTGAACACAGGAGGACCAAGCAAGGAACTGAAGCCACAGACCTCCTATATATATGAGCTGGGCATCCAGCTCCTCCCAGTGGGAAGGAGGAGCCGCAGGGTGGGAGGCTACAAGAAAACCCAGAAACCAAGATGGCCGCCAGCACATGTCAAACGAAGGGAACAGCAAGGAGGTAAGACCATGACAGTACCTCCCCCTCAAGGGCCCCTCCTCCGCGGAGTAAGGAACGGTTTCTGAGGGAAGCGTGCGTGGAAGGCTCGGAGCAAGACAGGAGCATGGACATCTGCGGAGGGAACCCAGGAACGCTCCTCTGGACCATAACCACGCCAATGGACCAAAAACTGCACCCGGCCGCGGACCAGGCGTGAGTCCAGGATATTGCTCACCTCATACTCCTCACGATTGCCCACTTGGACCGGACGAGGCCGAGGAATCGAGGAAGTGAAACGATTACACACCAGTGGCTTCAACAGGGAGACATGAAACACGTTGGAGATCCGCATGCCAGGAGGAAGCGCAAGGGCATAGGCTACCGGGTTTACCCTGCGAAGCACTCGGAAGGGACCAACAAAGCGAGGCGCCAGCTTGGGAGTGGGCACTCGAAGGTTGAGGTTGCGGGTGGACAACCATACGCGGTCTCCGACCTGGTAGGAAGGAGCGGGCGCTCGTCTGCGATCAGCCTGGAGTTTCTGGCGCTGCGCAGAGACCTCAAGGGACCTCTGGATCTGTACCCAAGAAGCACGTAGGACGGAAAGGTGATCCTCCACAGCCGGAATATCCTGGGGAGAGAATACCTCCGGTAACACGGCAGGTTGGAACCCATAATTGGCCATGAAGGGAGACGTCCCAGAGGAAGAGTTCACCGCCGTGTTCCTGGCAAACTCAGCCCAAGGCAGGAGGTCAACCCAATTGTCTTGGTGATCGGAGACATAGCAACGAAGGAATTGCTCCAAGGCCTGATTGGATCGTTCTGCGGCCCCATTGGACTGAGGGTGGTAGGCCGAGGAGAAAGAGAGATGAATCCCCAACTGGGAGCAAAAGGCGCGCCAGAACCTGGACACAAACTGACTCCCCCGATCCGACACAATCTCCTTGGGCAAACCGTGCAACCGGAAGACCTCCCTGGCAAAAATCGAGGCCAACTCTTGTGCAGAGGGTAACTTCTTGAGAGGAACACAGTGGCACATTTTGGAAAACCGATCCACAATCATGAGAATGACCGTATGGCCTCGGGATGCAGGGAGGTCCACAATGAAATCCATCCCCAGGTGTGACCATGGACGCTCCCCGGTGGCTATGGGTTGCAAAAGGCCCAACGGAAGGTGCCGAGGGGACTTACTCTGGGCACAAACGGAGCATGCCGCTACATATGCGGCGATGTCGGAACGTAGAGAAGGCCACCAGAACAGACGTGAAACCGCCCAGGACAGCTGATTCTTTCCAGGGTGCCCCGCGGCCTTGGAGTTATGGTAGGTTCGCAACAACCGAGTGCGCAACTCCTCAGGCACAAAACATCTGCCGTTGGGTCTCCCAGAGGGAGCACCAGATTGAGCCGCCAAAATCTGCTCACCCAGAGGAGAAGTCAGGCTGGTGCGAATAGCGGCCAGGATCTGATTCGGGGGTATGACCGTAGTCGGAATCGACTCCTCCCCGGACAGCTCGGAGTACTGCCGTGATAAGGCATCCGCTCTGATGTTCTTGGAGCCGGGTAGGTAGGAGACCACGTAATTAAAACGTGACAAGAACAGAGCCCATCTGGCCTGACGTGGTGTCAATCTCTTGGCCTCAGAGAGGTAGGTCAGATTCTTGTGGTCCGTCAGGATGAGAACCGGAACCACCGAGCCCTCGAGCAAGTGCCTCCATTCTTTAAGGGCCTGCACGATGGCCAATAACTCCCTGTCACCAATCTGATAGTTGCACTCCGCGGAAGACAGTTTCCGGGAGTAAAACCCACAAGGAAGCAGAGGACCCTCTGGTGTTCTACGCTGAGACAGGAGGGCGCCTACTCCCGTCTCAGACGCGTCCACCTCGAGGACAAAAGGCAACCCAGGGTTGGGATGCGACAGAATCGGAGCCGACACAAAGGCGGACTTTAGAGCCTCAAAAGCTCGGATGGCCTCGAGCGGCCAGACCTGAGGATTACTGCCCTTCCTGGTCAGATCCGTGAGAGGCTTGGCTAGCATGGAAAAGTCCCTGATGAACTTCCGATAATAATTGGCGAAGCCCAAAAAGCGCTGCAGGGCACGAAGCCCACTGGGCTGGGGCCACTGTAAGACAGCCGAAACCTTCTCAGGATCCATGGAGAACCCCTCAGCGGAAATGATGTAACCTAAGAAGGTTACCTGGGATCGGTGAAATTCGCATTTCTCAAGCTTACCGAACAGCTTGTTCTCTCGTAAGCGTTGCAACACTCGTCTGACATCCAGAATGTGGGCCTCCATGGATGCAGAATATACCAAGATGTCATCCAAATAGACCACCACACACTGCTGCAACAGGTCACGGAAAACATCGTTGATGAATTCCTGGAAGACTGCGGGCGCATTGCACAACCCAAAGGGCATAACCAAGGATTCATAATGACCGGTCCTGGTGTTAAACGCGGTCTTCCACTCATCGCCCGCCTTGATCCTTACCAGGTTATATGCCGCCCTCAGGTCGAGTTTGGTAAAGACCGTGGCCCCTTTGAGGCGATCGAACAGCTCGGAAATCAAGGGTATCGGGTAAGCGTTCTTGATCGTGATGCGATTGAGACCCCTGTAATCGATGCAAGGCCTCAACTCGCCGCCCTTCTTTTTCACAAAGAAAAATCCAGCCCCTGCCGGGGACGAGGATTTGCGAATGTGTCCGCGTGAAAGCGCCTCCCTCACGTACTCCTCCATGGCCTCATTCTCCGCTACCGACAGTGGATAGACTTTGCCACGAGGAGGAACGGCACCGGATTGTAACTCTATGGCACAATCGTATGGGCGGTGCGGAGGTAGGGCAACCGCGCGCACCTTATCGAATACATCCCGGTACTCTTCGTATTCAGGAGGCAACAGAGAGTCCGAGGAAGTACACAGCAACTTGACAGGCCCATGGATGCAACTAGCCCCACACTGCGGTGACCACGAGAGGATCTCGACCGATCTCCAATCGAAAGTCGGATTATGCTTCTGGAGCCAGGGGTACCCCAAGACCACCGAGTAGTGTGGAGACGAAATAACCTGGAGACAGACCGACTCTCTGTGAACGGCACCAATGGCTATCCCCACTGGAAGGGTCTCATGAGTCACGTGTGGCGGCAGAAGGGGTCTGCCGTCTATCGCCTCAAGAGCCAGTGGGGAACCTCGAGGCTGCAGAGGAATGGAATTGGCGGCAACGAACACTCTATCAATGAACAAACCACCAGCACCAGAGTCCACCAACGCCTGGGTCGTCACCGAGCCCCCGACCCAGGAGAGGACAACCGTGATCAGTGGTTTGTCAACACGGGAAACCGGGGACGAGGAGACTCCACCCAAGATCTGCCCCCGACAGGACCTCAGGTGCGAGCGTTCTCCCGGACGGTTCGGACATGCCAACCGAAAATGCCCACCGAGACCACAGTACATGCATCGGCCCTCGCGTCTCCGGAGTACCCTCTCCCCCTCAGACAGGCGAGCAAACCCCCGCTGCATGGGTTCACCCCCAGACAAGTCATCCCCAGGAGGCGTGGGAGGAGAGGGAGGCACGGGTGGGACAGCAAACGTAGGCGCCAATCTGTTAGGAGACCTCCGCAGGCTCTCCTTAAAGGAAGGTCTCTCCCTGAGTCTGGTGTCAATCAAAATCAGGAAAGAAATAAGAGACTCGAGCTCCACTGGTAGGTCCTTAGCTGCAACCTCATCCTTCAAGGCATCCGAGAGACCATGAGAGAAAGCAGCGACCAGAGCCTCATTATTCCAGCCCACCTCTGCTGCCAGGGTACGAAACTCAATGGCGTATTCAGCTACGGATCGTGAACCCTGTCTGATGGACATAAGGAGCTTCGCAGCAGAGGCAGCACGAGCCGGCACATCGAATACCTTCCGAAGAGAAGCAACAAAACCGGAAAACTCGGCAACCACCGGATTGTTGTTCTCCCATAAAGGGCTGGCCCAGGCCAAGGCCTTGTCCGAGAGCAGCGAGATCAAGAAGCCCACCCTTGATCTCTCAGTAGGAAAGGCATGTGGCAGCAACTCGAAGTAAATGCCCACCTGGTTAAGGAAACCTCGGCACTGAGTTGGCTCTCCCCCAAAGCGCTGTGGAAGGGGGGCAGAACCGGTCATACCCTGAAACACCACAGGCGCAGCAACAGGTGTCAGGGTAGACTCTGGCGCAACAACCGGAGCGGCAGTAGGAGCGGGCCCAGGAGCGACAACCGACCCATCGGCAACGGAAGCTAAATGAGCCGTGCGTTCAAGCAGGGTTTGCAACGCCACAGCGAACCGACCCAACAGGTGATCCTGCTGATCAAGTCTGGCAACCAGCGTAGGTAGCGAGGGTGGCCCTGTACCGTCAGAATTCATGGCTTGGTCCTAATGTCATGGAACCATGAACCAGACGTACAACAAGAGATAAGTGGAAAATAAGAAGGTTTTATTGAAGAGCAAGCCGTAAGCAAAGTCCGAACGGATGGCTAAACCGAAGCAGGGTCTTGCGGAGACAGAGGTCAGGAACCAGAAGGGTAGTCAGACGAAGCCAGGAACAGGAACCAACGGGGTAGTCAGACGAAGCCGGAATCAGGAACCAACGGGGTAGTCAGACGAAGCCGGAATCAGGAACCAACGGGGTAGTCAGACGAGGCCAGGATCAGGAACCAGAAGCAGCAGCAGTCTTGGAAGCATGTGAACACAGGAGGACCAAGCAAGGAACTGAAGCCACAGACCTCCTATATATATGAGCTGGGCAGCCAGCTCCTCCCAGTGGGAAGGAGGAGCCGCAGGGTGGGAGGCTACAAGAAAACCCAGAAACCAAGATGGCCGCCAGCACATGTCAAACGAAGGGAACAGCAAGGAGGTAAGACCATGACACTCCTGCAGTGTCCAGACACGCCCCCCCGTTATATATTCTAAAGCATTTTGTAGAGTGTATAAGTGAAAATATATATATTTGCCGTTCAGCGGTGCAGTTATATATTCTAAAGCCTTTTGTGTTGTGTATAAGTGGAAAAAAATAAGGGCCTATTTGCCTTTAAACGGTGCAGTTATATGTTCTAAAGCCTTTTTTGTTGTGTATTAGTGCAAAAGAAAAATATATTTGCTGTTCAGCGGTGCAATTATATGTTTTAAAGCCTTTTGTGTCGTGTATAAGTTGAAAAAAATAACGGCCTATTTGCTGTTCAGTGGTGCAGTTATATGTTCTAAAGCCCTTTTGTGGAGTGTATAAGTTAAAAAAATAAATAAAATTGCCATTCAGCGGTGCAGTTATATGTTCAAAAGCCCTTTTTTTGCGTGTATTAGTGGCACAAAAAAAGTATTTGCCATTGTGTGGTGGAGTGAGAAAATTAAAGCACTTTTTGGCATGTATTAGTGAAAAAAAGGGCTTATTAGCCGTTGTGAGGTGAAGTGAGAAAATTACAGACTTTTTTGAGGTGTTTTAATTAGCTTTTTATTTATTTATTTGATCTAACAGTATGTCAGACAGAGAAGTGCCAGGCCCTGCACAGGGGAGTGGCAGAGGCCTAAATGTTTCTGGCGTGGCAGCAGGAGTCGCAGCGAGAGGCCTGAGCCCCCGGTGTCATCTAGCGGTTGTGTCTTGACCAGCAACCCAGCGGTTCTTAAATAGTTGACTTGGTCATCCACTTCGTCCCAAGTGGCATCAGACACCCCCAGCCAAGAGTCAGTGGGTTCGTCAGACACAACCCTTAGTTGGAATGGCCCAGGAGCAGGCCCTGTGCCGTCACCTGTCCTCAACCTGCCTCTGTCCTTTTCTGTTCCCTCAGCCAGAGAAGTATTATATGCTGTGGGCTCAGCCCCACTATACAGCGAGGACGAGTTAGTAGAGGACAGTCAGCAGCTACTGATCAGCCAAGATGTGGAGGAGACATCCTCCGCTTCCTCCACTAGACGGGCAAGTAGTGATGAGGAGAGTGTCGTGGGAGCTAGTGTGGTGAGTGGTGAGGCTCCTGACCCAGAGATCGTTGAGGAGGACATCAGTGACGTGCAGACAGTACTCGATGATGATGATGTAGCTGATGGCACTTGGGAGCCGGGTGAATTAGGGGCTTCATCATCATCGGTAGAAGAGGATGGCAGCTTGCCTGTGAGGCAGCGGCAGAGCCAGCAAGTCCCTAGCGAGGCTGGGAGTCAGCAGGGTAGACAAACATGCCTGGGGTAGACCACCCGCTTTGCAGGAGCCTAC
The DNA here is from genome assembly GCF_014858855.1 of Bufo gargarizans. Taxonomy (NCBI): domain Eukaryota; kingdom Metazoa; phylum Chordata; class Amphibia; order Anura; family Bufonidae; genus Bufo; species Bufo gargarizans. Next base: position 531,790,783 of record NC_058081.1, read on the forward strand.
CTGCCTGGCAAATAGTGGTGCACGGGCTCACGGAAGCAGCGGCAGTAGCAGTCAGTGCGTAGTGTTGGGGTAAAATCACGTACTCGGCGGTGTGACATTTTTTTGTTAAGCCGCCGGAGGAGGTGAACTTGGCCATATGTAGAATCTGTGGGCAGAAAGTGAAGCATGGCCCCTGCTGTATCCACTGGCATTGCTGTAAAAGTTGATGGCAGCGGATGGCAGTTATCATTATGGGAGACTTCAATCTTCCAGATGTAAACTGGAAAACCAAAATAGCTAGTTCTGCCAGGAGTACAGATATTCTAAATTCCCTACTGGGATTATCTCTACAGCAAGTAGTGGAGGAGCCAACCCGGAAGGAGGCCATTTTAGATTTAGTATTCATAAATGGGAATTTGGTATCTGATATTACTGTAGGGAAAAGCTTGGGATCTAGTGATCACCAGTCAGTGTGGTTTACTATAAGTACAGTGACTGAGTCACACCACACAAAAACAAAAGTTTTAGATTTTAGAAAAACTGACTTTTCTAAAATTAGATTAGTGGTATACGAGTCCCTATCAGATTGGAACAGTTTCATTGGAGTCTAGGAGAAATGGGACTACTTAAAAGTGGCACTATTGAAGGCAACAGAAAATTGCATTAAGCTTGTCAGTAAAAGCAAAAAAAAAAGGAAGAGACCACTGTAGTACTCAGCAGAAGTGGCCAAAATCATTAAAAACAAAAAGATAGCATTTAGGAATTATAAAAAAAAAACACAAAACGAGGATGTCAGGCAAATTTATAAGATTAGGCAGAGTGAGGCCAAACAAGTTATAAGAGCTTCTAAAGCACAGGCAGAAGAGAAATTATCTCAGTCAGGGAAAAAAGGCGATAAGGCATTCTTCAGATACATAAATGAAAAAAGGAAACTAAAACAAGGAATTACCAAATTAAAAACAAAAGAAGGAAGGTATATGGAAGAAGATAAAGAACTAGCTGACTGCCTCAATGAATACTTCTGTTCAGTTTTTACAAAGGAAAATGAAGGAGAAGGACCTCAGTTAGGAAAGAAGACTAATGAATCTTTTGATGCATGTGTCTTTACAGAGGAAGAGGTTCTAAGTCAACTGTCTAAAATTAATACAAATAAGTCACAGGGGCCTGATGGGATACGCCCAAAGCTATTAAAAGAGCTCAGCGGTGAACTAGCAAAACCATTAACAGATTTATTTAACCAATCACTGGCAACATGAGTTGTCCCAGAAGATTGGAAATTAGCAAATGTTGTGCCCATTCACAAGAAAGGTAGTAGGGAGGAATCGGGCAACTATAGGCCAGTAAGCCTGACATCAATAGTGGGGAAATTAATGGAAACCATACTTAAGGAGAGGATTGTGGAACATCTAAAATCCCATGGATTGAAAGATGAAAAACAGCATGGGTTTACTTCAGGAAGTTTCATGTCAAACTAATCTTATTGATTTTTTTGATTGGGTGACTAAAATAATAGATGGAGGAGGTGCAGTAGACATCGCTTATCTAGACTTTAGTAAGGCTTTTGATACTGTCCCACATAGAAGGCTTATCAATAAAGTGCAGTCTTTGGACTTGGACTCCCATATTGTTGAATGGATTAGGCAGTGGCTGAGGGACAGGCAACAGAGGGTTGTAGTCAATGGAGTATATTCAGACCAAGGTCTTGTTACCAGTGGGATACCTCAGGGATCTGTTCTGGGACCCATATTGTTTAATATCTTTATCAGCGAAATTGCAGAAGGCCTCAATGGTAAGGTGTGTCTTTTTGCTGATGACACAAAGATTTGTAACAGGGTTGATGTTCCTGGAGGGATACACCAAATGGAAAAGGACTTAGGAAAACTAGAGGAATGGTCAAAAATCTGGCAACTAAAATTTAATGTTGATAAGTGCAAGATAATGCACCTGGGACGTAAAAACACAAGAGCAGAATATAAAATCAGTGATACAGTCCTAATCTCGGTATCTGAGGAAAGGGATTTAGGGATCATTATTTTAGAAGACTTAAAGGTAGGCAGACAATGTCATAGAGCAGCAGGAAATGCTAGCAGAATGCTTGGGTGTATAGGGAGGGGAATTACCAGTAGAAAGAGGGAGGTGCTCATGCTGCTCTACAGAGCACTAGTGAGACCTCATTTGGAGTATTGTGCTCAGTACTGGAGACCATATCTCCAGAAGGATATTGATACTTTGGAGAGAGTTCAGAGAAGAGCTACTAAACTAGTACATGGATTGCAGGATAAAACTTACCAGGAAAGATTAAAGGACCTTAACATGTATAGCTTGGAAGAAAGACGAGACAGAGGGGATATGATAGAAACTTTCAAATACATAAAGGAAATCAACAAGGTGAAAGAGGAGAGAATATTTAAAAGAAGAAAAACTGATACAAGAGGACATAGTTTTAAATTAGAGGGGCAAAGGTTTAAAAGTAATATCAGGAAGTATTACTTTACTGAGAGAGTAGTGGATGCATGGAAAAGCCTTCCTGCAGATGTGGTAGCTGCAAATACAGTGGAGGAGTTTAAGCATGCATGGGATAGGCATAAGGCCATCCTTCATATAAGATAGGGCCAGGGGCTATCCATAGTATTTAGTATATTAGGCAGACTAGATGGGCCAAATGGTTCTTATCTGCCGACACATTCTATGTTTCTATGCCGTGGTCAGTGCTGACCGCAGCATATAAGGTGTTTGCAGTCAATTAGGGTTTCCATCGGGTTCCCGATGGGTAAGAAGGCAGTTTAATGCCTTGCAGAGCTGAAGCTTCAAAAACAGAGGCACAATATACCTGTAAAAACAGAAAAATAGCGCAACATAGGGTTATACATCCTAAGCAGTGAACCAGACGCAGGGAACACCAATTTGGAGGCTCACCTTGTAGAGTTGTGCGAAATATGGGCACAGCTCTATTGCAGACTTGTAAACATCAATATCCAGTTGCCAGCTAAGCTGCCGCAGGTGGCGGTACCTTTAGAAAAGAGGCCCAATCTCTCAAAGGATGCAGTATAATCTGGAAGAGTTGCTTGGCGTAATGACAATGGCATCAGATGGATAAATGATGAATAGATCTTCTCTATTAAAAGATAATCAGCATACAAACAATGCATTTTGGGAATACTCCAGTCCCCTTCATCAGGTTGGAGCTTGCTGAATAAAAATTAAATGAGGCTTAAATACATGTGAAAACACCGCCAAAAAGACGCACAAGGGGGCTGTTCCAAATGGATGAACACGCCCCCAGATGCTCCTCTTGATGATGTCAGAATGTAAAAACATTTGAACATAAAAAACATGTATGAATAGAAGAAAGCGGTTTCTACAGTATTTCGCCAATTGACAAATTTAATCTATTTATAAAATATAAGTAAATATAAGAAAAGATACATTGGATTGTATTTACAGTCTGGTCACGTGATTGTTAGCCCTGCGATCACGTAACCTGTTGCTAGGGAGTGAGAACGCTTGGCAGAGGCACCCAGCGTGTGCAGCAACAGACTTAATGATCACCTGCCACGCAAAGGAAGCAGGGATAGTATTACTGGAGCAGTGTGGTACATGATCACAAGTCCTGCGCTCACATGGTCGATTGCTGAAAAACTGGACCGCCAGGAGGAGTATCCGACATGTGGCAGACATAATTGATCGCCTGACACGCAAAAAATACTGGGTAACAATACAAGAGTGGAATGGTCACTTGATAGTAAGTCCTGCGATCACATGGCCAGTTGCTAAGAAATAGAAACGCCAGAAGGAGTGTCTGTCGTGCATGACAGTGATCCAACAGTGATGTGAAGAAGAGGGAAGGAGACTACCTATGTAGGTCTGTGTAGTGCGTACTGGGCCTGTTGGTCATGTATTTACTAGATGTAATGACCACGTGAACAGTTGCCAGGCTACCAGGACACCAAAGGGCATGCCAGCGAGCTGTCCTATGCCAGTTATAGCATTAGGATAAGGGAAAGTAAACTGGTTGCAAGAAAATAATCAATATTATAAATTAAATGGAATTATTAGAGAATGGTTTGTACAGTGATCGCGTGACTACTGATTGAGACCAACAGGTGGCCAATTAAATAAAAAAAATCTAATGTTAGAAACTTATTAGAAGGCCATATACATGAAACGGTCATGTGATAGGCAAAGGAAATATAAAAGAAAATAATAAATAATAATGGACATATGGAGTGTGTATAGTCCTAAAATTTGCATCATAAGATACATCAAGACAGCTAAAAACGTTAATAAATGCATACATAAAGAAATAAATACGAAATTGAAATTTGAGTCGATAAATATAAATCAATGGTAAATAAATTAAAAAAAAAAAAAATATATATATATATATATATATATATATATATAATTACTATAGGATCGCCTCAGGACCATCTAATAGACTGTAGGCCATTGTGCTGGTGTACAGGTATTTGCTCAATTGGTAATGTGTAGTAGAGCATAACACGGCACTCACCTTGGAGTAAAAATCTTCTTGCTTTATTGCTTTGCTTTCTGCGGGTTACATAAACATGGACATAAACATCTAGGCAATTTTGTGCGTACCTGCACTTCGTCTGGCCTTTTTGCTCAATTGGAGTGATCTTAAAACCAAAAAAGGAACCATCATGGCAATCAGCGGCATATCTAGAAACACTATGTTTCATTAATTTATTTTTTACATTGGATCTATGTTTGTTGAGACTGTTACGTAGGGTTTGTATTGTACACCCAACATATTGGAGGCCATAGGGCACTCCAAAACAAAGATTACATAGGTGGAATTACAATCTAAAGTACTGTCAAGTAGCCTTGAACGTCATCTCCTCCCGGGGTCGGAAGGTACGGCGTGGGGTACAGGCCTCCTTTCGGTCTAGCAGACCCACGGGCGCCCAGCAGCTACTGTGCACGTGCGCAGTACACAGGATGCACGTGCAGCCCCGGGACACGCACGCAACGCGCATGCGCCCATTTAGACATTAGCTGTGGGCCTTGCTTGGGGAGGTTCTCGGGCCCACACACCTCCCCTTCGCCTGCCATTGGCCCGCGGGAGAGGAAGCCTCCTGGTCGCCTCGGAGATATAAACCTGACTAGAGCCTGGCTCAGTGCTGAGTTATTCCACCTTATGGTAAGACATACGAAGCCTCCTAGGTGCCTTGTTCGATGTTTCCTGCTGACTTCCCGTGTACTGACCACTGCTTCTGACCCTTTGCCTCCCTCTTCGGCCTTGGATTTTGCCTGACTGCTCTTTTGGATTATCCTTTGGTACCTCGTTTTCTGCCTGCTACCCGCCAGTGGGTTCCCTCCTCGCTGTTCTCCCTCAATCTCACCTGTCAGAGCTTGACAAGTACTCATGATTGGGATGGTCTCTCCATTGTGTTTGTTTTGGAATTCGGTTGTTTGGCAGATGGTTTTGCAGCACAAACACCTGGATTGTCCAGATTTCTTAATTCCCATTTTTTGTAGTCCCCTAGGGTCAGCAATACAGGGACCTTTCTCTGTGTTCTCTAGATTTCTTAGTTTACTAGGAGCCAGGATATTTTTAAGGGTCTGCACTCGGGATAATTTTGCTCAGAATCGGGTCTTTTCTTAGCAGATACCAATGTTTTGATAGAATATGTTTGACCGTGTTGTGGTTGCTATTATAGGTAGTGATGAAGTTCCAACTAAAGGTGGTTTCTCTAGGTGTGTGTTTTAGCTTGGGAAGTAGGCACTCTAATTGTGTCAGCCCTGTGGCTTGTTTCCGTTCATCGTTAACTATACTACTGGGGTATCATTTATCCTTAAACCTAGAGCATAGGATCTCACTTTGTTGGTAGAAGTCCTTCTTTAGAGTACAGTTGCATCTAATTCTTTTAAATTGGCTAAATGGAATATTGCGTTTCCATTTTTTGTAATGCGCACTGGTAAAATCAAGATAGCTGTTACTATCTACTTTCTTAAAGTGCGGGTCAAAATACTGTTTTCTTGAGTCTCCAGATCCAAATATTAAATTTTTAGATTATTGGATGCACCTATAAATGAGACACCCTAATTGTTATGGCAGTGCCCCATATCTGTCTGTAGGAACAGGTCACGAGAACGCGGGGCTAGCAATCACATGACCACACTGTAAATGCGATCCAACGCATCTTTTCTTATATTTTCTTATATTTTATTAATACATTAAATCTGTCAATTGGCGAAAAACTACTTTCTTCTATTCATATGTTCAAAGGTTTTTACATTGTGACACCACCAAGAGGAGCACCTGGGGGCGTATCCATCTATTTGGAACAGCCCTCTTGTGCGTCTCTTTGGCGTTTTTTTCACATGTATTTAAACTTCATATATTTACTTTTTACTCAACAAGCTCAAACCTGATGAAGGGGACTGGAGTGTCCCAAAAACACATTGTTTGTATGCTGATTATCTTTTAATAAAGAAGATCTATTCATCATTTATCCATCTGATGCTGATGTCATTGCACCAAGCAACTACTCTTCCTGATTCTACGAAAGCTTAGGAGATCCAGCCCCAGGCTGGGTCTTCTAGGCAACTGTCAGTGTTTTACAGATGTATTGTAATGCATTGCAGAGGGGATCATACTCCCAAAAGTTAAAGTCCCAGAGTGGGACAAAAGTAAAGTAAAAGATAGTAAAAAAAAAAGTGCTTTTAATAATAAAAAAATAAAGTTTCAAGTTTCACGCGCGACTTCGTTAACAACTTACTTCATCTCATCGGAGCCCATTCATACTAATGCTGTACAGATACGAATCTCTATACAGTTTTATAATACATTTTTTAGCAAAACGGCTTTGGATGTAGCATCTGAAGCTCACTTCGCTCATCTCTAGTGATGATCACCAAGTCATATGTACCCAAAATAGTACTAATCAAACTGTCCTCATCCCGCAAAAAATGAGCCCCTACATGAGACAATCGGCCAAACAATAAAAAAAAATATGGCTTTTAGAAAATGGAGACACTAAAACTATTTTTTTCTTTCAGAAAAGCTTTTATTGTGTAAAACATATACAAATTAGGTATTGCCACGTCATTTTTTTCGTTTCAAAAATGATTTTATTATGTAAAACTTAAATTTAAAAAAGCATACATATTAGGTATTGCCACGTCCATAACGATCTGCTCTATAAAAATATCATATGACTTACCCCCTCAGGTCAATGCCGTAATAAATAAAAACGGTGCCAAAAAAGCCCATTTTGTCACGTTACATCACAAAAAATTTAATATCAAGTGATCAAAAAGTCATATGTACTCCAAAATAGTACCAAACTGTCACCTCATTGTGCAATAAATTAGCCCCTACATAAGACAATCGCCCAAAAAATAAACTAAAAATATGGCTTTCAGAAAATAGACACTGAAACATTTTTTTTCTTTCAGAAAAGCTTTTATTGTGTAAAATATATACATATTAGGTATTGCCACATCCATAATGACCTGCTCTCTAAAAATATCACATGACGTACCCCCTATGGTGAACGCCATAAAAAATAAAAACTGTACCAAAACAACCAGTTTTTTGGTCACATTGCCTTATAAAGTGTAATATTGAATGATCAAAAAATGCTACAAATATTCCTTCAATAAACGAGCCCCTGTACAAGACGATCCTCAGAAAAATAAAAAAAATATGGCTTTCAGAAAATGGAGACACAAAAACATAATAAAAAAAAAAATGCTTTATTATGTAAAACTGAAGCAAATATTTGATATTGTCATGCCTGTAAAAACTTGCTCTATAAAATAGCACATGATCTAACCTGTCAGATGAACATTGTAAAAAACAAAAACTAAAAACTGTGCCGGAACAGCCATTTTTGGGTTACCTTGCCTCACAAAAAGCGAATTATAGAACAATAAAAAAATCATATTTACCCCAAAATAGTATCAATAAAACTGTCACCTAAATGGTCACTTTTGGGTAGTTTCTACTATAGGGGTGCATCAGGGGTGCTTCAAATGGGACATAGCATCTAAAAACCAGTCCAGCAAAATTTGCCTTCCAAAAACCATATGGCACACTTTTCCTTCTGTGCCCTGCTGTGTGCCCTTACAGCAGTTTACGACCACACGTAGGGTGTTTCTGTAAACTGCAGAATCAGGGCAATAGATATTGAATTTTGTTTGTCTGTTATCCCTTGATGTGTTACAGAAACAAATGGATTAAAATGGGAAAGTCAAATTTTTAAATTTAATCTCCATTTTCCTTTAATTCTTTTCCTTTAATTCTTGTGGGTACCTAAAGGGTTAACAAAGTTTGTAAAATTGGCTTTGAATAACTTGAGGGGTGTAGTTTCTAAAACAGTGTAATTTATGGTTGGTTTCTACTATGTAAAGCCCACAAAGTGACTTCATAACTGAACTGGTCCTTAACCCCTTAAGAAGCGGGTCATTTTTCTCCTTAAGGACCAGACATATTTTTGCAAATCTGACATGTGTCATTTTATGTGGTGATAACTTTAAAAACGTTTTTACTTATCCAAGCCATTCTGAGATTGTTTTCTCGTCACATATTGTACTTCATGGCAGTGGTAAATTTTAAACAAAATATTTCATTTTTATTTATAAAAAAATACCAAATTTACCCCAAAAATGTAAAAATTCGCAACTTTCCAAATTTTTATTTCTCTGCTTTTAAAACAGATAGTGATACTTTATATAATAGTTATTACTTTACATTTCCCATATGTCTAGATCATGTTTGGATCATTTTGTGAATGCCATTTTGTTTTTTGGGGACATTAGAAGGCTTATAAGTTTAAATTTAAATTTAATTTAAGTTTAAATTTTTCTGAAAATTTCCAAAACCTACTTTTTAAGGACCAGTTCAGGTCTGAAGTCACTTTGTGAGGCTTACATAATAGAAACCACTCAAAAATTACTCCATTTTAGAAACTACACCCTCAAGGTATTCAAAACTGATTCTACAAACTTTGTTAACCCTTTAGGTGTTCCACAAGAACTAATGGAAAATGGAGATGAAATTTCAGAATTTCACTTTTTTGGGCAGATTTTCCATCTTAATCATTTTTTTCCGCTAACAAAGCAAGGATTAACAGCCAAACTAAATTCTATATTTATTGCCCTGATTCTGTAGTTTACAGAAAGACCCCATATCTGGTCGTAAACTACTGTATAGTTACACGGCAGGGCGCAGAAGGAAAGGAACGCCATATGGTTTTTGGAAGGCAGATTTTGATGGACTGGTTTTTTGACACCATGTCTCATTTGAAGCCCTCCTGATGCACCCCTAGAGTAGAAATTCCAAAAAAGTTACCCCATTTAAGAAACTACAACCCTCAAGGTTGAACAGGAAGATTATTTAAAACAAAAAAAGAGCATTTCTCTGAGTGGCAGACCCCCACAGACAGGGTGACCACCGGAGTACGGAGTTTTACCGTGCCCCCTAGCCGGGGGGTAGAATCGATGGCGACAACCTGGATCGGGGTGGGTAATTCTAGTATAGGAATTCCCGTTTGTAAAATTGTAATCAATAAAACTAAAAGCTGACCCTGAATCCATAAAGGCATTTCCTGACCCCTTTAAGACTCCAAAGGCAATAGAAACCGGCAACAATAATTTACTTCTTACCACCTTCGGGAGTGCGTTGTCCTTGGATACTTCAGACTTGTATGACTTTACAGAAGGCGGAGCTTTAGGACACTGACGGATCCAGTGGTCGGGATCCCCACAATAAAAACAAGAGCCCCGATGACGGCGTAGCTCTCTTCGCGTCATCCCGAGTTGCATGGGCTTGTCCAAATGGGCCTCCATCTTGGGTTCAATGGGGGAAACCTCAGGTTGAAAAAGGGTATGAGGAGAAAACAAATGCTCTCGCTGTCTCTCTCTAATCCGTCTATCTATCTGATGGCTAGCGTCATGGTCTCCTCTAAAGAGTCAGGACAGGGATAACAAACCAGCATGTCTTTTAACTTCTCAGTCAAGCCTGCCCTAAATTGACATTTGAGCGCTGGTTCGTTCCAACCCAAGGGAACGCACCACTTGTGGAACTGCGAAGAATAATCCTCCACGGGACGATTCCCCTGAGTGAAGGCCTTAAGATTGGATTCTGCCACAGAGGCTCGGTCTGGTTCATCATAAAGAACCCCTAACGCCTGGAAAAAAGGCCTACAGAATTAAGACAAGGGGAATCCGGAGGCAAAGAAAAGGCCCATTCCTGGGGGTCCCCTTGAAGCAGAGAGACAATAATACCAACACTCTGTGGATCAGGACCAGAGGAGTGAGGACGTAGTTGAAAATAAAGTTTACAGCTTTCCTTGAAAGCTAAAAAACTTTGGCGGTCACCCGAGAACCAATCGGGTAATTTAATGAGTGGTTCTACCTGAACGGTGGCGGGAGCAAGAATGGGGGGAGTTTGGACGGTCTCCTGAACCTGAAGTCTCTCCCCAAGTTCCTGTACTATTTGAGCAAGACCCTGCACATGTTCGGTGAGGCTCTGTAGAGGGTCCATGCTAAATTAAGGCCTGTGATTCTGTCACAGGGTAGAGTCTCGGGTAAAAAGATAGAGCGGAGGTGCACCCCCTAAGCTGCCACCCTGTCCCTGCCTACTTTCACTACCCACCCTAGGTGACGTGGCGCAACTAGGCGACAGTCCCTGACCTGAGTAAGTGCAAGCAGAGAGATAGAGACAGCAGGGAAGCGGACAGCCAATGAGAGGTAGCACTAGAGCGGACAGAGAGGTGGAACAAGCAAGGTACCACCAAAAACGGAAGGGGCGAGGCGAGTAAACTAGCCGGGGTCAGTCCAGGAGGTCACGTCAGTACAAGAAAAGAGGCAAAGACAAAATCCAAAAGCAAGCCGAGGTCAAAATCCGAGGTAGCGTCAAGGTTCAGGGAGCAGGCAGAAGAGGTGTCAGGAAGCAGATCAAGGGTCAAATCCAAAGGTAAGCTAAATAACAATAATAATACACAGCCTAAGGGACCAAGTGGGGAGTGAGGGTCATGTGACGTGGCCAGTGTCACATGACCGACAGACAAACAAGTCGAGCACCGAGTGATCAGCTCGGCGCTCAAGGCAGACCTAGGAGCAGGGAGCCTCCCAGCTAGCAAAAGCCGCCCTGGGAACGAGGCTGAACACAGATCCTCGCTCCCGAAGCTAAGCAGCAGGTCTGCGGCTGATGGGAGAGCGAGTGCGCCTTCGGCGCTCAGTTACAGTGGCTGCTGACAAAAGCAGCAGGTTTAATTCTGAAGTGTTTCGGGCAATATTATCTGCTCATATTCTAACAAATGCTTCAGAACTAATTGGATGGCGCTTCACAGTGCAGATGGACAATGACCCAAAGCATACTGCAAAAGCAACCAAAGAGTTTTTTAAGAGAAAGAAGTGGAATGTTATGCAAGGGCCAAGTCAATCACCTGACCTGAATCCGATTGAGCATACATTTCACTTGCTGAAGACAAAACTGAAGGGAAAATGCCCCAAGAACAAGCAGGAACTGAAGACAGTTGCAGTAAAGGCCTGGCAGAGCATCACCAGGGATGAAACCCAGCGTCTAGTGATGTCTATGCGTTCCAGACTTCAGGCTGTAATTGACTGCAAAGGATTTGCAACCAAGAATTAAAAAGTGAAAGTTTGATTTATGATTATTATTCTGTCCCATTACTTTTGGTCCCTTAACAAGTGAGAGGCACATATGCAGTTAAATCACATCTTGTTAGTTTTATTTCAAATCCATTGTGGTGGTGTATAGAACCAAAAATCTTAGAATTGTGTTGATGTCCTAATATTTATGGACCCGTCTGTATATATTTGTTAATAACTTTTCTATCAGATGCTACAATAGTTGTGTGATCTACTTTGGCAGCATCTTATGAAACCTACCATCTCTGCTTATAAGGTCACCACTAACAATATGACTAAATAGCACAGTCTTAACTAGACATGATAGACATAGGCTTTGGCCTTGTACTGGATGCCTGTTCGATGTAAACAAAGAAGACATGTAGGCTTAAACTGTGATATGAGTCAGTCTTGCCTTAGAAGTGAAAGATATAAAGAAGAACGTGTACAACACAATCATTAAAAGGATAAAAATTGCATTTCAATCTGCCTCATAGGATTGCTGAAAGTTATTCTGAAGGTATTTATTCTATATTTTCATTTTATAGTAATCTTTTCTATATAGCATATAACATATTCTGCAGAACTTGAAATATCAGAGCACATAATATAGCATGTAACATTTTTCTCTCTGCAAAATAGCATGTTTTGTATAGCAATTTTTTTTGTTTGTGTCAATTTTGAAAATCCTTATCTATCATAAACCAGATACTTTGATCATTAGGCCCATGTCACATATGTCAGTTGTTTCCGGCTACTGATTTTACTCTGGGAGCTGGACACAATAGATATATGAGCACAGATGACAGATTGATATATGCACGGATATGGCATCTATCCTCTGATAGCGCCGGTCAGAAAAATTTAGCATGCCGCGTTTCTCTGTCCAGCGCTATTTGCCATCACAACTGATGCACCAGATGTATGAGAACAATTCCATCATAAACTATGGGATCATTTCTGGCTTCAGTTCGCCTGGCATATGTAAAGGGGGTCTTTATGGTATATTCCAATGAAAGAGTTTCATAACATATCTATACTCTCTTGCAACGAAGTTCAATCTGTCATCATTACAGTTTTCATACCAGCTAATATAGTACAGAAAATAGGCTACTATTTTCCATTTTGTACAACAAACATTTTGACTTACTTTTTGTCTAACTCCTAAATTGAGAATCTGGGATTACATGACTAGTTGGTAGCTCTACCTTACAGTTAGAAAATTAGAAATACTTCCACCTTGGTCCAGTGCATCCAAACTGGAAAATAAATGAAATTATTATTACATATAATTATTAAAATAAGAATAATTTAAATAATAATGATAGTAATAATAATATAATTATAACAATATCTCATATAAATATATTTATATAACATATATATATAATATTTAAATATAATATATATTTTTATATTATTAGTATAATAATATGAATTAGGAATAATAATACAAATTTGTTTTGCTGGAAACATATATGTCTGTGTTGAAGCTGTAAATACAAAACTATAGGAACCTGAAGATTATTTCTAAATAATAATGATAATAATACTGAAGTCGTACTCCTTTCCTATCTACAGTATTTAATTGACTCATGTAATCTACATTAGCGAGATTTTTAAGATTTATGGAGCTCTATTGTCCCAAAGTCAATAGGGCTATTTGCAAAGAAATGGAAATGGAGAAAGGCAGTTCTTGATGAGTAAATGTACAACGGTAGGATATAATGCACTTTCGCTTTTAACACCTTAGTGACCACCCATACGTGTTTTTACTGACGTAAACAAAGGGGGTTTTAGCTAAACGGCTGGCTTTAATCAATCATTACATGTACTTAAAATTGTGCATTAAAAACTATAACTTGTCCTGCAAAAAATAAGACCTCATACAAGTACATTTATGAAAAAACAAAAAAGTTCTTGCTCTTGGAATGCAATTTTAAAAAAAATGTGCTTGGTCGCTAAGGGGAAGAGGTTTTCCAAGACTTTTTAACTGATGACCTATTCTCTGGATTGGTGGGGGTCCTACACCTTATCAGCTGTTTAAGGATGCAGCGATGCTCCTGATCACTGTGGCTTTCTTGCAGTGTTCCCTACGCCAGTAACTTCACATTCATTGGTCACATGACTGAGGCACAGCTCAGCCCTATTCAAATGAATGGGGCTGAGCTGCTACACCAAGCACAGCTGCTATACAATGTACGGCGCTATGCTTGATCAGCTTCCAGTAGGCTGCGGTGCTCACAGGGGCACTGGTGCCTTCTCAAACAGCTGATTAGTGGGGTTCCCGGGTGTCGGACCTCCAACTATTGGATACTAATGACCTATCCAGAAGATAGGTCATCAGTTAAAAAGTGTTGAGAAACCCCTTTAACATTACGGAAAAGGAATATTGCTAGTGAGATTATGCTGAAAACCTTTTCCAATGCCTATAAAGACTGTAAGTTTATACTGCATCTCTGTATTAATTCATTTCTGGGATGTCCAATAGCTCTGGCTCACTTTGAGAGAAAAATTGCTTATGAAATAGTAAGTCTAATATAGTAAGTTTTCAGTTGTGGATATTGAAAACAAATTTGGTCATTTGAATAGACTTCACTCAATTTGTAATTCCCAACAATATTATGTCTAGGTCCCGTCTCTCATTATATGTACATGATCGATAACTATTGGATTTCCACTTTAAAGGTATGCATTGCTACACTCCTGGCATACATACACAATGTCTGCGGTTTTGTTGTGACAGTACTGGCTAATGGTTGTCCTCCAGTGATATTGAACAACATGAATGGGACTAATGCTTAGACTACTGGTTTTAGAACAGCAATGGTTTACTTTCTGCACTCTGGTACTGAGATGTCTAAGTGTCAGATATTGGCAATGTACTCTCTCCGATCAGTGATGACATTGAGGCAGGAGGTTAATGCATGCTTCTGGAGTTCCAGCCATTAGCAGCTGTTCAAAACTTGACAGAATCCTTTACAATAGTGGCCCATGTGTAGTTGTATGTTTTGCTGGCTCTGATCCTCTGTTCCACAATAATAGCTGTAAGTTATCTAAATGCTTATATCAGGGTTACAAGAAATATAGCAAACATTTTGTAGCATGTCTGGTATAGAGCATCAAAAAAACGTTATATGAGGATGAAAAGCAGTGGTGGATATAAAGATGCGTTTCGAGGCTTCCTTTCCCTTCTTCAGTAGCTTGTGAATAGCATAAATCTAATGCAAAGTCAGAGAAAAATATTTTCACTGAATCATCATGACTTTTTTATATTTCCATCTATAGAGCTGTGTGAGGGCTTGTTTTTTGCAGGGCAAAATATAGTTTTTATAGGCACAACTTATAGGTATACACAGCTTTTTGATTACTTTTTCTTTAATCATGTTTATTTTTTTATTGTTTATTTTACAGTTTTTTTATATTATAAATGTTTTTTTTTACTGAACTTTTTATTCCGCTTAGGAAATTTTAACATGTGATCCTCTGATCGTTTGTTTCATAGACTGCAATAGTAAACTATTGAAGTGTATGTGATTTTTACTGGCTGCCTATTCAGCCTTGCTGCAGGCTTTGATAGAAGGAATGAGAGAGCCATGTCCCTGTGTTTAACCACACAGATGCTACAGTCACTATTGTGACAACACCCGCCACGTATGATCCTCCTCCATATATGTTTTCTGCAAATCTCACGATCTTAGGGTTCATGAATAGTTTAAAATTGGATTTAGACAGGCCGAATGAGGGGCCGATTGTCAGGAAGGAATGCTTCCTTCCAACAGTCAGTTGCTCGTTCAGTGGAGGAGACCGCGAATTTACATGCAATGATCTCCTTCACTGTATGAAGACGAGGGATCACTATTGCGATCCCTCGTCCTCATACAGATTCATGGTTTCTGAGCAGCAGATAATTGTTTAGACCAAACGATCTGCTACCCAAAAGCCATGATCGGTGGTGCCTGCATGAGCGACAGGATCACCCAAGGAACAGGCATTTCACTTGTTCGTCAGGTGTTTGGCGGCACATTTAGATGGCCAGATGATCAGGAACAACTGTTTGCAGGAACGGACACTGCAATCTGCACCTGAAATTCACCTAATTTGGCGTATTTCAGCTTGATAAATGAGCCCCTTAATTTTAGACAAATAGTGAGGGATTCCTTAATCTCTACAACACTATAATTTTATTAGTTTTTTCAATAAGAGATAAATGTTCTCAATTGGAGAGCAAAGTAATCTCAATTTATGACATAGGAAAGGGATCTACAAGGCTGGAATGGCTGACTGAATGACAGTTTTGTTGTTTTCTTGATCGGCCTAAATAAACATGCAAACAGAGGAGAATTGCATTGTAAATTTTGAGAAGTCCTGAACAATCATGGGAGATCATAGGGGAGGCATGCTGCTCTCAGTCTTACCTGGTGATTGTTGGCCTGACAAAGAGAGTCAAGTGAGACTGTCTGCCATGCTAAAGGTCCAGACAAAGAGGAAGTTAAAGACTCGGATTTGGATCTAACATACAGTTAGGTCCATAAATATTGGGACATCGACACAATTCTAACATTTTTGGCTCTATACACCACCACAATGGATTTCAAATGAAACGGACAAGATGTGCTTTAACTGCAGATTTACATCCAAATCAGGTGAACGGTGTAGGAATTACAAAAGTTTGCATATGTGCCTCCCACTTATTAAGGGGCCAAAAGTAATGGGACATAATAATAATCATAAATCAAACTTTCACTTTTTAATACTTGGCTGCAAATACTTTGCAGTAAATTACAGCCTGAAGTCTGGAACGTATAGACATCACCAGACGCTGGGTTTCATCCCTGGTGATGCTCTGCCAGGCCTCTACTGCAACTGTCTTCAGTTCCTGCTTGTTCTTGGGGCATTTTCCCTTCAGTTTTGTCTTCAGCAAGTGAAATGCATGCTCAATCGGATTCAGGTCAGGTGATTGACTTGGCCATTGCATAACATTCCAGTTCTTTCCTTTAAAAAACTCTTTGGTTGCTTTTGCAGTATGCTTTGGATCATTGTCCATCTGCACTGTGAAGCGCCGTCCAATGAGTTCTGAAGCATTTGGCTGAATATGAGCAGATAATATTGCCCAAAACACTTCAGAATTCATCCTGCTGCTTTTGTCAGCAGTCACATTATCAATAAATACAAGAGAACCAGTTCCATTGGTAGCCACACATGCCCACGCCATGACACTACCACCACCATGCTTCACTGATGAGGTGGTATGCTTAGGATCATGAGCAGTTCCTTTCCTTCTCCATACTCTTCTCTTCCCGTCACTCTGGTACAAGTTGATCTTGGTCTCATCTGTCCATAGGATGTTGTTCCAGAACTGTGAAGGCTTTTTTAGATGTCGTTTGGCAAACTCTAATCTGACCTTCCTATTTTTGAGGCTCACCAATGGTTTACATCTTGTGGTGAACCCTCTGTATTCACTCTGGTGAAGTCTTCTCTTGATTGTTGACTTTGACACACATACACCTACCTCCTGGAGAGTGTTCTTGATCTGGCCAACTGTTGTGAAAGGTGTTTTCTTTACAAGGGAAAGAATTCTTCGGTCATCCACCACAGTTGTTTTCCGAGGTCTTCCGGGTCTTTTGGTATTGCTGAGCTCACCGATGCGTTCCTTCTTTTTAAGAATGTTCAGTTGTTTTGGACGCGCTTAATGTTTTTGCTATCTCTCTGATGGGTTTGTTTTGTTTTTTCAGCCTAATGATGGCTTGCTTCACTGATAGTGACAGCTCTTTGGATCTCATATTGAGAGTTGACAGCGACAGATTCCAAATGCAAATAGCACACTTGAAATGAACTCTGGACCTTGTATCTGCTTATTGTAATTGGGATAATGAGGGAATAACACACACCTGGCCATGGAACAGCTGAGAAGCCAATTGTTCCATTACTTTTGGCCCCTTAACAACTGGGAGGCACATATGCAAACTGTTGTAATTCCTACACCGTTCACCTGATTTGCATGTAAATACCATGAAATTAAAGCTGACAGTCTGCAGTTAAAGCCCATCTTGTTTGTTTCATTTCAAATCCATTGTGCTGGTGTATAGAGCCAAACATTTTAGAATAGTGTCTATGTCCCAATATTTATGGACCTGACTGTACATGTAGTGGCTTCAAACAAGTATATGCAGAAAACCATCCACTCATTTTTTTAAATAAAAAATACATAGGATATTCACATATAATTAAAATTGTTTAATGGAGGTGTCCCCTTTAAATAGGAGCATGTATTTTTGCCATGGGAGATACATTGCATTTTATAGAGATTATCCCCACCTACGTTATTTTCTTTCTTTAGCATTTACAGTAACAATAGGCAAAATTCACTTTAATCTTTCTATTTACGATTCATTATGAAACCCGACTATATTGACCAAGGCAGCAGGTAGTTTTTAGAATCCTGCTTTCCTTTAGTAACAAATCACATTATCAGTCAAGATGTTTTGTTGTTGTGGCTTTTATTTCCTCCTGGCAGTAGAAGGTGTGTTCCTTATTTCTGGTTTCTGATCATTCGTTACACTTTCTACTTCAAAGGGCAATTGAATTAACAGCAAATGCAAATAAACCAGCACTTATAGCACAGTTTTTGCTTTCTTGTGGGTTTATATTTTATTATTTTCTTAATAAATAAAGTGTCGTTGTTTCTATAATAAGATGAAATAAAAATCTAACATGAGCACACCAAACAACCTATTTTAGGCTGTTATCTGTTTTGGAGATCCGGCTGCCTGATCCAATGCAAATGCTGGCTTTCGGCCGGACAAAAAAAAATTATATGCAACAGTATTTGTCCAGCCAAAACCTGGCATTTATGACGGAAATCGGCCAGATCACTGCTGGACCGTATTGCAGTCCATAGTGATCCTGTGGTGAAGTAGAGGATCCCGCAACACCAGATCCTGCAAGATCCAGCAGGCTCCTCTGTGCCCAGATCTCCTAATGGAGATGTGAACGAGGCCTTAATGTATTATTTGTCATTTTTATATTTATTTTATACTTCTAATCACAAAAGCAAATTAAACAACAGGCTTAAGGATTGCTTAGCTACTTTCACACTAGCGTTTTCAATTCCGCTATTGAGATCCGGAAGCAGCGTTATTCTGTCCGCGATGTGGTGTGGAGCAAGACAGATCCGTCCTGACACACAATGTAAGTCAATGGGGACGGATCCATTTTCTCTGACACAATAGATTTTCAATGGTGTTCATGATGGATCCGTCATTGCTATATAAGACATAATACAACCGGATCCATTCATGACGGATGCATGCGGCTGTATTATTGTAACGCTAATGTGAAAGTAGCCTTATGTGTACAGTCGTGGCCAAAAGTTTTGAGAATTACATAAATATTTGAAATTGGAAAGGTTGCTGCTTAAGTTTTTATAATAGCAATTTGCATATACTCCAGAATGTTATGAAGAGTGATCAGATGAATTGCATAGTCCTTCTTTGCCATAAAAATTAACTTAATCCCAAAAAACCTTTCCACTGCATTTCATTGCTGTCATTAAAGGACCTGCTGAGATCACTTCAGTAATCGTCTTGTAAACTCAGGTGAGAATGTTGACGAGCACAAGGCTGGAGATCATTATGTCAGGCTGATTGGGTTAAAATGGCAGACTTGACCTGTTAAAAGGAGGGTGATGCTTGAAATCATTGTTCTTCTATTGTTAACCATGGTGACCTGCAATGAAACGTATGCAGCCATCATTGCGTTGCATAAAAATGGCTTCACAGGCAAGGATATTTTTACTACTAAGATTGCACCTCAATCAACAATTTATAGGATCATCAAGAACTTCAAGGAAAGAGGTTCAATTCTTGTTAAGAAGGCTTCAGGGCTTCCAAGAAAGTCCAGCAAGCGACAGGATCGTCTCCTAAAGAGGATTCAGCTGCGGGATTGGAGTGCCACCAGTGCAGAGCTTGCTCAGGAATGGCAGCAGGCAGGTATGAGCGCATCTGCACGCACAGTGAGGCGAAGACTTTTGGAAGATGGCCTGGTGTCAAGAAGGGCAGCAAAGAAGCCACTTCTCTCAAAAAAACCCATCAGGGACAGATTGATCTTCTGCAGAAAATATGATGAATGGACTGCTGAGGACTGGGGCAAAGTCATATTCTCTGATGGAGCCTCTTTCCGATTGTTTGGGGCATCAGGAAAAAGGATTGTCCGGAGAAGAAAAGGTGAGCGCTACCATCAGTCCTGTGTCATGCCAACAGTAAAGCATCCTGAGACCATTCATGTGTGGGGTTGCTTCTCATCCAAGGGAGTGGGCTCACTCACTATTTTGCCCAAAAACACAGCCATGAAAAAGAATGGTACCAAAACACCCTCCAACAGCAACTTCTTCCAACAATCCAACAACAGTTTGGTGAAGAACAATGCATTTTCCAGCACGACGGAGCACCGTGCCATAAGGCAAAAGTGATAACTAAGTGGCTCGGGGACAAAAACGTTGACATTTTGGGTCCATGGCCTGGAAACTCCCCAGATCTTAATCCCATTGAGAACTTGTGGTCAATCCTCAAGAGACGGGTGGACAAACAAAAACCCACTAATTCTGACAAACTCCAAGAAGTGATTATGAAAGAATGGGTTGCTATCAGTCAGGAATTGGCCCAGAAGTTGATTGAGAGCATGCCCAGTCAAATTGCAGAGGTCCTGAAAAAGAAGGGCCAACACTGCAAATATTGACTCTTTGCATTCATGTCATGTAATTGTCGATAAAAGCCTTTGAAACGTATGAAGTGCGTGTAATTATATTTCACTACATCACAGAAACAACTGAAACAAAGATCTAAAAGCAGTTTAGCAGCAAACTTTGTGAAAACTAATATTTGTGTCATTCTCAAAACTTTTGGCCACGACTATATGTGTAACTTAGGCTATAATAAGGAGATTGCAGTAAGCAGAACCATGTAGAGCTCTTGCGCTCTTATGTCAATAAGAGTGGGCAGATTCTTGCATGAACTCGTGAGCCTTTGTATACAACAAACCTACAAAAAAATCCCCACTGTTATACTAAACTATAATGGACACCTTCCACAAACCAGGAAATCCATCTATGTAGTGAAGGCACACAGCTTCCAAAAAATACAACACAAATCGAATGCTTTATTATAATTCACTACGTACAGAAAAAAAACTTCATTTATATAACAAGGATTATCAGGGTAAAGCCCCTCATATACCTGAATACAGAAACCTGTATGGGACAATACTCAATAACAGTCTAATGTTACCAATTAATAATGACATAGATAGTAATACTACATAGGAAATAAACAGTCACAATTCCATTATGGTTACATACTATGCAGCTGAATATTAAAATGTGATGGATATATAATATCAAATGGACATTACAATGCAGTAAATATGTATACAAAAATGCACAAGTGTAAGATATAAATGCTAAAAAAGCAACCCAATTTAGTTATCTGATCAGGCAACCAAAAACTGTAACTCGCTGCAAAACTGTTTATTACATAAAATACTAAATACACACATGTATCTAGTATAGAAACATTTTTGCACAAAAATTGTGTATGCATCAATAGCGATATAAAGACAGTATGTAGCCATCAGTATAAGATGTGCAACCATATTCCTTGTACATAACACAGCACAGTAAATGTCATGGATACATGATTTTACTATTTATCTAACATGCTGGCTCAGGTATGGAACACTGGAAATACCTTGAGACATCGACAGTCTCGTCAGAATGCCCTGTGTATCCAACTACTTAATGGATAATTACTAGGGCTCTGTATTTTTATGTCTATTTCATGAGGTTCTGTATTTCCTGGCTTAGCGTGTACAGTGCCTAGGTCCCTAAATTCCCTACTTGCTAGCTACAAAGGCTTAGAGGGAACATTGCAAGCCCAATGTGGAGATTGTCTTTGGTCAGTTTTGAACCGAAGACCCCAGTACTTCAAACAAACAATGCTAACCTTTGAGGACACTTGTGCTAATATGTTGCAACACACAACACCCATAGATTAGTCATTGTGTCTTATAACATGCCTCTCTCGCAAGCCTTCACTGATCTCTCTAAGGCCTCATGCACACGACAGTTGTTTTTTTGCGTCTGCAAATTGTGTGTCCGCCCAAAAAAACGGATGCGACATCGTTTTTTTTTTTTTAAGGATCCATTTTTTCCACAGATCCCTTGTAATACATGCCTATCCTTGTCCGCAAATGTAAAAAAAAGTAGGACATGCACAATTTCTTTTGCTGAAGGGAAACACGGACAACAGACGCGGAACACAAATGGTTGAACTATCAGCATTTTTTTTGCTGACCCATTGAAATGAATGGGTCCCCATCCTATCCGCAAAAAAAACGGAACAGAGGCCGAGAAAAACAACTGTCGTGTGCATGAGGCCCTACACATATATATACTGGACCAGGCACAGTTATTGTTCTTCATTTTCTTTCTTTCCCTCCACCTTGCCTGTATACCAATTTGACACTCATCCCAGTCATTGTCAGATTCCTGAGAACTAAAGACTAGTATATGCTTGGATTTCCCATGTTTCAGTACCTCCAGTACTCCACCTAAGGACTTTTTTATTTGCCTACTGTCCCCCGTTCTTCCGCTGTCAGCACTAAAAGTTGCACTGAAATAAACATTGTTAGGACTGCCGTGCATGCACACAGGAGTCCTCTCCATTAGGATAGCACAGCACATCATAATGGAGAGGACTCCTGTGTGCATGCACGGCAGTCCTAACAATGTATTTCAGCGCAGATTTAAAATCAGACAGGGGCAATAGGAAAACTTGCAATATGTACTTCTTATGTGTAACACTACTCATGTATTACAGCAAATAATAGTCCAAGAATGTGGTGACTCTGTCACCATGATTCTGGACTATTATCCGTAGTAATACATTAGTAGTGCTGCACATAAGTCAAGATCGCCATTTTTTTATTTTTCCACATATCTTCGGAGACCCGCTGTCAGCTCACAAAGCTGCACTGAAAAACAACGTCTGGACTGCTGTGCCATGCCAACATAATGGAGAGGACCCCGTTCACATGCACAGCAGTCCTGACAATGTAGGAAAATTAAAAAAATAGCAATATTGACTCCTTTTCTGCAGCACTACTCATGTACTACTGCAGATAGTCCAGAATCATGGTGACAGATTTCCTTTAATTTAGATGCCTCACAATAAGCTGTGGGAGCTATCCTTTCTCAGATAGTGAGACCAGAAGGTCCCACAAAATGTATTTCAGCCAAAATAGATTATTATGTTTGAAATATTAGCTATTACACTGTCATCAAAAGAATGGCAGCTTTTATGAGAGTCTCAGCCATCTTTAACTTCCATGGACTACAAGAATTTAGTTTAGAATATTTAAGCATTGCTTAGGGGTAGAACCTACACAAAGCCGGTGTGGTCTGTTCTTTCCAAATTCTTGTTCCACATCACATACTATCAGTATAAAAACATGGCAAGCCTCTTGCCCAGGGGCGTAACTACCATAGCGGCAGACCATGCGACTGCTATGGGGCCCAGGGCAAGCGGGGGCCCAGTCTTAGTTGGGATTATCAACTCTTCTACTGGGGGTGAAAACTTGGTTAGGACTCTACCCTAGTCTAAAGGAACAACTTTTAGCAAATGAAGCAGTGGCAAGCTGGCCCAAGGGTCACTGAAAGGGGTTTAGGCAGAAACCCTTCTGTCCTGTGTTGGGGGCCTGGTTTGATCCTTGCTATGGGGCCCTTACTTCTCTATGTATGCCACTGCTCTTGCCTTATCCCAGTTACATTCTTCTGACCCAGTCTAATCTTGCTAATGTCCCAATTTTGAGAGAATAATTTCCTTGCTACCTTTCCCAATCTGATAACCCTTCTTAATGTTTATTTCATCACAATCCACAAAAATAAGCCAAGTGGCCATGGGGGGAGGGATCAAGAAGACAGCGGAACTAGTCCTTACTCCGCTAAAGCCTGTATTACACCTGTCGATCTTTCGGCACATGATTGCTGATGAGCGTTCATATGAACACTTGTTAGCGATCATCTTGCAGTGTAATACTGACACCAATTGCCAGATGAACAAGCAAACAAGCTTGATCTTTGGGCAATCCAAATCTTTTGACATAAAAAAAAAAATAGGTTTGCAGACGGCAGATTGTGGTGTCTAATCATGATCTGCCGCCGGCAAACCACTATTCAGCATGGGGACAAGCGATAGCATAGCAACCACTCCTTCCCATGCCGTGGAGGAGATGGCTGCATGTAATAGCAGCAGTCTCCTCCGCTAGTGAGGAGGCAATTGCTGGAAAGTCAATCATTAGCCAAAATGTGTTTCTGCAAAAATTATTGGATTAAAATGTATAGTTACAGCCCAGTTCTACTGTTTACCACCCCAAACTCTAGAGATTGAACTTTGTTGATCCCCTGCATTTCACCCTCAAAACAATGGACAGGCTGAGGGAATTAATCAAATGCTTGAATGTTTTTCTTCCTTTTATCATAAATGGCTTTTGGTTTTTCCTTTGGCAGAATTTTATAATTGTTTTCAGGATTACAACTGTCTCAAGTATGAAATCACACAGGTTCCTGAACATGCAGACTGAAGAAGACAAGATTGATGTAAGATTCCAGTTGGCAACAAAGTGTGGTTTTCGACACTTAGCCTTTATTTTTCCTCTAACAAGCATAATGGAAGCGCCAAAAGAAGTATGGCCGAGTTCACATGAACGTGTGTGATCCGTGGCTGTATTGGGTCCGCAAATCCGGAATTGCGGAATGGCCACACGGAATGGGACCCCTCGGAAGCACTACGGAGTGCTTCTGTGGGGTTTGCGTCCCGTACTTCCGTTCCGCAAAAAGATAGAACAGGTCCTATCTTTTTGCGGAACGGGCGGATCGCGGACCCATTAAAGTGAATGGGTCCGCGATCCAATGTGGCTGACCCATGGCCGGCGATCGTGCATTGCGGGCCGCAGCACGGGCACGAGTCACACACTTTAGTGTGTACTCGGCCTATCACTGTATAAAATCAGTATCAGTTTATCTAATACCAAAACACTATAAAGGGCTCAAGGATAGCATTAGCTTTGATTTTATGTGGGCAGAGAAAAGATTCACTTATCTAGGACTTGAAAGTATTCAGTTTTTACAATTTTCAAAATCAATTGACTATATCGCGGTGACATTTTTTGCTGTGTTGATTCCCTACCTTGATGCTCACATTGAATTCTGAGGCACAGCAAGGCTTGTAAGGCTCTGCCCTTTCAACAGAACATTATCAATGATCTTGCCGCTGAAGACAGGACTGATGACATAGGAAGACAAGACACCATCATTTAGAATAACCTAGCCAGCTAACAAACACATGTATACTATAACCTACCATTACCACTGGAGCTAATTTTATCCAGCCTTGCTCAGTGATCAATGCCAGATAAAATTACTATGAGCCTCATGCATGTTTATTTACCGGACAACGCTATTCTCTCCAGCGGCTGATCAGGCGCACTAGAGACAACAAACGCACGTTCCTTTTATATATTGTTCTCTTAACAAATGCATCCACGCCAAACCAATAAATCCGCATCTTGCACGGGGGCCCTAGTCGGCGTCCATACATCAGCCAACAAACACTGCTCTGCTGAACACATCAGTCTCCCCCGGCCCACAGCCCAGTGCTTAGCACATGGACCATTCGCCGACGGAGACCTCTGCGCCCAGCAGCTGTGACAGGACATACACGGGAAGATATCCACTCCAATGGTTTACCCTGACACTGAGAGACATGATGACAATACACAATATATTAGAAACAAATCCTAATAAAATTTCCACAACAGTCCCTCCTCTTTGTCAGAAATTTTCTCTGACGCAGCAGACAAGACTACAGTTTACTATCCCCTCCCTTTTACCTGCTGTGCAGAGAAAAAAAATCTGTTGAATCCCTCCTACCTCGCTCACCAAACTGTTGTAGAAATATTAATAGTTGTAATCTGCTCGCATCAAACTTTGTGTAAAGAAATAGGTAAATCTTTCTTCCCTCAACCACAGTCAGAGCCAGACCCAGGTGTTACCATCTTGATTGAATTCTGAGCAACTCCTCCTCCTCCCAGTCTGTTCCTTTTATTTACTCACAAAAGGTGTAAAAGGGGCTGGCCCAAGACAAGGATACAGGAAGTGATGACATACAGGAAGTGATGACATGTCAAAGGACAGGGAAGGGCAATCAATGTGGCTGGACAGACAATGCACACACCCCATCCCTGTATAAGGAAGAATGAGTCATGTCCATTGTCTGACCAGCCAGGTGGCCGCCCACCCCCCCATCACTGTCAGCATGGACCTCATTTAATACTGCTCAAAAGTGACCAGTATCTAATGAAGATCATTCTACTGGTTCTTATAGGTTTGAGATTATCTGCGAGACATTGCTACGACTATTGTCAGTATACGGTACGAGTATACCGACAAGGCAGATATGCATGTCTTAAAA